>NC_061476.1:7452389-8061755 GCF_022581195.2 Helicoverpa zea
TGACAGGTTCATGGGAGCTCAAAGTCCTCCAATGATGACTAGTCCCCACGGGTATAGCGAAGCCCTCAAAAGAAACCTGCAGGTATGGTACAATGTATGTGACCTAATTTAAACTAACATAATTCTTAAAATAGCTTATATTTGTATTCACCACTAACATGTAACAAATGAAGTTAGATGGAAAGGACGGGCATAGAAACGATGGATGGATTGTGTGGAGATAAGAGCAGGGGATGGTGATAATTTACTAGTGACTAAATCGAAGAATATGGAATTCGCAGAAAGTACTTAGTTGTCACTTTCAGCTGCTGGTTAATCAGATTTCAAGCCCGTTCAGATAGAATCTTCTGTGAATTTTCACGTTTCGTTTTAAGTTTACTGGAATCAACAATGTTTGTTATTATTTTGTTTTCACAAGAGTATTTGTGTTATTTTCAGGGCATGATGGAAGATTGTAACCTGTCATACATGTCTGGTGAAGACCATATGATGCAGTCTGAGGACTATCCATCCTCGCATGACGATTACAGGTAATATAATTTTAAAAGAAGTTTCTAAGATTCGTTTTTTCCTCTGATAGCTGTCACAATATGAATATCCCATGAGTAAAAGACTTATAATTCTGATGTTTTGATAAATATTATTTAAGTAAAATGATGAATAGTTCTTGCATCAGTTAGGTACATCCTAATTTTTGCTTTTCATATTTGCCCTTCAGCCCTTTCCCATACATAATGTTTGCACTTAATTTTTCGAAAGTACCTTTATTTATAAGCATAACTACATGATCTTCCACAGCCGGCCACCATTGCTGAATGGCTACGGCAGCAGCAGCTCGTCCCACGACGTGAAGGCCGAGGACTTGACCAGCGAGGCTCAGGACGTTAAGCCTAACATCTATGCACTTAAGAATGAGATGCAGGCATCTGATTATTCTAACAAAGGTACCTATGGTTAGAGTATTTTTTAGTTATTTTTTTTTTTCTTGTTTTAGTGAAGTTTTATGACCTAACGAGCCCTAATGTAAGTTTTCCCAAATCCACGTGATGGCCTCTGAGTTTATAGCCTTATTAACATCGAACTGAAATAAATATACTTGCAAACATCATTGATGGCTAATATTCTTTGGTGTACCTACACAAGGTACAAAATCTAAATTGCATAAGTGTGTTTGTTTGATGCTGTTGTAATGCTTCCGACTCTCTGTATCAAGGAAGTAATTTCCGACGCAAGCAAAGCCATAGTTTTTTTTTAATTATTTATTTATTTCGTTTACATTCTTTGATCATGGATAAATCGGTAGTAATACATTTGTACTGCATGCCATATTTATAATAATTTATTTTACCATTATTTTAATAGCTCTCTTTCCTGTAGACTACTCGAACTCGAACAAGGAGTCATCTAGCAACCGTTCTGGTGAGACCAGTCCTTACGACGACTACCCTCGCCCCGAGGACCGGTACCGTCCCTCGATGTCCCACATCAAGGACGAAGCTGAGAACTTGTCCCTCAACGAACAGAGATCTGACAAATAAGATACCTTCTGCGTACAAGTGTCAAGAAGTTTCGCACACAAAAGTGTAAACGTGTAAAAGTGTTTGTGAACAAGTGTAAATTTACACTAATTTACACTAACACTCCAGTGTCTGGCGTTTATTATCACAGTATATAATACTATATTAATTACGGGTGTAGATCTATTTCAAGTTATTAGAAATGGTGTTCTAGAAAGTGTAATGTGTTCACTGTTGGAAGTTTTTATAATAAAAAAATGGACGATCTCGAAATGAGGAATTGTAAGTTAGAGTTAACCAAATATTTTTTTCTTTTATTTTTAATTGACCCGGTTTTAACGGGGTTTTGAAGTATTATAGATTTTACGTTTTTTTTTTTTTTATTTTAGTTTTCCCTTAGGTTTGGTAGCTGAGGTAGTTATACTTGTTAGAAATATTTATAGCGTGTAAGTGTTAGAAAGATTTTAGATGGAACGGATTGCGCAAATAATCATTGAATTCAACGATAAATAACCTTAAAAGGTCCATATCAATATTTGAATAAAAAATATTTAATCATTATTTGTAATATACAAGTAATAAGAACAATAAGTAGTGACTATTGGTATGTTAAAGTAAGCTTAAATATACGCCAAGCGTTTCAGTTGTTTCAACATTTTGTGCCCAGGATACACGAAAGATCTCAAAACATTACATTTATTTCCAAAAAAAAAAAATAAGAGAAAATACATAGACCGCTTTATTTTTTTTACATATTTTTTGTGATTATCGATCTGATGTAAAGATTAAACATGTAATTTTATTTTCTATGGCGTGCCATGATTTTTAATGGTACCATTTTTCTATTACTTCATTAATTCCAAGGAATTGTTTCTAGAGTAAGTTTAGAATGTAAATATTTATCATGGATTGTAAAAATATAAATCTTTTTTGAAAAAAAAAGTATGATTAAAAATGTAGACGAGTGTAAACTTTCACTTAACTATTGCATATTAAATCGTTCATGTTGTAGAAAAATTAGAAAAAATAATACTTAGTAGTAAAAAATCACTGTATTCTGATAATCGTTTTTGTTTTGTTTAAAACCTTTGGTTATTCGTGCATTTTTCGATGTTGCATTTACTATAAATAATGTTAAGTGCGTATTAAGTTGGATTTTGTTACTTTTTCGAAATTATTCGGAGAAGGGTGAAAATAACCATATCACACATTATATGTATACTTACTACGTAGAAACTGTAAAATGAGTATGTTAAATGTATATTCGACTACGCAATAACTTTGGGATTAAATAAATGTATACATTATAGCGATGTAGGTGTGTCACATTTTTACATAATATACTTTGCATGAAATTGTTGAAAAATCCGTGGGCTACGGTAAAACAATATTCAGTTTAACCTAGATATATATTAAAGAGGTATATTGTTAGCAGTTTGTCATCCGCCTATAGCCTGATTCCCGCCGTATGTATTCGAAATTTGAATTTTATCGTGGCCTGACGTTCCTTCACACGCATTCGTCACAAACCATAGATATACAATTTCTGCACACTGCAAACTTTAGTCGGACGACAGTTTGTTAGGACTTATAAATCAGTATGGACATTAATGGTAGTATGCATATAACAACGATCAGGTTTTTGGTCGGTAATAATGACCCACTAAAAACTTTAGTTGAATTCATGATTTTCCTTAAAAAAATGTATTTTTTTTCAACCTGGCCAACTGTCGGTCAACTATCTACAGGATAGGATACTCTTAATATTGCTGACTGATTTCCCTAATTAATCATATTTTCCCGTTTACCACATGTACTTACGAACACGTGTGAACCAACCCTAACAGTTAAGTACAATAGTTTCGTATCTCGTTGTAAATCCACGCACGAAAATATTTGAAAAAACTTTTTGGAATTGAAGGAAATTGTTTACTTGTAACATTATTTTTTATATTATTATTATTTAGCGCAGCAAAAAAAAAAATGTTTTGTGCTACACCGTTGTGCGAATTGTTATTTTTTAAATATTAATTTTCTTGTCAAATTATGTTCGAAATGGAAGAGATGGCTGCGGATTCGTGCGGTGTAGTGTGAATCGGCCTTTATTTGCGTTCCGTTTTACGTAGATGTTCAGCAAAGGGAGCTTTTGTTCAGTGGAGCTGATGCTCGAGCCTACACGAATACTTTTATTGAATATTGTAAATTATACTTACTTAGTGTTGTATTAAACGAAATCATTACAATTATGTGGTGTTTTATTGTCTGTTTGTAGCAACCCTTTCGTTTACTTTTCATTAATCGGTCTTCAATTGAAATGTAGGTACCCACTCCAGCAGGTCAACCCGAATCTGTCAAATGTTACCAATCCAACATCAGCTATTGAGATAGGGTTGAAATCTATCTCATACAAATCTATCTATACAAATGAAATTGAAGTATTGAAGTTTGAAAGATCGAGGAAGGATGATCTGCTGTCGTGTCTTCATAAGAATTAGTAGATACTTTATCTCATTACAGTTATTGCATTTCAAAGAAGACAATCGGATCACAATATCTGTTATGTTACATAGGAATTATTATTTAACGTCTCATCATCTAAGCCTTTTTATCGTCCTGCTGCTTTGCTGTGGCCTCCATTCACACATACAAGGATTGTTTAATGCAGATTGATGATTTCAGACTCCATAGTGAATAACGTATAAAATTGCAAAAAAAAAAATGATTACGTATAATTCGATGACCAATACCATAACTTTTCTTACCTTTGTCTTACGAAATAATATACTACAATAAAAAGCCCAGTAGATCTGCATCATGTCATAACGGCCTACCGTTACATGAGTCAAGCGCACACTTGTTGCGCTTGCACATAAGCCTATAATTAATATTACGAACAAATAAACGATCATTCGTATCCGCCGAGCGACATATCCGCTCAAGTTTTTTGTTTATTTTCGTATTGGATTTTGATAAGTAATATTATTGATTACTTTTTAAAGAATTAAGACTTGAGTTCAACTACATAGAATGGAGTTTTGACTTTTAAAATTGTCTGTACTGATATACCAAAAGCTGAAAAGGTTACCTATTCGTTTACTTGAAAGTGATAATGTCAAGAACTACTGGAACGATAGGATAACGACGATTAAAGTATTTAAAACCTGTATGGGTGACAGTAAAATAGTCCCTCAGAAGCTACGAATAATATAGCCTAGCCTGAAAAATTGAAATCAGTAAGGTGGTGGAATAAAAAGTAAGTAAAGAGTTTTAATCACTACGTTTAGTTACAGAAAATTTTATTTCAAATATCATGGCGTCCCAAGTCAGTCAATTTGACATTATAACCGTTTCGTAATTATATTTCGGTATAATTTATTTCCATAACGAATTACAAGAATGTTACAAAGCCAGATGTTCAAATAAATAGTGGGACTCACCATTGACATAATTTTTGCCATGATAATTTGGGATTTCAATATCTTCACAAATATTCATTAATGCTGAATAATAATAGTTCAAATGTCACATAACTAATTTAATGACCTAACAGAGTGTATTAATATCTTCAAAATATATCAGTTTAAATAATGGCGGCAACAAAGGTGAAAGCGAAACCATCAGGTATTATTACTTACGAGTACCTCTCTCTTCATCCTTTTCCCAACTATGTTGGGGTCGGTTTGCAGTCAAACTGGGTGCAGCTTCGTACCAGTGTTTTACATGGAGCGACTGCCCTATCTGATCTCCTCAACTCTGTTACCTGGCCAACCGGCGACCCTTAGTAAGGCTATTTGTCAGAGTTTTTGGTTTTTGACCACCCTTAACGAATGCCAAAGACCTTCTGTAAAAGCCCGCGACATGGAGACCAAACGGAACGGAGAATAGTCAGGGTCATTTACCAACTTATTGACTTGATGACTGGCTCTAATTTTGCAAGACGTTATGTTTCGATAGATGCTGGGTCATTTGAAAACATGTTACGTATGTGATTAACAATTTTTTTTATAGAAGAAGAAGTAGTAGTATTCCCTGAAGAGAATTCGGACGTGCCTCCGTATGGAACCTTGGAATGGTTGCATTATTGGAGTTCAGTTGAAGGGCATCTCCCTACGCCCATAGACGTCTCCATCACGGGTTCCACGAATTATAACTGCCCAGATCTCCGATGGATCAACTTTAATGTGTATCCGAATAAAGTGAAGTTGACTAACACTGGATATACCTGTAAGTTTTAATGGGTAATGAGAAGATAGTTCAAAGTTATAAGAAATGTGCTAAATGTCAGATACGAATTTCCGAAAAAGGCTCCAATTGTACCTAGCTTGGTAGTCCTAACATCTTTGATGGACAAAGTACTCACGACAGGAATTGCGTTTCCCAAACAGAGCGAAACCCTTTATTATAAGTGCTCAAGTAGCTCAGTCTTTCTGTTCGTCTCTAGCGCTTTTACGCCCTAAATACTGAACCGATTAATGATTGGTAAGCAGATGTTTTAAAGCTACTTTTTACCGGGTAGCGTAAAATAGATCTCTAGAACGGCGAGTTAGTAACAAAAAAAATTACAAAAAAACCCTTGCGTAATTTTCTTATCTTAGTGGTGTTATCCTCAAAATGGAAAGCCGAGCGTCCGTACATAGAAGGTGGTCCATTTTTGGAGAAGCATATCCTATCTCAGATCCACTTCCACTGGGGAGACGATATGATGAAGGGCAGCGATCACATGGTCGACAAAAGGAGGTATCCTGCTGAAATGCAGGTAGGTTTGTTAGAGTTCTTAATAAGCTTCCCAAAAAGGATGAGGTTTTCAAGTTTGTTGGTACTTTATCTGCAATCCTGATTTGTTTAAGAGGTGCTCATAGCTAAGTAACATCTGCATGGGTCGAAAGATTAAAAGGTTACAACGCTTGGCGCAGTCGGTCCGCGAGTTCGTGACCATAACCATATCCTCCGTATTTAAAGCACGTTAAATTGTGGGTCTAGTCTGCCTGTCTAAAGTAAATAGTTATTCACTTCCACGATTTAATATTATCATCTGCCTAGCCTTTTCCCAACTACGTCTGAGTCAACTTCCAGTCGAACCGGCTGCAGATATGTACCAGTCTTTACATGGAGCGACTGTCGATCTAACCACCACAACCTAGTTACCTGAGCAACCCACATCCTCAATAATCAGTGCATTCAGTGGCTTACAACGTAGGGGTAATACTTTTTGACGAGAATGAAATTTCTTATATTTCAGGTGTCTTTCTTCCGTGCGGAATACATGACACAGGAGGAAGCTTTAAAGCATCCAGATGGAGTTACCATGATTTGCTATATGATAAAGGTGATCTAGTAAGAGGCAATTTTTTTAGACAATTGTTGACTTACGTAATCTTTTCTTTACGACTTATCGAGATTTCTTGTAAAACTTCTGATATTGATCGGGCGTAAATCTGTGTAGTGAAAATAGTCCTAAACCTATAATTTTAATCAAACTTTTGTTTGATAAGGATTGTGCATGACAGTTAGATTAGGTAAAATATTATGATCTGTCTAGCTCTTACAAAGTAAATGGATGTTGGATACAATACGTATAATGATGAAGATATTAACCAAGGTCATCCTGAGGAGGTGTTTTATCAGCTTCCTCATTTCAAATTGCTTTGAATTGATGTTATAACACCTCTTACCTTGTCTTTTTAGTATGGCGTAAATCCTGATGACAGACTTAACTGGATTATCGAAGGGTTCCCAAGGGTCCGTGAAGCGAAGTCACATACGAAGATAGGTCCCTGCCCCATGTCCAAGCTGCTGCCCATATTTTACGAAGACTACTTCCTGTATTGGGGTGAACTGCCAACAGCCAGGGGTGACAGTTTTACGATCAAGTGGTTGATTCCAAGGCCGACTTTATTTGCTTCTTTAGAGCAGGTAATAATCTAAGAATCATTGTAAATAGGTATTTCATAATAAACCGACTTCATTAAAAGAAGGAGGTTGTTAATAAGTAATCCTTTTAAATACATATGTACATAGGTTCTGGTGGAGATCACAAGGGAAGGCCTATGTTCAGCAGTGGACGTCCTATGGCTGAGATGATGATGATGATGATGATAGGTTCAGATGAACACTCACAGAGGATTTTGGATATGTATCCCTATTTTAATCTCAACTAGTTATGCTCATCCAAGATTGCATTTGAAGAAAATAACAAAAAGAAATAGATACGAGCATCCTTTCTTAGCATTTTATCATTATTTACCTTGAGGTTTACGTTGTTTTCTCTCAAATTATTTGAAATAGCTTAAGTATGGCTTCTGCGGATTTCATCCTTTAATTGTCTTTAATATCTTTTTAGCTCGATGAGTTCCGAAAATTATGGGACCCTTGGGACGAGCCGAATCAGGGAAACTTCAGGCCACTTCAAGACCGACACAACAGACATGTCTTCTTCATCAATCCTCATTGGGCCAAATATAACTCCTTGCTGCCTATACCAAGAGTAGACGAGCCTGGTGTCACTACTTTATCTCAGGCATATCAGAAGTATCCTTGGATGTTACCTCCACAGAATCATGGTATGGAATTATCTTCTCTCTATTTCCTGCAATGTATCTCATCCCGAGGAATCATCATGCCTAGTCTTTTCTGAAATATGTAGGGGTCGACTTCCAGTCTAACCAGCAGATTAGTACCAATGTTTTCTAAGCAGTGACTGTCTTATGACTTCTACTCAGTTACACAAACAGGGCTCCCAGATACTCCAAAGATGTGGAAATTATTGCACGTAGTTATACTTATATTACAATCAACGAAAGTTAAGCTTTCTCCCCTTTGGAATCGCAATTTTCCATCAAGAAATTTTTTTAATGTACCTTTGATGGGATTGTTTCCTAATGCCAAACCAGAATTTATTCATTTATGCTTTTGTCCACAGATGAGATGGCAAGACTAATGATGAGGCATGTGCAGTCTCCCATCTCGATTTCAAAAGTGATGTGTCCGCAATTCTCGTTGCAGCCACTTAATTTCAAGAGATATTGGGACAACGAGCATGGGGCAACACTTTTTAATACTGGGAGAACAGGTCTGTACATATTGATTATGGTCAATAGAATTCTTAACCTTAGTTTTGAATGTCATAATAGGTGATTGCGAGAGAGTTACTTCTGTCACCGAGCTATGATTCAGATTGCAAACTTTATTAGATAACTTATATTAGAAAGAAAGAGATTATAGCGTTCCTTGATACTTCTACTTTCTAGATTTCTGACCCAGTTCTTTCTTCTCTAATGTTTAACTTTCTCAGTTGAGTCGTTTTAGCGTAAGGGCACAATAAACAAACTCTTTTACGCCTTAGTAGATACGCCGCATACCGGGGGGTGCTAGTGTTTCGTCTATGCAATATTGATATAAGTTTTACAAATTGTATAACTCGTCATCTGCCTAGCCTTTTCCCAACTATGTTGGGGTCGGCTTCCGGTCTTAAGGGATGCAGATGAGTACCAGTGCTATATTTTTATTACTATTTCAGCTAAATTCATGTTTGAATCTGAAAAGAACCGGCCTATTCTTAGTGGCGGGCCCCTCAATGGTGAATATATATTCGAGCAGATGCACTTCTCTTGGTCCTTCGACAACGCCACCGGCTGTGAACATGTGGTTGATGATCATGGGTGAGTCGTCTTAAGGAAGAAAAAGACCTTGTTGGGGCAGTTTAGGCCCAGAGTAGACCAAAGCGGAGAGCAGAAGCTGTTAAACAACCGAAAGAATTTTGTTAACCAGTAGTCTTGTTTCCACCCTTTGATAAGAACCTATCCCTGAGAGGAGAAATTCTATTAATTGTGTAAAAACTTCTGAGCTCTGTTTCGCTTTGGTGGTGATTGTGTTGCTGGGGAGTTTGTTCCACCACTTCTTCTTCCCAGCAAAAACACATAGTGGTGAAGGGCGGGCTTTTTGGGGGCTGTCTTTTGTAAATTTGATGTTCAAAAAGTGGTGATTTTCACCCTACTTTGAAAAATGACTATTGATTTTGATTACAAAACCAGCCTCTTCAACAGCACCTTATAGCTGGACTTTTATGTCACACGATTTTACCGTTATAGACGGAAAGCGTAACAACCAAACACACTTTACTATTTATAATAGCAATATAAATATTTACAGATATGCAGCAGAAAGTCAACTAATCCATTATAACAGTAAATACGGAAATTTTGAAGAAGCGCTTGGGTATACTGATGGTTTAGCAATAGTGGGATTCTTTCTACAAGCTACTGAAGATACAAATCCGCAGTTTGAGAAACTTGCTGAAGGACTGGACAGGATCAAGAGAGCTGAACAGACGACAAGAGTAACCGCAGGTTAGTTGTTTATATCTTGGTGGATGTATGATCTGGCCAACGTCTTTGAGAAGCAGTAGATGCGAGTTGCTGAAGATTGAGCAAAATGGCGAACCTTGGGGGAGGCCTTGGTCCAGTCTTTTGGCAGAACCATGATAGGTTAACCATGGAATGGTATAATCTGCAGATATCATATCATTTATTGCATTCCATAATGTACATTTGGTAGAAAATATAGAATAATAGAGGTAGTCACAATTATGAACCCTGATGGGCACAGCAAAATAGTTAGAAGAGAGAAAGGCGTCTGGCGTCTGCAGATACCAGATATTGAAGACAATTTTCTTCACGAATCCCATGAAAATACAGGTCTATTACAAATAACTGTACATATCACGCCGAAGTGGGCCACTAAACCCTAAAAAACTTCATAAAAATTACATAAATCAGTAAAACTGAAAACAGGCTAAGACAGACCTCTTCATAAGTTTTAATAAGTTCATGAAATAAAAAATGATTTCGTAAAATAAATTGAAAGATTGATTCGCACAATGCGCTGATATCATACCCACTTTTTGGTTCTCACAGGGTCATATTATTAACATTGCGTGAAGAAGCTTGTTTGTACTTTCAGAAGCCCTGTCCTGGATGGATAGAGAGGATCTGCAAAAAGGCCCTTACTTCACGTATAAGGGCTCGCTCACAATAACGCCCTACGTTGAATGTGTCGACTGGATTCTGTTCGAGAAACCTGTGGCCATTGGCTTTGATCAGGTATATAGTAATAACCCGTTTAAAAAAATAATGACATGATATTACCGCGAATAATGTACATATGTATGTATATAAATACAAAGACTGATTATAGGTAATTCTTTTCTATATACAAGAGGCCGGTAATACCGAATAGCCCTTGAGACGTTTTTAGATAATTTAGTGGTTTCTGTGTAATTAAATCAATATTTCTTTGTCTACTCATGGCTGATTTTCAACGATCAATTTCTATCTGAGGAATAAATATGGCAGTTTGATATATTCTCTATATAAAATGACAAACATAATATTTGGATAAAAGTTATCTAGCGATAGAAAATTCGGTCTTTAATCAAAAACCTTTTAGTACTAACTTCTTCTGTTGTATATGATCTATAGCCAATTTTCACTTATAATACCACAAGAGCTTCAAAATTATCGGGTATTTTCCGATAGGTTCGTTGCAAACAAATGAAGGAGTCAAGTTTTTCAGGTTAAAAAATAACGAGCGCGAAGCGCGAGTGATTTTTCCTGAAAAACTTGACGACTTTATTTGTTTGCAGGGAACCTTGAGGGAAATGCCAGATAATTATGAAGCTCGTGTGGTATTCGGGAGATTATTTTTCCGTCCCAAATGTCGGCCACAACCTGTCAGTTTGACGTAGCAACGACCAGAGAAAATATTCAAAAAAATTTCAGTATAATACCATGTAGGTTGTACCACGTGACGTCGAATGGTGCAATTCTATTGGTCGATATTTGGGTCGGAAAAATAATCAATATTATGTGTACATTATGAAATAAAACCTCATAATAAACTACTTCACAAATTACGAAAATATAATCATAAACTATTCTGTCTACAGATAGCATGTCTAAGACGGCTGCAGAACTTCGACTGCCAACCGATAGAGCACAACGTGAGGGCCATCCATGTACATCCTGGCTACTCTGCCATCTTTGTGAAGCAAGTCAAGTGTACCCATTGAAATATATACTGTTGTTGTGTTACAATTCTGTTGATTCATTTATGGTGATATCCGATTGCATGTTTTAATTCGGTCTTGTGTATTTTTAAATTACTGCTGCTTGCTTACTAAACGCCCACCTGTCAGAATCGACCGTGACGGAGAAATTGAATCTGTCAAATGTCAATCTGCGATTCTTCCGGACTCGGACGATTCGATCATCTTGCCACGCGCAAATATGCGAGCGCGCAAATAAATAATTCTAAAAATCAAAAACACATAACAGCAGTGCTATCACTATATCATGTACATTTAACAAGGGGATCACAATTAACATTGGTTAGACAGCACTCCCTTGCGCTACACCCACAACAAGAAGGGATCATTTAATAATTTCCTGCTTCCTGATAAATAGAGAATTTATCAATTTATTTCGGAAAGCTTGAAAAGCCATAAATTGTTAGTAAGATAGGTTTTCATTTAAGCACCATTGATAGTAGGTACCTTAACTAAAGACAAACAAAATTAATGACAGGATCGCCTATTACCTATAACAACGAGTGAAAATAAACTCACATTAGTTGCTATGTTAATATTAGCTTACACTACAGCTAATTAAGAACTCTGCGGATAAAAGAAAACTGGGCTAATTATCTACAACGGTCATTAACCTGCTACTGCTAAGAGTTAAGGTTCATTCATTCCTGATAATAAAAATAGCGAATGTCAAGATCCTGATTATAGCCAAATTAATAACTCATTAGCTTAATTACTTGGTTAATTGTAGCAATAAGAAGAGCTTGGCTTGGCTTGGAGCACTGGTACTCAGCTGAATCTGGTTAGACTGGAAGCCGACCACAACATGATTGGGAAAAGGCTCGGAGGATGATGATGATGAAGAAGAGCTTGGCTGAAAAGCTTCGCGGATCGATCATTAAGTTATGCCTGGCGCCTGTCGCGGTAAGTCCATAGATGGGTGACCCATGTCATGACATGTCCTCCATGTTTAGGAGTGATTAGCAGTTTAGGAGGATTATTTCTACGATAATTTGCAATACTACGTTGAAATGCAATCAGTCTTTAGGACACTACTGAATGTCAGCGATGTAGAGGAGTTCCTATGAGAAATAATAGTCCTAATTGTAGCATAATAGTTATTTGTTCATGTAGTTTTCATCATCATCATCATCTCAGCCATAGGACGTCCACTGCTGAACATAGGCCTCCACAGATGTCTTGTAGTTTTACTCGGTTACAATAAGCAAGCCGGGTGAAACAACAGCAAAAAGACGTGATATTTCCGAAGGCAAAATTATCATCAAGCCCTAATAGATTTTATACGTTCCAATATGGCGGACTATAACATAAAGTCAGTAGATCATAAAAAACTACTGACTTTCCCCACATCAAAGGGTACACAGGTTGAACAGATAAACAGAATAAAACTATTACTGAAATGTGGTGTGTAATATAATCGATACGTCAAGCGCGAGCTCGCTTGATTTATGATACGAAACAAGTGCGCTAGGGAAGTGACTCGGGGCTGTTTTATCGATATTTTTTTTTCTTAATATTATTGATCTGTTCTGGCTAGGAATTATTATATAGTTTAAGAATATCGAAAACAATAGAGTAATTTTGTTTTCTACATTACTCATTATTCTGGATGCAAATATTTTCTTCAGTAAGGCAATAAAAAGAACATTAACATTAACAGTTTGTATAGTTCGGCCATTCAGAGAATGCGTTCCTGACACGTCGCGATTGAACTGACGACGTAACTTTGCAATGGCGTTGCAGTTACGATAAAAATATTTTTGCTGGTTGTTTACCGTTTTAACAATTGAGGAGCATTAAAACAACATTATTATATCAATAATCAATGAATGTTATTACGTCGTCAGTTCAATCGCGACGTGTCAGGAACGCATTCTCTGAATGGCCGAACTATAGTACGCAACAGTGACACACTAAGTAAAATGGCGTTTTATTTTGCTGTATTATTGTTAGTTTGTGGGAGAAGGGAAAAAGTAAGTGTGCAATATATAAATTAGAAATCGAAAACTAAGAAGTGTGTATAATTTTATAGTGCGATTTCGATGAAATTTAAAAATACGTATATCGAGTATCGACACACCGACGACGGCGCAACACTAGTGTGACATGTGTCTCTTAAATAAAACTGGAGTTGTACCTACGCACCTAAAAACTAGTGAACCGACAAAAAAAACCTAAAATAACTGTGGTTTTTAATCCCTATCTGGTTACTGAACTTTGGTAAAAAAAAAACACTTTTTGTACACATGTCTACGAATGGGTTAAATTGGGAGCGACCACGTTTTTTCGAAAAAAAAATGTCATTTCAATTCGAAATGCTGAGTTAGGGGGTTAATTTAGTATTTTTCGAGTTTTTAGTGTAATTTCGAAAAAGTTTTTTTGTTAAAGAGATGAGTAATGGTGTTGCATATGGCTATGATTTGGTGTTGTCATATGAAACACGTGAGAATTCTTTTTTTTTGTTCGCATCAAGTTTGTTTATAGATTTCCTAGAGTGGAAATGTTTTGAGCGTGACTCTTTACTATTTTAAAACTACAGAACGTTCTTTGGAACATACAATTCAGCGAATTATAGTTCGGCCATTCAGAGAATGCGTTCCTGACACGTCGCGATTGAACTGACGACGTAACTACATTCATTGATTATTGATATAATAATGTTGTTTTAATGCTCCTCAATTGTTAAAACGGTAAACAACCAGCAAAAATATTTTTATCGTAACTGCAACGCCATTGCAAAGTTACGTCGTCAGTTCAATCGCGACGTGTCAGGAACGCATTCTCTGAATGGCCGAACTAAGGTACGTCTGTATTGAATACTGAGAATTGGATACTTTATATGCTACTTATTTCCATGCTTAAATATATAATGCGATAACTGCATTTGGCTACTATCCGTTTTTGTTCATTGCTTTAAAATTAAAGTTCTGTTTCCCTAGAGGTGTAGAAGATTTGTTTATTGCTTAAATCAATTTGAGATAGAAAGTCCTGCTTTCCTTAGGCGTCATCATCATCTCAGCCATAGGACGTCAACTGCTGAACATAGGCCGGCCGAGGCGACCTGCATCCTTAGGCGTAATTTTGAGTAACTCAAAATTTAATTTCTTATTTCCGGACTCGTGTTAAGCAATTAAGTGATTGTAATTTGATTGGCGAATGAGGTACACTATGCATATTTTTTGAAACATGTCAAGAAAGAAAGACAGGGTGAAGTGGAAGAAAAAGATACGGAAAGTGGACCCCGTCACGACATGGACAAACGCTGCCATCGAAGAAGATGGTACCGGGATAAGATTATGTAAGGAACATTGATAAACTATAACATTATCATTTTGACGAAAACCAATACCTTTAAACATTATTAACCAACCCTTTTACCATAAATAATGAATTATTTATCTAACGTAATTTACACAAACAACCAACCGACTTATCTACGGAGTTTTCAAAGAGAGATTATTTATATAAAAAGTCGGTCTTGTCTTTTTGTTCGTATGAAAGGCGTGTGGCACAATTACTACTAAGAGTGAAGTATTGTTTATTTTTGTAAGTAACATGTGCTCAGGCGCACTTTTGTACCTATCTCCGGGGGTGTCAACTGAGGGCCGCTTGAAAAAGTTGGCTAAATAGAAAGTGAGTTTAGTTATTTTGTTGTCATTAAATAAAATGTAAATGCATTTTATAATCCATCCATCCACTTTGACTCCTTAAAAGAGTCCTAAAGCTTAACCCCCTTACTTATAAAATCTCTAATCACCTACTAAGCAACATTTTAACTAATCACAACTTAATGTCTTAAGTAGTGATTAAATGTTAGTTAAGACATGCTTAAGCTACGTTTATAAGTAAGAATTTTCTTAAACAGCCCTTAAGTATTACTTATATTTAATTCACGTTTATAAGTAAGGCTGTAAAACTTTTATTTTTACTTACTTCGTAAACGTTAAAGTTCTTCTATGATATTAAATACATTGTCATTTCATCGGTAGAGTCCTTATTTTTGCATAGACAGACACGTATGCTTTAACTGAAAAGTTCGTTTGTCTAGATAAAACGTGATATTAATTTACATATTTATCTGCTATGTACCAATCATATTTACCTTAGCCATATAATAATTACTGTATTCTTGTCCAAAGCGGGCCGCGGTTGACCGCCCCAGATGCGCACGAGTGTGTTAATTTGGTGTACCACCGCGACGATCAATGGCTCTCAAAGTTTGCAGTAGCACTTTCTCTAAAAATAACTGCATAATTTAATGATTGTATTCAAAAAATGCTCTTAACTACAAGGTAAAGGTGCCTCAATGTAAATAATTTACTTTGGTATCTACTTTAGTCCTCCGGCTCCGGCTCAAATATCCTGTATGCCAATTTTATTTAGGGTCGGTGTAGTATGTCTTCATCATCCATACTTCTTTGCCTGACGTCATAGTAAGCTTTTCAGCGATCTTTTAGAAATCATCATCTGCCTAGCCTTTTCTTAACAGTATAGGAGTCTGTTTCCAGTCTAACCGGATGCAACTGAGTACCAGTGTTTTACAAGGAGCGACTGCCTATCAGACCTCCTCAACCCAGTTACTCGGGCAACCCAATACTCCTACGTAAGGCTGGTTGTCAGACTTACTGGCTTCTGCCTGCCTACCCGTAAAGACTGGCAGAGATGTTCTATGACTGCCGAGATGTTCATATGAAAATTCAGTTCCAAAATGTGTACTTACCTACCTAATTTTAATTATTTCGAAAAATAATGTTGATTACGTCAAACTGTCTTGACCTGCAATTTCAGATGAACTTTTTGAAGATAAACACTGTTAGGTAAGTGCCTAAGTGCTTATCGTCAAAAAGTTTATAGCATTTTTGCAAAACAAAATCTAGAAATGATACACAATTTTGAGTTCGAACGGTGATAGGTACAGCCTTGGATAAGATTGTGGGGGCAATGTTCGTCTTTATACTATGTTTTCTGTTCAAGTGCAGTTTCGGAAGTATTAAATAAGATACCTTAGTTTTTAATTATTTTTAAATCGCCAGAACTATTGAATCTAGGGCTTCTTAGATTACTTGCGCAAACAATAGAGAAAGTTGAGTCAAACATGAACGAATAAAAGTAAGTCAGTGGGAATAAGATTCCGAAAGAAAAAAATGTTGATACATTGGTTGAGTGGTACATGGCGTTGCGCATATACTATTGAGGAAGACACGGAGAACAAACTGACTAGGTAAATTAGAAAACAAACAATCTTAAATTATATTATGGATCTACGATCTAAAATTAAGAAATATATTTATTGACTCACTATCTTCCACGAGCGGCTTCAACAGCGTAGAGGAACTATTTACCGGACCCGGACAAACTACTAGCCTACATTCTGGTATTTGAGCTATATTACTGCCAAGTTCCATCAAAATCTACTCGATAGTTTTTCCGTGAAAGAGTAACAAACATCCATACATACAAACATTCACGTTTATAATATTATTAGGATTATTTTACCTAAACTTTGAGAACTCGAGTCTTGCAACAAGTGTAAGCATTTCATGTCTATATCTGTTGTCCTAGATAAACCGATCGTAGCATTACATAAACACTTTTAGTAAGTATAATTAATTGTACATATGCTAGAACTTCTTATTAATTATTAGTTTTAATGTAATTAGTAGTAGTATATAGGTCATGGACTTTAAGCTATTTCTTATTAATGAGTGGTGAAATTAATTGTTTAATGGTCTCTTTTTATCTTAGTATTATTTTTATATAGTTAATTGATTGGTTATGACGCCTATTTTTTGCTACATTTCGACAGACGAAAAGTCTTTTTAAGTACATTTCATGTAAAAGGAGTTTAAAATTAAACCACTCTGTCTCAATGGTTTTACTCATGTCCCGGGATAACTACTTCTCGCTCCCGGGTAAGAAGTAGCCTATGGCCTTTCTCAAGCTCAAGCTAGACTATCTGTGTACCCAGTTTCAATAAAATCGGGTTAGTAGTTTTAGCGGGAAGGTGCGAGAGACAAACAAAGTTACAAGCTGACGATGAAAAGATTCAACTCCTTTTCTGAACTTTAAAAATAAAAAGGGACAAACTAAAAAGTCTTTCTCCGACAAATAATAATTACAAAAAGCTAGTGATTATTGTAACAAATGGCTGACACACACGTGCATCGCAACTGCACTACAATAAAACGAGAGAGGCTGCGCGCGCGCACTTACGAGCATGAGTTCTTTTTTTAAACGGTAGTGTTCGAATTGACGATAAAACCGTTGCTTTTTCAAATGAAATGATGTTTTTTTTTACCTTTTTCGGGTGACATGTTTTTGATGACAAGATTTGAAGACTTGCACTTGGCCTGTTTTTTTCTATTAGATATACGTTGTACACCTATATACATTTGATTATAATAATATGTGATAGTGTATTTATTTTACTTTCGTTGATAATATGTTGGGGTTATGTTCATTAGGTCTTGACCCGGGTATGGTTGGCAAATAATTAACTTTGCGGTCATTATAATCATCTAAGGTTTTAACTACTATGTACTTTTTGAAATATTTTTGTATTTGATGAAATATTTCATAAAGTTACTTTAAGGTTAGTTTATCATGCTGTTTACATTGCTGCAATTTCAAAAATCTTGTTTTCCAAAAATTCTCACCGTAATTCAATAAGTATCTTACACACCTGTTATAGATGTGCCTGTAGGCTCCAAATTAGAACTTGGGGATATAATGTCACATTAATGATTATGTTACTAGTAGCACTCAAACCTATTGCGATTTTTTAATTAAAAATATCCAAGATGTATTTTTACTTTACTTGCCGACCGTACTTCATCTCAAACTTCTGATAACAAATCGCTTATTTATACATACAAAGATAATTAGTATAGGCTGGACACTTTTAATTACTTTTTTGAAACCTACTGAATTATCTACCACCGCAAAAATATTTTTAAAATATTGTACCTACCTCTAACAAAAAGTTGTAAAAACACACTTGTTTGAAACAAGAAAAAAATTGACGAGTCCCGCCGTCATTATGTCCTCAGCCTTTTAAAGCATCCCGTCTCATTTGTGTTAATTTTACAGTAGTTTCATTTTTTTGGCACAGCATTTTACGGGTTTGGGGATTAAAATTAATAAACCCGACTTGGGGTTTATGAGCAATTTCGAAAAGATATATAATGATTTAATGAGGGAATGTGTGTTTGAAACACTCGTTATTGGTTTTTGTTTGTTAATTTACACTTTTAGAATATTTTTAGTGTCTCATCTTAATTTTATGTCTGTAGTAATACCTATCGCTCTATTAAACTTTCTGTAATGTAATTTGAAGCTCCTTATAAAGAGCTGAACTATGTAAAACCCTATATAGTCTTTTTAACTGATTGGAAAATTATATCAGTACAGAGAAAATTAAAAATATTATATAGCTAAGGTTGCCAGGAAGCATTGGTTGCGGATTGCTGAAGATCGAGCAAAGTGGTAAACCTTGGGAAGACCTTTGTCCAGCAGTGGACGTCTTTCGGTTGTCGAGGACCTGTCCTAGGTACCTACATGCCCACCCTGTTAGCATATTCCCACCTTCCTAGGTGCCTTTATGCTTCTATAGATCGGTGAAGAGTAAGATAGCATAATCGCCCCTTGACAACATGCGTATATTATGTTCACTAAGTATCCAATATTGACACTTTTCGAAAAGATTGTGCAAAAATTAAGTAGTTTCAGATATGCTAATGTTTTTTTTTGTCAGCGATAAGAGTTTTTGAGTAGCTCGTGACCCCGAGTCTGTTAATTTTCAAAGATCTGAAAATTATGGTGTAATAATAAAGAGTTATCATTTTGACCTTTTTGACATTGTGCTGTTACGGAAAATTTTTGAGTACTCACGTACATTTGCAGTTTCGTTTTTATTTCGAAATATCTTACTTGTCTTTACTATTCCAACTTATGATTGCTTCGGCTGAGCAGATTTTAGAAGTCTGAAATCAGGACTTTTTCGTAGTTTGCAACTTACCATGCTTTAGATCCTGAATAATTGCCATTTATCACAAGTCATTGGCTGCCACGATCACCATTACAACTAGACGACGCTTATAGTCTGGTTAGATCAATAGGTAGGTATTATAAATACGTGCCCTCCCAGGCACGGGGCTGTAACACAGTCGTCTTCCAGGGTCCGGGTTATTTTGTGATAGTTTCTCATCCTCCGAGCCTTTTTCCCAAACTATGTTGGGGTAGGCTTCCAGTCTAACCGGATACAGCTGAGTACCAGTGCTTTTTTTGTGATAGTTTCTAAAACCCACAAAACGTTTCTCAGTGAACATCCTTGGCAGTCGTTAGGGGTAGTCAGAAGCCAGTAAGTCTGACACCAGTCTAACCAAGAGGTATTTGGTTGCCCGGGTAACTGCGTTGAAGGGGTCAGATAGAGCAGTCGCTCCTTGTAAAGCACTGGTACTCAGCTACATCCTGCTAGACTGGAAGCCGACCCCAACTTAGTTGGGAAAAAGGCTCGGAGGATGTGTTTGTAAGGTATTCAAAAAGGTATTCGAGCTTACGATCATTGCGACCAACGAAGCTTTCCCGATTTTCCCATGATTGTTTTTTTTGTAAAATCTTTAGAAATGTGAAATAATAAAGAGTAGTAGGCTAGTATCTAGACTTACACTTTCTGTCTCTAGATTTTAGGCTCGTACCTAATGAGTATTTTTATCTACGTGTCCCCTACACTTTACGGGCGATAAACTTCAATGATAGCCTTTACAATGATCATTTTGGAAGTAAACTGCTGTTCAAGTCTGGTTAGGTAACTGAAATTTTAATTGTTTCCATGCCCTGGCTTACTGTCAGTTAGATTTTTTCCAACTGTTTGCTCTAACCTGTCGGTTTCCTTACTTGAGATTAATTAGTCCCATACAAGTTAAGTCAAATTATTTTCTCTACAAGATAGATAGATAGATAAAACATTTATTTAGACAAACTAGCATAGTGTCATATATATAGATAGATTATAATAATTCACCGCAAGAGATACCAATCTACGTTTTAATGGAAAAAATTGGACATAGTCTTTATCAAGAATATAAAGAAGTAGTACTGACTGAAGCTGACACTCTTCCCCTGAAAATCAGTACAAGGGTATCAGGCTGCCCAGGTGGATTAGGAAGCACTTGCCCCAAGTAAATCGCATGATTAAGATTAAAATCAAACAGGTTCTGCTTTTTAATATACATACCTAATGCCTAATGTCTTTCAGAGAACTGAAATATAAAAATTAAATATGGTTCATAAAAATAATTCAATAAAAATAAATAGGTATTGACAACTGAATCAATAATATATTCTTGGCGCCAAAAGACTAAAACATAACCTGAACTCTTTTTGCCTGAAGATCTACAATTACAGGTTGAAATTCAACCTTATAGTCGTAGCAATAGGAGCTAATATTCATTTGTATGAGAAGGATGCGACTGAACATGAAATTGGTACTTTGAAAGCACATGTTGTTACATTGAATTAAAGAAACTGGATGGTGCAGGATTCATCATTTTTTATGAGATAGTATTTGAGAAATAGCTATTTGCATTTCAATAGCCAATTATCCAAATAGCGAACCTCCCATTTACGAAATCGGTTAAAAAGTAGCCTTTGAACCATTCAAACCTACAAGAGTACGAAGAATAATTTGTGGATAGATAGAGTGCTCTTTCCTCTGACAATGACGTGAGATATCGATAATCACTGAATTATAATATTGAAGAGACTTGAAAAAAATCACATATCCTACCTACAATTGAAGCGCAAAAGTTTCTGTTGATTTAAACATAACAGAAAATAAATAACATTTTCAAACAATTTACTCTCCCAAAAATAAAACTGTAGCCCACAACACTACTTCACAACATGCGTTCTACTTTTCACACACATGTCCTTCCACATATGACTACATCTACGTCACCTTATGGTTTCAGTAAGGAGTTTTGACACGATCCCGTTAATCCCATGCTATTCCCTTCAATGTCTTGGTGTAGTTCGCTCGTGTGCTCCGCGCTTAAAAAGTTAGGTTATGTGTCACTTAGACAGTTCGCGCCAAAACTGTGACGTTTGTGTTTTTTGAAAATTTTTGATAAGTAAGTTTTTGATATTGTGTGCTTGTTTTTTTATTTGTGTTTTTTAATGTGTATGTTGCTATTTTTTTAATGTAGAAGATATTGATTGGTAGGCATTCAAAACGGTTGCGTAACTGAAAAAGTATATCTTTTAAAATACATTTTCAGGAAATGAGAAAATTACTCTGCATATATTTATTTCTTTATTCTAAGATTGTTTTAATTTTGTGTGACTAGAATATGAACTTTTTTTTTAAATTGTTCATATGTTGTATACCTACCTTAATGATATTCTAAAGTTGAATATTTTAAAATGATCAACCAAAGATATTTGGTAGAATTAAAAATTAATTAATTTTATAAGTATACCATGCATTATTCATCATTATTTATTCATATAAATTTAGGGAAACAAAATAAATAGTTAAGAGCCAGCAAAACCCCTTTTAAAATATACAAAAGTAGTACCTCACTATTTTCTGGTACATAATACAGTAGGGTCACGATTACAATAAAAGTTGCGATATAAATATTTCTTATCTTATAAAAATAATGAAATATAATTATCAGGTACCTTCTAAATGAAGAATAATTGTTTATTTTAACTTAAGATAAGTCTTGTATTGTTTTGTTTAGAAACGCGTAGATCATAATAAAAGGTGACTACGATATTTGTGTTGTAAAAAAAGAACATTAATTTCACGAAGTAGGTTCTTATTAGATTAGATATGCCTATGTACCTACCTACAATGATTTAGAAATAATACTTTGTAGTTAAGTATGCCGTTTTTTAAACCGCATGTTGATTAATATGCTGTTTTAAATATTATTTGAGGATCTTTGAATCCTTTTGATATATTTTTTTTGTTTGTTTTTTGTTTTTTTTTTTTTAACTTGCTTACGATATCATCTTGTACGGCTTACGTATATTAACGAAAGTATTTTAATGCATTGTAAAATTCGCTAAATCATTTATATTTCTTTATTAATTTAGCATAGAAAAGCCGAAGCTTTATTTTGAGTAAACCCGCGAGTAAAACGCAAGGTTTTACTCGCGGGTTTACTCACACTATCTATAATCACCATTTCCCTATTATTTCAAAAGTTTTGTTTCGGTTTGGAGGTCATGTTATTTATATATTAAACCAGTTTAAGTATTCTTCCTTCTAGCTTTGCAGTGGTCTGTTAAAAATAAAATCATGTTGTATATCTTACGCTGTCAAAATGTTCAGATTTATTTTTACATTACCTTGTAAATATTGGGCAACTTGGTAATCTTTACAGATAGTTATAGGAAAATGATCTGAACTTACATGAAATTGCAAGAACTATTATAACCGGGGAGAAGTAGCCTATATCTTTTTCAGGCTTTATCTGTGAACCAAATATTTAAATCGATTCAGTAGTTATAGGGTGAAAGAGTCTAATTACTTTCGCATTTATAATTTTTTAATCAAAATACTTCATATTACCTGTAAAAACTATTATTTTCTATCTCTCCATTTCATCCACTACTAATCAGACCAATACTTATTTTCTTATTGTATTAACCACGTGTACCTAGACAAGCTTAACAGTTATCCAAAAAACCTACTTATAGCTTAAGTTTTTTGCAACATTTGGCAGTCAAATTCTGATTGATAAAAAGATTCTGTCATAAATTAAAAATGTACCAGCGTGATTCAAAGACGCTCATTCAATATTTAAAAATAAAGCCCTTTTTGCATCATCTCCTTCCTCTAATAATAATAGGCTATAAGTCAGCCAACTAACACGTGTGTCGACTAAATAATAATTCTAAAGAGACGATTAAATTTATAATTCGCAGATGCTGGAGCCACGCGTGATCGTACACAGAGAAAGTTTATTTTTATAATAATAGCAAAACCATATGCGCAAAGTAGCGAGTAAACACCACATGTCAACACCTTACTTAGAGTCTTAGAGATTACTGAACTTTTGTAGGTAAATGAACCTAGGACAATGGCGCAATATGATATCATACCTTGCTATGATGATGAAGACATGTTCAGTGAGAGAAACGACAATGTAACAGACCTACATGCTTACTACATGTCACAGTTCAATTTAGAACTAGAGAATAGTAACAAGAATAAGAAAGTAGACAATTTCAAGTATGGAGTAGAAGAAAGCTTCGACTTTGAAGTTTTAGATAATTGGAATGGTCCCACAAATAATGAAGCAGATTTCGAGATTATAGATGAAGTTATTGACAGCAATATCAATGAGCAAAATATTAAGGAAGTACTCTTAGATTTAGATGGTATTGATTTTGGAGAAAAAGGTAGCAAAATGGACACTTATAAAACACAAGAAAACAAAATGTATCCTGTAAATAACGACTATATAGACGATGAATCACTTATTGACGAACTTTGTCGCGAAGATGGAGAATCCTGCAGACTAACGCCAGATTTCAATGAAGAATATTTAAACTCTCCATCGGAAAAGAATCAACTACCTTCCATAGAAACGGTATTTTCGAAAAGATATTGTAATTATAATGCCGAAGATGTGCAAATGCCTGAGTATCATAATATAACTCCGGTCCAACAAAACATTGGTGCTGTAAATAACTTAGAACATTACAGTTATCCGAATAACATTCTTTATAATTTAGAAGAAAGGAAATATGTTCTACCAGATACGCCAACCAGTTGTAATGAGTTTACTTTTGAAAGAAATGAAAGGAAGATATCAGTTTCAGAGTCTGTAGAAAGTGATGTACATAGTTCAAGTTATTATGACGAAAATTCTGAAAACTTCGATGAAGACGATCTGTTTGTAAATCTTGACGATTTTGGTTTGAATTTTGAGTCGGAGAATAATGCGAATATTGGAGATAATAAGGCTCAAAACCAGAGGAAGGCTGACAAAGATAAGAGTCAAGGTAAACAAATTGTTATATAACGATAGACTGCACTGCCTGTGATTATTTATTGCCTGGATGAAAGTAACTAAATTGATGAAAAGTTTAATGAAAGATTTTTTGTTTTAGGTGAAAGAGTATGTCTTTGGGAGCAGTGTTATGAAAGATATCCGAATCAAACGACGTTGGTGGAGCATATCGAGAGGGCCCATGTCAACACATACAAAGGTATATTTTGTACTTACTTACTTATGTACCCGGGGCTGCGGGATTGTTCGAAAGAGTTACCGCGGCCCTGGTACATAAAAAGCCTACGACGGAACACGACGGTTTTTAGTCAGTAAGAGTCTGACACTCCCTCACCGCTGCTAACCCACAGTGAGAGGGGTCATTTGATGATTTTTGACGTCGTTAAAAAAAAGGGTATCATGTATCAGTTTCCTAAGTCCAAGTCATGCAGAAAACATTTAAATATAAAAATAAAAGCTGTGCCTAATTTGTAAATTGTATGTACAACATTTATTTTATATGCGCATACGACAATATTTGATTAACGAAACCAAAAGTTCCTGCAAGATAGCAGTATAAATTAATATTGGTTATGAGAAACAAACATATGAATAATATATTATTTCCTGTTTCGCACATGTGCTATTTCCTATTAGGTTATTCATCTTTTTGACATTCAAGCAACCGTCTAGACAGTGTTATTTAATTCATCACGTCTTTTACCACCTTATTTAAAAACGTGGTCAAGCAATGCAAAATAAATCTAGTACTAAAGCCATTACTTTGTTCGAAAAGATGGATTAAACGGTAAACCTAGTATCCTATAATATAATAAAATGTGGTTTCACAGTTTTGGCCACATACTACATCTCACGCAGAAAGAGAAGGCTATTAGAAATAATCACCACTCTTTTCCAAGTTGGATTATAAAAATCAATCATTTTATTACAAGTTTTCTCATATAATATTTTTCCTTAACTTTTATAATATACAAAAGCTAAACGTACAAAATATTCTTCAGATAAAAGTTTTCTGGCGATTGAAAAATCGGCCCTTAATTTATAAATGTTATATTTTGTTTTCCCTTAGGTGATGAATTCAGTTGTTTGTGGCGCGATTGTGCTCGCGAACGCAGACCGTTCAACGCTCGTTACAAGCTGTTGATACACATGCGCGTGCATTCTGGACATAAGCCTAACAGGTGTCATGTGAGTACTTGCTTTATTTCATTGTTAAACTAAGCTCCTGTTGTCTCGTGTTTAAGGACTAGTTAGAAACTAGGTAAATTCTGATTTCTGTAAATTGCGTCAATTCATTACAAACGTACTTTGCTAACTTTAAAAACATAATGTGCCTACTTACCAAGGATAGTTTATTTCTCAAAGATGCCAACTCCAATGCTATATCTATAATACCATACAATGCCGAATAACTTAAAATCAGTTGCCAACAAATCAAGCCTCTTTAAACGTCATACACTTTGGAACATTAAGCAAGGGTTGCACCATTTAACCAAACCATAAGCAACCAAGAAATGGCCGCCCGCTGCTCAAATCAACGTTTTGACAACTGAAAATGCTTCGGTTATCGTTATAATGGTGCAACTCGCCGTTAACCATGACGTACCAAATATTCAAGAACGTACTATCTTTCTAGCACCCCGGCTGCGGCAAGGCATTCTCCAGACTAGAAAACTTGAAGATCCATGTGCGCTCTCACACTGGTGAACGTCCTTATGCCTGTCCTGCTCCTCATTGCAGGAAGGCTTTCTCCAACTCCTCGGATCGAGCTAAGCATCAGAGAACGCATTTTAATGCTGTAAGTATGGATGTTTGTAATCACTTAGGTACCTACTGATACATTAGGTATTTGATCCTTGACGAAAAAAGTGCCTTAGAAAAATATACGTGTAACGAAAAGTTAAAGGAGGTCCAATTTTGCATTATGTCAAGCGTTGGTTTTCAACTAAATATATTGCAATGGCAAAACTACTGAACTCACGAGGATATATTGTTTGGTGTTGGGAAAACAACTTTAAAGTAAGGTGCCTTCAAGTTTATGAGACAAGATAGATTTTAATGCATTTGTAAGCGGTAATAGAAAACCTGTTATAAACTATGGTACAAAAAGCATTAGAGATTTACCTGAGTATACGCAAAACATCATTGTCCCTTGGGACACATTATTTGAAACAAGAAGTCACAGTTTTCAACTTATACAAGATAAACACAATCTTAATACAATTATTATATTAAGCAAGATCCGAAACTAAAAGTTTTGAATTAGCCAAAACACTGACATCGAAAGGTCAAAGTGAACCAAAAACAAAAATGATTTTGCAAAAATAAAGTCTGAATTTTGGTTGCGTAACTTTGTAACTGATCGTCAAAATGTAGGTACCTAATCTTTTCGCCTGTTAGCGGAAGATTACTGAAATTGCTCTCTTATCCTAAAGTAAAAACAAAATTAGGAATAATTAACATTATCAAGCTTTTACTTTGAGTTAATGATTATTATATGAGTGAGTGAAAAAGATAACCTTTGGATGTCTAAACGTAGAATGTAGAATTGAGGTTAGATTGACCCAGGGCGTGTATTTCGTATGACATCTTTTAGGAAAGAAAGACCTATCGCAAGGTTTAAATTATTTGCCAGTGAAAAGTCTTTTGATAAGTTCTGGTCAGATAAAATGTAGAAGCTAGTACAATGAACGAATTGCGTGAAAAAGCTGTAGCTAGGGAGAATATTTACTTGCGACAAGACGTCAGACAGGGAAATAAGAAAGGGGTAGACATGACGCACCGGCCACCAATCCAAAATTGGTATAAGGGCAGGATGATGTTGAGGAATCATAAAAGCCAGGAGGAAAATAGCAGCGCATTCCCAGTTTTATGTTTCAAGTGCGATTCACTCTCAACTTCAGAAGTGCGTATTGAACAGGGCAGTCAGGAATACCAAGGTTTAAATCCCGAACATTTCAGGGCCACCGATGAAAACCTGCTAAAAACTGTCTTCAAGAATAGCCTATACTCATACCAATCCGTTCAGTCCTCATACCGTGACTCAAAAAATAAGCTCAATTTTGCAATTACAATACGTATTACTAAATTCAGCATTTTCTATATCATCACCCCTTCTTTTCAGAGACCATACGCCTGCGGAGCAATCGGTTGCGGCAAGAGATACACAGATCCTTCTTCTCTTCGGAAGCACGTGAAGACCCACCCCCACATTACCAACGTGCCTCGGACCTGCATACCCGCAGCCAGGCCGATAAGGAAACCTGATCAGGAACAAACGGTACCAAGCTCTCCAGCTAAGCTGACGACCCTCAGGTGTATAAGAGATAAGTTGACTGTACCTAGGTTGCAGAAATTGTAGATTGATGGCCATTTTTACCGGCTACTGATAGTCTTTGATAACCTATCAGCAACTTATCTGACAGATGAACTGTAACTTTTGGTTTCATAGGTCTCGGATAGCAATATCTGGAAAAAATATAAGCAGCCTTTATGTGGCAGATAGCAATAACTATCAGAGACTAACCGAAACTTTATCGGTAGCTGGCGATACCGGGCCTATATCGATTACTTTCTTTGTCAACTTGTGGACTGTGTCTTCCATTGTTTTTTGACAGTATTCACTGAATAGTAAATGATAGTGGTACTAGTAATTATGTATACCAAAGAACTATACCAAAATTAAATAATACTTCCCAATGATGACACAATGTAGGTACGTCCTTATCATTAAAAGTTCAGGTGCGATGACCTCTATATATATCTTGCAGGGAAAGATGAATTTTGAAAATGTTTTTGGATATGCGCGGTTACGACATCATGTTTTAGTGGTTTTATCTTGTACTAGCTTCTGCCAGCGGTTTCACCCGCATCCCGTGGGAACTACTTCCCGTACCGGGATAAAAAGTAGCCTATAGCCTTTCTCGATAAATGGGCTATCTAACACTGAAAGAAATTTTCAAATCGGACCAGTAGTTCCTGAGATTAGCGCGTTCAAACAAAGAAACAAACAAACTCTTCAGCTTTATAATATTAGTGTAGATGTAATATTCATGTAAATTAATGACTTCTATGAATTCTAATAACTGTGCATTTGAGCACTGGACCAGGGGTAATTTCGAATCCTACCAAGGTATTTAGAATAATGTTGTATCTAGACCAATGAAATGTAAATCAAAGAAGTATACTAATTACGTAGATAGTGGGACCATGTAATATAAAAATATTTTTCCTAGATTTTAAGAAACGAATGCTCAAATTAAGACTTCAGTTTTACATAAAGTACGAAGCGGTTATAAATAGTGTCTTTATTGAAAACTTAGCTCAAAAAAAGACTGAAGTAACATGATTGGCTCAATTTTTGCTACTAGTATTAATTAACATTAATTAACGATTATAGCTTGTGTTAAAAACACAATAAAATCACGTAGAATAGTACATTTTTTTAGTTGATTAGTTTAGGTAAAACTTCGATTCCAATTAGATCATTTTAGATTTTAATAACAGAAAAAATTGTTTGTAAATAATATCTAATCATATGTTTTGTGTTGAGAAATGCCACATAGGGGATAAATTGTTTATAAAGAGTATGTTTTTATCAAATTTATTGTTGTTGCTAATTACTATTCTGAGATAAGAACTCAGAAAGAGTGATATCTATTCAATACTAGCTTGTTGGTGCGACTTTGTCTGTATAATAATTTTATCTTTTCAAAACAATGCGATGTGAAGCAATTATTTTTATCGCTTTTGATAAAAGCTGGAGAATTTTGCAATTAATGCTGAGTACCTAGGATCTCCTGGATTCGGTGGTAGAGTGAAAATAGCGAATATTTAAGAAATGTATCAATTCTTTGATCTCCATGACGGTTTTATTGTATTTGTTACATTTTTTAGGAAATAAAATATAGAATTAAGAAAAAGTTCCATTTGCACCTATATTTGCTCAATTAGATTGTAAGATTTTGTACATTTTTTACGTAAGAACTTTAGGCTACGTAAGCATTACTATAAAAAAAAAACAATATTGTCTGTAAACACCTAGGTATATACCTATGTAAGATTTCAAAAGTCTTATAAGTATTATAATTAGCATAAACATGCAGTATTGTAATATGCAATCAATTATCTAGAACTGATATTTTTCATTGTTCAAAAATGCTGTGAAATTCCTTTGAAAACCTTAAACCTTCCTTGTTACTAGTTGGCTACCTCTATCGGGTATTGAACCCACGATACGAAGTGAAATAGCCAATTGATTAGCGACTACACTTAAGAGTGTTTTTATGCTAACGGATTCTCCTCTCGCTTTATTCGTGCGGCTACGCGCGGATTATTCCAGCGTTGTAGTGTCGTAGCATGCGATGGAAAATAATTGACCTAACAATTGAACTACCGGTCCGGTACCCGTTAATTGGCAGTCGTTACGGGTAATCAGTAACCAGTTAGTCTGACACCAGTCTAACCAAGAGGTATTGGGTTGCTCGGGTAACTAGGTTGAGGGGGTCAGATAGGGCATTCGCTCCTTGTAAAGCACTGGTACTCAGCGACATCTGGTTAGACTGGAAGCCCACCCCAACATATTTGAGAAAAAGGCTCGGAGGAGGATGATGAATTGAACTACCGGTTCAAACGATGACTCTTGGAACTACATGACAGATTGATTGCCAACTGTAAAAGCGCTTTTATTAAAGCGGTTTCCTTAGTGTTTACAATCAATATTGTGTTAAGGCACGTTTTGGAAGCCAGCTAGGTCGGCAGTTACAATCGGCAGCTTGCTTCCAAAATGTACCTTTATATAGCAGTTAAGTTATTCCTAATCTGTACAAATGCATGCTTTCCAAAGAATCTCGTTTAGGATTACATAAGTATTTTCCGTTTTGAGATCTCTTTATTTGCTCATTATATTTTTATTTTATACTTTGAAGGCAGATACTGCCGTTAATTTTAATGCTCAAATAAATCTAAGATACTATTAGATTTGTTGTTTCAATACTTACGGTTTCCAAAAAGTACCTAACGTAATAAGACATTTGAATAGATTCACTCACCTTTTGATATTCTCACTTTTTCATTTAAAAACTCTAGCCACTGAAAAAAAGCATCGAGCATCCTTTTCCATTTCATACTAACTCCTTAACTCATTCTGTTCAGCTCGATTATTCGAAAGAGTTAACGTGCCCTGGTGCATTAAAGGCTTAAGAAGAACCATGGTGGGTTTTAGTCAGTAAGAGTATGATAAGTACTCACGCTGCTAACCCACAGCGGGATTTGATGATTTCCCATCAAAAAAGAAAAGACAAGCAGTCACTCCATGTATGACACTAGCACCTAATCAGTTACAACAAAACTAGAAGTCGATTTCAACATAGTGGAGAAAAGGCTACGCATGATGACTCAAAGTCATCTTCCGAGCCTTTTTCCCAACTATGTAGGGGTCGGCTTTCAGTCTAACCGGATGACTCAAAGTGTAGTGCATTCTTTCATATGAGGATGGACTACTTTTGCGATACCTACTTGTTACTCTTATTAAGAGAGAGGAGTCTTAAGGTGTGCTTTTCACGAAATGATGGTGTTACTCAGCAAATAATTATGTTTAACAGGTCAGTTAGACAGTCGACCCATGCGAAGCGCTTGCACTTACATTATTTGAGTGTAAGCCAGTTTTAAAAACGCGACGTCTACCTGATTAAATGTTCGCCATCTATGGTGATTAAATTGTCCACCAACTATGGCGAACATTTAATTGTTAATAATAATTGCTCACACACTGGTACCCAGCTACATCCGGTTAGACTGGAAGCCGACCCCAACATACATTGGGAAAAAGGCTCGGAGGAAGAAGAATTGCTCACACACAGGTGCACTACCTATTCCTTCACTTTCATACCCCGATATGAAGGCAATTCGACAAGACCGGGAGAGGCCCAAGGTCGCCATTTATGTGCTCTCCGAAGCACAACATTTGAAAGAAAGAAAGAAACACATTTAATTGTATATCTATTAGACATAGATCTAGACAACGACAGGATATTTTAATCCCAGCGATATTTACATACAAGGTTTTTAAAGAATCAGAGCCCGAGAAAAAAGATCTGGAAATAAAATATGCACATAGTACCTTAACACTTTCACAACACTTCACCAATCACTCTCCGTGATCATATAGGTTCCAATTTAGCTGGCATCACTGGTAATCCGAAGATAATAGATTTTTCATTTGAGTTATACGTGATATATACTTATTTGTGATTTATAATGTGTTACAAAGAAATACCTGTAGTATGTTTTCCTAAATATCATAAGTCACACTAAGGAGCCCGGAGTCTGGAAGTTGGCGGTGTTACACCCCCATGCCTGGAAAGGCACATGCCTAAGCTACTCAGTAGCAGTCGTCGTTACAATTCCACGTCAGAGGCCGTCAGGAGGATTTGAGAATACTCTGACACTAGGAATTGTTAGCTGCTTAAACCCGCAGCTCACTCGATAAGAAGGATTAGGTACTATAACTATAACTTGATCTGCCGAGGAAAAAATACGAACTGACAAACTGACAGTTACTTTCACAAATTGCATCATGATAAGACCTTTCTGTACCTTGTCATTGAGAACTTATCGAAATTATTTTTATCTACAACGTTTATATTATTATTGAAATGACAATGTTCTATTATTATCATTAGCATAACTTGAGATGCTTATGCTATATAATATGATGTATAGGTAATATATTCTGGGGATTAAATTCCGATTCTTGAAAACCGTTCTCTAAAAAGCTTTTCCAAATCAAAAAGCCGAGCATTGCTTCTCAGCATGGGAATTTTAAATATTTTTAGGTACACTTGATGTTGATCACGATCAAGTAGTTAAAATCTTCATATTTTAGGCAGCCTCTTATGTTTGCAATTTGAAGAAATCAAATGCTAATATTCTTGAAGACGTTTTCAAAATTGCAGTGACTGCAGCTACCGGTAAAATTGGACCAAACATTACAGATTTTTAAAACACGGTAATGAGAATTTAACTAATTGCTACGTATGGCTTTTGGGGGTTTCAGCACTTATGAATTGGCAAATATTTCTATGAGCCGACCAAAGAGAAAATAATTTTCGATTTTTATATCTAAAGAAACATCTAATACTAAAGAAAATTATGTTAGGCATAGAAAACACACAATAAGTCTCAACTATTTTTAAGAATGTGGGACCATATCCAAAAGAAGCTAATCTATGAAACTTACTACAATAGCACACGAAAATATAACTATTACTATTTTGTTTGTAGCTACAAATGAAGAATTAGAGGTATACGATAACGCTTAGTAACTTAGGAAATGAACACAAGAACCAAAAGTCTAGGTAGACATAATTTTGCACGACGACTAAATCGATAAAAAATCAGTAACTATCTTAAATACTGATTTTTGAGTGGGTGGTGACGTTATTTTTGGATTTGCAGTTATCTGTTACGCTTACGGGTCAGGGGTCTTGCAGAGTTGATTTGTGGGATAGTATAAAAGGCTATGTGATTGAGGTTTCTGCATCAGAAGTGTTCGCAATAAGCAGCACTGCAGACGATCACTGGACACTTGGACCATGAAACTCTTGATACTGACGGCGATTATCGGTGAGTTGAACTTTCTTTATTACTTAGTACATTTATTGATAAGAATTTTGCATGAATATATTTTCGGTTTTTTGTGTACCTCGGTATTACAAAAGTAATTTTTACCTACTCTCTTTCTGGTAGGTCTCAAATGATACGCAATCTTAACTCTTTCTTTAGTATTTTTTGTCAATTTTTCCACTTTATACTTAATCGTTGCACTGGCTAGGCATATGCTCATTTTTAAAGCTCATGATTAAGCTGCGTCTAGCACAATAGGGCCATGGATGGATGGCCATTTATGTTTCTCACTGATCACTAGCCTGAACGTCTTACATAGAAATATAATGACGTTTTCTAACTGGTATGTGTATGAGTATGATTGGCCCTTTGATCCTGTTGATTTTTATAACTTCTATACAACTTGTTGTGTTTTGTTAGCACCCATATCACATGCTAATCAATAGGTTACCATGGGGCTAAGCATTTTTAATTAATTAATAATTAGCCTTAGGATGACCTTACGGCTTTCTAAAAGTTTTATCAGTTTAAAATATTTATAATGAAAATTAGTGTAATTATAATTTAGTCAGTGAACCAAAATAATTAAATGTTTAGGGTCAGTTACGAGATATATACTGAAAATATTTAATCATAACCTTCACAGAAAATTATTTATGTTTTTTACCTAGCATTTTTTAAAAGGCTCATAAACGGTTTACCTGAAGGATTATTACTGAATATGTCCGGAATAGGTTAGGTTAGGTTACAAACACTTAACCTATGTTTTGACAAAATAAATAATCATTTAATTCATTACAGCCGCGGTAGCGTCGAGCCCGCTCACCCAAAACAAAAGCTGGCCATGGCAGGTCGGTAAGGAGTACCTGTATGACGTGAACACCTACACCGTCGCGTCTTTCGATGGCAGCAACAGCAACGGAAACGCCTTCAAGGCTCAGTTCGCCGTCCGCGTGGTCGCTCCCGGCTACCTCCTCGCCAAACTGACCAACTCAGTGTACGCACAGGTTCAGGATGAGAAAGTTACGTTCAGCGTCTTACCTTCCGACCTCAAGTACCAGCCCGTCCAGATCTCAGACCAACCCTTCGAGATCTTCGTCAAGGGCGGCCGTGTCAAGGCTTTCAGTGTCCCCAAAACACTCTCCGTTGCTCACGAGAACTTACTGAAGGGTCTCATCAGCGCTCTACAAGTTGACCTCTCTCCTTACGGCCATGTCGATAACTTCCCCAACAGCTACGACAAGGAATCTTTCCAAGGTATCTTCAAGAAGGTCGAAGCTGATCTGTCTGGTGAATGCGAGACCCTTTACACCGTTTCGCCTGTTTCCGCTGAATGGCGTCGTGAATTCCCCAACTTCGCTTCAGAGGAGGCACCTATCGAGGTGATCAAGAGCAAGAACTACGGCTCATGCAAGAAGCGTTCTGCGTTATACTCCGGTGTGCCAGAAGGCTCCATCTGGAACGGCATCGCTTATGAAAATGACGAACAACAGTTGATCAAGCAAACTTCTGAAGCCCGTATTGTGGCAAGCAAGCAAGGCACCATCTACAAATCTGAAGTCCTTAACTCAGTCTTTGTCAGCCCTCTCCTTTACGGTAAACAGAAGGCTCAAGTTACCAGTTATGTTAAATTCTACCTTGCCTCGGTCCAAGACAGTGGTGCTGAGTGGAAAAAACCTGAAGGAGGCCGCTCTATCGACTCCCTTATTTTCACTATGAGCGAATCTATGTTCCTCCCTAAGGTCTCAGACCAAAGTATTGCTAACTCTCAAAAACTGCTCCAGGAAATGGCTCCCCTACTGCAGTCACCCAGCCAACTGCCGAAGGCTGATTTCCTGTCAAAATTCAACATCCTTATACGCCACTTAGCTACCTTTAACTCCGAGCAGCTGACTGTATTGAGCAACAGCGTTGAAATCGCCAGGAACTCCAAGAACGCCGCTAAGAACGCTATGTGGATCATCTACCGTGATGCTCTCGCTCAATCTGGTACCGTTGCTGCATTCCAACAAATCAAGTCCTGGGTGCTTGCCCAAAAGATCAACGGTGAAGAAGCAGCTGAGCTGATTTCTGGTATCGGTGCCGCCCTCCGCTACCCTACTAAACAGGTCCTGACTGAATTTTTCGAATTCGCCATCAACCCCGAAGTTCAGCAACTGAAGTTGGTTAACACCTCAGCCCTGTTAGCTGCCACCAGATTCAGCCGCAATGTTGAGGATAGCTTATATGTAGTCGAATCTATCATTCCTTGGCTTTCGAAGGAATTGAAACAGGCTGCTCAGAACGGCGATACAGTCAAGGCCCAAGTTTACATTAGATCACTCGGAAACTTAGCTAACCCAGAGATCCTGAAAGTATACGCTCCATACTTGGACGGCAGCATTGCAGTGAGCAAGTACCTGCGCGTCCAGATTGTCGCCAGCCTGAAGACTTTGGCTAACCTTAAGGATGAAAACGTTCGTGCTGCACTTTACAGTATCTTGAAGAACACTGCTGAGCCCTACGAAGTGAGAGTTGTTGCTATCTTGAACATCTTCCTGAACGAACCCACCGCTGAAATGATGCAAATTATGGCACATATGACCAACGACGACCCTAGTACCCAAGTTCGTGCTGTATTAGCAAACGGCATTAACTTCGCAGCTGGACTTAAGAGCCCACGCTTCTCTGTACTGTAAGTTTCTTCAGCACTTACAATATTCTAACATAAGATACTTTTTTATATTGTATTGATGATTAATGCTTAATTTTATTTACAGGGCTAAGACTGCTAAGGCTGTCCAACCTTTTGTTGCTAAAGAGAAATTCGGATACCGCATCTCCACTGACAGTCTTATTGATGAGTACACCAGCGAAGATGACTTCACCTTCTTCAGGGAACTGGCATACGTTGGCAGCGAAGACAACTTCTTCCCTGTATACCACAGAACTGCGCTGAGGACTAGGGGCACCAACTTGAATGAGGAAAGCCAGGTAATAAACCGACTTTTGATATGGTAAAAAATACATTCATCATCATCAGCCTTTTTATAGTCCCACTGCTGGGCACAGGCCTGCTCTGACACAGAGAAGGATCGAGCGTTAATCACTACTCTTTCTCAATGTGGATTAGTGATTTCAAAGTTTGTAAGTCTAGGTTTCCTCGAGGTGTTTTCGTGTGCCAATATGTCATTGGTATCTTACATATACTCAGAAAGTATGTACAGTCCTCTACACACAAACTTAGAAAAGTTGCATTGGTACTTGCCTGAGCGTGAAAATTTATTTAATTAACTTTTTCCGGCTCTAACAGTTGTTTTTTTTTCGCAGATCACTTTGTCCGTCTCAGGCGTGCAGCAGATTATTGAGCACATTGCCGATTTGATCTACGAACCTAACAAGGCCAAGGTAGACTTGAAGTACTCTGCTAAGAAGATCGCTGAAAAACTGAACCTCAAGCGTCAAAAACCCGACCCCATTGAAGGAGCTCTCTTCCTCGAGAACTTGAACCAGCAAAAACTCATCACTTTCAGTGAAGCTGACCTCATCGCTTTCATTACTAGCACTGTTGAAAACATTGAAAAACTATTCAATGGTGTCGATGTCCAATACACTAAGATATTGAACAACAAACTGACATACATCGTTTTCCCTCTTGCTTCTGGTATGCCATTCTACTACGAGTACAATGAACCTCTTATGTACTCTTTCAACGGCCAAGCTAAAATCAAGGTTGACAGGAACAGTAAATCCTTAGCCGGCTCTCTGCAGAAGAACATTGACTTCACTTATGCGAGAAACGTAGATGGCAGTGTTGGTTTCTTGGATACGCTCAATGATGTATACGCTTTCGCTGGAGTCATCAACAAGATTCAATTCTACATCCCCGCCAACCTGAACACCGTGATCACACCAGGACAAGTCAAACTGAGCTTCAAGCTTCCCGAGCATGATGCTAGCTTTGTTCACCTGAGCGTTTGGCCCTACACTACTCTGAAAAAGGTTGATTCTATCCAGGCTATTTCTGAACTCCCATCGACCAAGATCATCAAACGTGCCGAGAAGGTTGTATCTAATGATATTAAATTTGGATACTTAGCCGGTGTCTCCCTCCTTTTCGAAGGATACTCCTACTCTTCTGACTTCAAGTCGACAGATCTCTACGACACAGACATTGTTTCGAGTATTGGTACACTTTTCTACCCGAAAGATATCGCCTTGACTGAGTTTGAGCTCAAATACAATGCTAAGGAGTCCACCAACAAGGATGTGACAGTCACCCTCTTCTCTGGTAAGTTGAATATACTTTTTGCCACTCCTTGGCATTGTCTTACGTAACTTATTATCTGGCGCAGCTAATTTTATAACATTTTGCTCTTTATTTCAATGTTATACCTTTCTTTCAGACACATTGTACAACCAGAAACAAAGTGGTGAACTGGCACCTGCTGCTCTCTTCAAGGACGTGTCTGCTAACAGCCAGGCTCGTCGTGAAGAGATCGTCAAGCGCGCCGCCACCGGTATCGAGTCTGCCCAAGTGGAGCTCTACGATTTTAGCGCTGTCTTTGAAGGAAAGAAGAAGGTCGAATATGTCCTCACTGCTGCCATCGCCGACAGCTTCGTTGACAACAAGTTCCAGGGAGTATTCTTCTTGAGCAGCTGGCAAGAACAGATCAACGCAGTATTCAAGGTCATCAAACCTAAGATTGCTCCTCTCAACTTCAAGGAAGCTTTGAAGAACCAAATTAAGGTCACTTACGATCTTGACTTGAAGGTCGGAAACCAGAAGAACATTCACCTCCAAGGTTACAGTGAACGTAGCGAGACTTACACCGAACAATTACAAAATGACCCCTCTGCCCAGAAATGCTTGGAAGAGACTAACGAGAACAACACCTTCCAAAGGGATTGCTACAAGCTAATCGTTAAGGCACACGCTCCCGACTTCTTCAAGGCTTCAGTAACTTACGAAGACAAGGAACTGACCCCAGTAGCTCTGAAGAGCATTACTGAGTACTATGACATCTTCAAGTCGAGGAACTCCTACACTGAGGAAGAGGACGTTTTGAGGACCATTGAGAACGGAAAACTGGAAATCGAAGCTCAGTTCTTCTACGAAGAAAACTACGCTAACTACGAGTTCGCATCCCAATACGGAGTGCTCCGTTTGAACAACGTTGAGGGTGTGGCTTACTACCCCTTCGGCTTTGCTGTGTACGCTCCCATCACTGCCGTTGAGCGTTCATACAACTACTACTACGGCGAGCAATACACTCGTGAGTCATACTTTCAAACTATCTTGTTATTTCAGTTATAGATTTATGTAGGTCTTACTAACACTGTCTTCATTTCCAACAGCCTACTGTGTTGTGGACAGCAGCAAGATCCAAACCTTCAGCGGCCGCAGCTACGACTACGGTCTGTCCGGCTCCTGGCACGTGGTAATGGTGGACGAGTCCAATGACTACGGCAAGTGGACCGACCTGGTCATCCTCGCGAGAAGGCCCAGCGAGAAGCAGGAGGAGGTCTACGTATCATACGTGTAAGTGTTAGCATTATCCAAACTATATACCTATTATGAGAATAAGAGTAAGAAGAATAAGAATCATTTATGTGCATTTATCTATTTATGTATGCGAAAGAATCCATGCCTGACATGAAGGTGGCTCAGTAGAAATATTGTGTTGTGGAGAAAATGAAGAGAACCATATAAGTTTTTGTGTGTATGCTCATGGTGTCCTCGAGTTGTAGATGAAAAATGCATTTTGCCTTAAGTATAAGTTTACTAATTCTATCATTACATTCTTAAAGGTTCTTTTCGTAGAGATATAAGAATGCGATGCAAACAAATACCTACTACCACTTACTACATAACAAAATTTCTTTTGCAGGACCGAAGATGGTAAATACATGGAGCTGCACATCAAGCCTGCCGGTATTGACGTCAAGACCAACGGCAAGAAGGTTTCGGAAGGCACCCTCACCTCATACTGGAACGATGAAGCTGAAGCTCCTTTGCTGCAGTACTACACCTTGGCTGAAGGCGTCCTCGTCTTCAACATCAAGAACGGAGCCATCCGCATCGTCTACGACCAGCAGAGGCTCGCCATCTTCACTGATGAGCACCGCAAGACCACCAGGGGTGTCTGCGGACAGGACTCCACCCAAACTCGTGACGACTACATCACGCCTTACGGTATTGTGGACTCTCCTCAGCTATACGGTGCGTCCTTCGCTTTGGACGGTGAGAACAGCGACCCCAAGACTGAGGCGCTGAAGAAGGAAGCTCAACAGAAGGCATACCAGCCTTTTGTCAAGTACACCAACATCCTCAGCTCTGACTCTGAATGGAGCAAGGCTAAGAACCACTCCCACTAAACTATAAATTGATAATTTATGGAACGATGACCGAGCTAGTCCTATCGAAAGATGACTACAATGTGCAATTGTAAATATAGTATGAATCAAATATTTATAAATATACGTATCTATTTGAACATATCAGTGTATATAACAAAGTATTTCTAATTATGTAATTGTATCGTATGTAACTTAACAACCTTACAACATCACATGAAAATGTACCTGTAAAACGTTGATAACTTATTGAAGTTACATTAAAATATTATAAATGATTACTGTATTTTATTTACATTCCAAGTAAAAACTTGGCGCATTCATTGCAATTGTTTCTGATAATAGTGTAGGACTGTAAGTCCCAAAGGCTTGATCAATTTAGCAAACCTGATTATTTTGATCTTCAAGTAGGATGGGCCATAAATAATATAGTTCAGGAATGGGGACTTCTTCTCGGTAAAAGTGACTCTACCACTTCTCACACATGATTCAACTTGCAACCATCTGAAACTTATTCGGAAAGTAAAAGTGTTACAAAAACAATTAACCCGTTAGGTGGATATCTACTTACACATTTGTTTAATTATCATGTCTGATTAGTTTCTTTTTCACACTAACAGACAAAATATAGACATAAAGAAATCATTATCTAAGTTTATATTACAACGTAATAACAGTTTTTATCTCTCTCAGCTGTTGCCTAGTCGCTTTTTTATATTTTTGCTTAATTAAAGTGAGATTTAAATAAATTGTTTGCAAGTTGATGATGACTGCCGAAAGTTCTGCAAGAAATTCAATACTCTCTATATGAAAGTAATGCTCTCTGTAGGTATACTTTACAACTACTTACTTGCAGTATTAAGAACTAGAGCGATCAATTGTTATAAGGTTCTTCTAACCTACAGACAGATGTGTTGCTGGGGAGTTTGTTGTGCCACTTCTTCTTCCCAGCAAAAACACATAGGAAGTGGTGAAGGGTGGGCGTTTTGGGGGCTGTCTTTTGTCAATTTCTGACGTTCAAAAGTGCTGTTTTGCAGTCTTGAATAAATGACTTTTGATTTGATTTGATGAAGAAAAAACAGGCTGCGCCGACCCCAAATATAATTAGGATAAGGGCAGGAGAGGATAATGATGACTAGTTTAGTTACAACTATAGTTTTGGCTAATTAGAAGTTATCCGTTTGATTTATTGCGAATTCTTCAGTTTAGTTCTTATCCAAAAGGTTTGCTTGTCCGGTGGTTATTTTTTAATTGACACCTGGTTAGCCAAAATGTAAACTAGTAAGTACTATTGCAAATGTGTGATACGTCAGGTGCCCTAACTCACTAATAAATGCAAATATGATTTTCACTTCCTGAAATGAAAGGAAAATACAATTTCAATTGTGCTTCTGAAAGGAAATTGTTAAAAATATACAATAAAAGTGGTAGGCTAAATCTTATCCAATTTATTCACAATATATTTACATTAATTGAAAATAAAATAAACTTATATATGTCGCAGTGATATGATAAAAACGGGGATTTGATCAATTCCCTAAGGGACTTGATCAAATCACGGAGGATGTTAAAATAACAACACAGACACAGAACAGATTCCTTATTACACACACCTGATTATCATAATTATGTAGGTATGTCTTACCAAATAAACCTTTAAAATATCAAAGCAAAATTATTTTTGTCATATCACTAAACCAATTTAGGGATTTGTTCAATTCACTAGATTTGTTTAGGGAAAAGATAAAATCGTGTTGTTATTTTAACATCCTCCGTGATTTGATCAAATCCCTTAGGGAATTGATCAAATCCCCGTTTTTATCATATCCCGGCGACATATATATATATACAACTTAAAACTAATACAGTGCATCAAAAAATTGCTCCTCATCGCTGTCACTGGGTAATGTACCCAAAAGACTGGCAGCATTGCCACGTTGGATGGCAATGCTCAACCTCTGTGCGAAATAAAAGCCAGCCTTTGGTCCTTATCCAATTGAGGGTGCTTAGTTACTACTAACATGTTTCACATGTTTCAACAAAATCCATGTAGTAAGCAGATTTTGTGTGAAAGAGAACCAAATACATCATATATTCTCGCTGTTCTAAATTCTATTGGGAAAGTGAATAAAAATAATATTTAATTATATAAGTATGCAAAGAGATAAAAATGTAACTTTAATCGGATGGCCATTATTTTATTTTAGGCAATTGTTTATAAATACAAATGCCTGAAAAAAGTTGTTATTGTTTAAAAATGAATGATAAGCACTTGAAACGTTATTATGTAACATAATTATGTTGCTAAAATATAGGTATAGGTACTTTTTTCTACGGCTCAAAGTAAATGAATAAAATTACATAGAAGTTTTGCTGTGAGTTGCACCATTCGACTATAATGATAAACGAAATATTTTCAGGCGGCCAGTACACGGATGTTTATGATTTGGTAATTGTTATAAATAAACGGTGCAAAGCTCATCCTTAATGCTATAACGGAGAAAAGTCCACCACAGACCTGATAAACATCTGGGGCTGCGGGATTGTTCGAAAAAGTTACCGTGGCCCTGGTACATAAAAGGCCTGCAAAGGAACATGATGGGTTTAGTCAATAAGAGTCTGACACTTTCTCAAGCTTCTAACCTACAGGCTAATTTGATGAATTCCCATAAAAAAGACCTGATAAACATGAGCAAAAAAGATAAGATGTAAGTAGACAGAAGTCAGAAAGGCTGACAAGCAGGCTTTCGGGTCTCCCAAGTCACTGGTTTGAGGAGTTCAAATAAGCAGTTGTAGTCCATGCAAAAACAATTGGTACAAACTCAGGTTCATCTGGTTATACTGGAAGACAACTATGCTGGGAAAAGGCTAGGCAGATACTTGACATTCGTTTTATCTTAAACGAAGTTTTTTTACGTAAGGAGATAGCTACTTTTTCGCACTAATCGATAATTATATAATATTATTCAAAATTATGCACTTTTCACTACAGTTAAAAAAAGTTGGATCATTTGTACGTTATTGAGCTCCTCCCTGACAGTCATCAAGGTAAACCTATAATCAATCACCATTCTTTTTCAAATGGTAGATGAATCTCTTATCGTTGGGTCCTAATGCTTTTTAAGGTTGGGTTACAGCCGCTCTGGTCGACTGCTCTGGTGTTGATAGGTGCAAAATAAATGTGCAGAGCGGTAGGTGCGAAGATTACCATAAGGGTAACAGGGATACCAGGTTTTCAACTGCTGACCCTGTTAGACTGGAAGTCTTGTCAAACAACGATTGCAGAATCAACTGTCATTGAGCGTAACTTTGGTATCATTTGACATTCAGGGAATATCAGCGATAAGTGAAACCGGGTGTAAAACCTAGTATTCACGTAACTGTTATCGTGTCAAGTAAGGTCTAAGGTCGACCTAAAGTTAGGTTTTTGATTAAGCGCTGGTATATAAACTTAATTATTGCAGTTTTGGTGACCACAGTGGGGAGATATTGAGCAACTGTGACGACTGCTGCAAATTCTGGAACTATGAAGTTGGTGATACTGACGGCGATTCTCGGTGAGTGCATTCTAGTTATTTTGAGGATCATAGCACACAAGATAATAGGTAGTGTACCTTCATAATTTCATCGCCTCTATTAAAGACTCCTCCCTCTGTTAGCAGAGTGGAAGCTATGAGGCTTATCCATGTTTCTTCTGGAAGTCAAGCATGAATCTTCTACAGGTGTGACGGAATCCTATGGAATTCACTGATCTAACGTGTATGCTTATACATGCTTGGATGGTCATAAATTGTATAAAAGTGTCTCTGTCCCTATACTTTTTAAAAAGTTTTGTCGATTGAGTTAGTAATCTGTTGAACAGGGACAGATACGCTAAAACAATAACTTTCACATTTGAGTGCATAATAAAATAAAAATGTACATTGGAGTGAATTTCGGCAAAAGTAAAGTTTTGATAAGATAAAGAAACAAAGAATTACTGAATACGATTAAACATTATCATTGCTCAACGGAGAGGGAGTCAACAGGTTACTTACAGTCTTCAAGTAAAATGTTCAGAATGCTCATTAGTAGTTTAATTTAACTGTGGTATAAGTAATATACATATACCTAGTTAATTGCTATATTTAGCATCGTAAATTAATCTTCTCTTCTTCTTTTTTGATGGTGATTTTCTTTAAGGAGTACCCCTTTAATGATTAATGTCCTCATATATTAAACTAAGAAAATTCTCGTTGCAGCCGCCGTTTCATCGAGCCCGGTCGCCGAGACCAACCAATGGCCTTGGCAGGTCGGTCAAGAGTACGAGTACAATGTACTCTCTTACACCGGAACTGAATTCGAATCAGAAACTGGCAACGGCAACGTCTTGATTACAAATTTAATTGTTCGCGTTTTAGAACCAGGTCGCTTAGTAGCTAAGCTAGCTAATCCCGTATACGGGCAAGCTCAGAATCAGCAATACAAGAAAAAGGTTTTCCATGGTCTGGATTTAAATCCAGTGAAGGATATTGATCATCCTTTTGAAATTCTCGTAGAAGGTGGACGAGTTGTCTCCTTGAAAATACCAACATCATTCACTGATACTTATGAAAACTTGTTGAAAGGACTTGTCAGTGCTTTGCAAGTAGACTTATCTCCTACTAACCATGTCCACAATTTCCCAAATAACTTTGATAAAGAAACCTTCCAAGGTTTGTTTAAGAAGATGGAAACTGACGTCACTGGTGACTGCGAGACACTTTACTCTGTTTCGCCTATTTCTGCCGGAGGACTTGATGACGTGCTGGTGGATAAAGTTGAAAATCCTGTCGAGATTATCAAAAGCAAGAACTACGGATCATGTGAAAACCGTGTTGGTTTCTACTTTGGTGTTCCCGAAGGTGCGGTATGGAATGGAATCGCTTATAAAGAAGATGAAAAACAATTTATAAAACATAATACTGAAACTCGTCTAGTTGTTGGCGAGAAGGGCACAATCTACAAATCGGAAGCCATGAGTTCTGTTTTCGTTAACCCTCTTGTCTATGGCAAACAGAAAGCCGAAATCTACAGTTACGTCGGATTGTCCCTTTCTTCCCTCCAGCCTAAAACAGGTGAGGAATGGCCAAAAACTGTTGAATATCGCGATGTTAATTCGCTTTTGTTTACATATAATTTGACAAGATTGATAAGTCGAGGTGATAGTAACATTGCCGATGCTCAGAAATTGCTGCAGGAAATGACTCCTCTATTGCAAGATATAAACAACCTACCAAAGGCCGATTTTCTTTCCAAATTCAACATGCTCATAGAATCTCTTATGTACATGAGCTCAGAACAACTGACTCAAATGACAGCCAGCATTGAAATTGCAAAATCTTCGGAAAATACTGCAAAGAGTAACATGTGGGTAGTATACCGCGATGCTGTCGCTCAAACCGGTACAATCGCAGCATTTAAAGAAATCAAGTCCTGGATCTTGACCAAGAAAATCGAAGGTATTGAAGCCGCTGAAGTTATTAGCTCCATGGCTAGCGTTCTTCGTTTCCCGACTAAGGAACTCATGAACGAATTTTTCGAATTCGCTATGAGTCCCGAAGTTCAGGAGCAGACCTTCGTCAATACCACCACCCTTCTGGCTGTCACGAAATTCATTGCATCTGGAGACGAAGACTTATTTGTAAATGAGAAAGTAATCCCACGGCTATCGCAAGAACTGAAACAAGCTGTTGAAAATGGCGACAAGAACAAAGCTCAGGTGTACGTAAGAGTTCTTGGTAACTTGGCTCACCCGAACATTCTGAAAGTCTTCGCTCCTTATCTAGAGGGTAAGATTGCAGTCACTAAGTACCTCAGGATTCAAATGGTTATCAGCCTGAAAACCCTAGCTAACAAGAAGAATGAATACGTTCGTGCTGTGCTGTTCAGCCTCTTGAAGAACACTGCTGAGCCTTACGAAGTGAGGGTTGCAGCTGCTTTAAATATTTTCCTAGCTGACCCACCTCAGGAAATGATGCAAATCATGGGACACATGACGTTCGCAGACCCTAGCACGCAGGTTCGCGCTGTGCTGGCAAATAGTATTACTTTTGCTGCTGGACTGAAAGACCCACGTTTCGCCACTCTGTGAGTATTAAATATATCTATACCATTTTTTTCGACCATACATTTAATCCGATTAGGTTTACGTGTTATCTACTAAGTACTCAAAATATTGTAAACTTTTTTGGCAACGTTTTTTATTCATTTGTAAGTATTTACTGTTAATTACATATAATCATCTTTGATTAAACATTTCTCTAATTTTAGTGCCAAAACTGCAAAGTCTGTCTTGAACATGCTTCCTGAAGAAAAGTTCGGCTACCGCTACTCGACTGACAGTTTGATCGACGACTACACAAGTGATGACGAGCTTTCACACTTCAGAGAGGTTTCCTTCATCGGCAGTAAGAACAACCTTCTACCAGTCTATGAACGAGGGGCTCTGAGGTTCGGAAGCACTGGATGGACCGAAGAAGATTGGGTAGCTTTTTGATCGTACAGTGTATTAATCGATACCCATTATACTAACCGACGACTGTGTTGAACTGACTTTGATGATGCAATTTTTTTTCTTTGCAGTTTACGCTATCCGTGTCGGACATGCAACACCTGATGGAGTATATCTATGGATTGTTTATACATCAAGGGGAAAAGCCTAAGGACGAGTTTGAAATAAAGATTAAGACAATTCTCGAAAAGCTGAACATAAAGCCTGAACATCAATGTGACCTCGAAGGCTCTTTCTTCTTAAATAACTGGAACCAGCAGATGCTTCTAACTTTCACCGAAGCTGAAATTAACTCTTTGATTTTAAGCTTGATAAAAGAGTCAAATCATTTGAAACAGTCAATTAAATCCAATTACATTAAGATTGTGCTACAAAAGGATATCTTCATCACGTTCCCACTCGCTATGGGTATGCCGTTTGTATTTGAATACAGTGAACCAACGTTACTTCACGTCCAAAATGAAGCCATCGCAACTCCCGGCATGAGTGGAAATATTATAGATAAACTACAGTTCACATACGCCAGAAACTTGGATGGAAGTGCTGGTTACTTAGACACATTTAACGACGTATATGTCGCTGCCGGTGTCGTTAACAAACTGCAATTGCATATTCCTTTCAGGACACGTTGGGACTACGAATTAAATGAGTTTAGACTAATCCTTGAATGGCCGGACCGAAATGCTAACCTTATCCACATGAGTGTGTGGCCCTACACTACACTTCAAAAGACAGATTCTTTCCAGACCGCGGCTGAGAACCCGCTGTCAAAACTAATCGAGCGACCAAAAAAGGTTATTTCCACTGATATCAAGTTTGGTCAGTCAATTGGTACCATATTCCAATTCCAAGCAAACTCTTACTCCTCTGACTACAAGGACCCAACCAGTCTCTTCGATAATGATCTTCTGACGAATGTTCGTAATCTGTTGTATCAGAAGGACATTGCATTGACGCAGTTTAACTTGAAGTATCTCGCCAGAGAATCAAAGAACAAAGCTTTCACTTTTACTGTATTCACTAGTTAGTATATTCATATTACAAGCATGATAATTTAATTCTGCAACTATACTTTCTTTTGGGACTTTTAACAACATATTTACAGTTAAGTCATTAACTCAGGTTGAATGTAGAAACCTAAGTGATCTTATTATTTTCAGACACAATCTACAATCAGCTACAAACAAAGGATGAATTTGAGCCAGCAGCAGTCATAAAAGATATTACACCAGAAGCTCGCCGAAAGGAAATCATTACCCGAGTCGCCTCGGAAATAGAACATGGCAAAGTCCAACTCGTTGACATTAGTCTTGAATTTCATGGTAGAGAAACTGTGGAGTTCATATTGACTGGTGCATTAGCAAACAGCTATGAAGATAACAAGGTTCACGCTGCTTTGTTGTACAATGGCTTCCAACAACAAATTAACGCTGTCTTCAATATGACCAAACCTGAATTTACACCACTAAATTTCGAACTTGCCCTTAAAAATAACCTTACGGTAGAATACGACGTTGACATCCTCATCGGAAATGATGACAACATTCACCTAAAAGGAGTCGGTAAACGCAGCGATATGTACAAGGAATTGCTATTAAACGATCCCTTGGGAAAACAATGCCTTAAAGACATTGGCGAAAATAACCTGTACCAGAAAGCTTGTTACAAAATGCTTCTTAAGGCACACGCTCCCGACTACTTCAAAGGTACATTGACTTACAAAGACTTGAAGCAGACTGATGAGGCCTTCATCTTCAATATTTTTGAGCTGTTGGAAAATTGGAACGATTGGGAAAAAGAAGAGGATGTCCTGAAAACAGTCGATGACGGCAAACTGGAGATCGAGGCACAAGCCTTTTACTACGATAACTACATCAACTACAAGCTCACGTCGAAATTCGGAGAGGTCCGTTTGAACAACGTAGAGGGATTGTCTTACTACCCGTACGCCATGTCTTTCTATGCACCCCTTTCCAACTGGGAGCGTGCCCGCAACTGGTTTACAGGCTACCAAAACTTACGTGAGTATTGTTTAACTATGATGATGATGATGATGTCCTCCTAGCCAAATATCGGTCACAGCGGCAGTTCTCATATAAGGAGATTAGCCAACTGCGTAGGTGCACTCACTATTCCTTCACTATTATAGCCCGATGGGACGGCAATCCGATACGACCGGAGAGAGATTTTCTTATATTATACACGTGGTTTTTGCAGCTTTCTGTACCGTGGATGACAACAAAGTGTGGACATTCAGTGGCCGCAGCTACGAATACAACATGACTGGATCTTGGCACGTCGTGATGGTGGACGAGGCTAAGGATTTCGGCAATGAGCTGCTCATTCTTGCCCAGAGACCCGAAAAAGGACAAGCAGAAGTTTACATTACCTACAAGTTAGTATACCCGCTCACTCATTAATAATATTGTTGTATGGATTGAAGCTTTCCTGATATAGTAGAACGTAAAAAACATTTACATAGGTCCTGTGAACTTTTTATATAGCGTTTTTGTTAATGTATGTAATATGTTATTATATTTTTTTCAGAACCAGAACGGGTAAAACACTAGAAATCATTTTGACTCCGAAAACATACCAAGTAATCAGCAACGCCAAAGAAATTTGTGAAGACGGTGTTTCTATCTACTACGATGACGTTGCGAAGATTCCTCTTGTAGAGTACTACAGCATTCGTGGCGGTTTCGATGAAATCCAAGTATTTAGCATCAACAACGGAGCTATTCGTCTTATCTTTGACGATCATAGGCTAGTTATATTCACTGACGATCACCGCAGCACCACCAGAGGTCTTTGTGGCCAGAGTTCTACTGAAATTCGTGACGACTACATTACTCCTTTCGGTCTGGTTGACTCCCCTCAGCTTTACGGAGCATCCTTTGCTTTGGATGGTGATCACGCAGACCCTAAGACTGAGGAACTGAAGAAGGAAGCTAAGCTGAAGGCGTACCAGCCTGTCACCAAGTACACCAGCATCCTCCGCTCTGACGCCGAGTGGAGCAAGGTTGCTAATGAGTCCTTCTAAAACTTGATTGACTGATGTATACATAGGTTGAAACGACTTACAGTGCGTAGATATCTTTCAAAATCTTGATCCAGGTACCTATGTATCTATGTATATGAACTGAATCGTTAACTATTTTTAATATATTGTTTAAAGGCATTAGATTGTTATCTATTTAATAAATGCACCAAAGACATTATTTTTGTATTAGCCTATGTATAACGGAGAATACCCTTATTATGAAAGCATTGTACCTACAGCTTTTGTGCAAACAGCAGATACTTAAGAATAGTGTGCTACAAGGCCGAGCATTAGGACCCATGTCACTTTTGATGTCTCTTGAAAAATCAAAATCAAAACAGTCTTGTCTGTCTGCCTCTAGTAAAGTAAATATAATCTGTATCAGACAGCAGATTTAGTGGCAAAAATAGAATCAATTAAAACGATAAGATTCAATTTTTAATTATTCCTCTGCTTATTGTCTTCTTATCAATTACTTTAAACGTTAGTGTTTATAAATGTATTATCTGGAACAAAAGCTGATGTTGATTATTATATAATAAAAATAAATATGTAACAAAAAACAATTATTTAACTAACAAGTTACAGTATGATAAACTGATGACTTTCCGCGTGTTTTCTAGAAAGTTAAGTAATTGCAAAATTTTGCAATTACGTGGAATAAACACCTGTAACTACCTACAGCAAGTAAATATTTTATTACAATTGGCAGCATTTAATAAACCAGTATTGGCAAGTAAATAAATAGATATTTGTCAATCAAATCACGCGAGGAAATGAAAAGCTTTACAAACACGTAGTTTTACTTTTTAAATTGAACCTCGTGGGGGATGAACATAGAAGGAGGCAGCAATTTTCAACAAAGTTCCGGAAGGCTATATCGGGTGTGTCGTTCATAATCACATTAAATGAAATGCGTTAATATACTGGTTAATATATCGCTCACCTAGCAGTATAATGGCACATTTACAAAAAGAGCGAAACTGGGTTTTTACGGCCTAAGTGTTTAAAAGTGTATAATTTATAAAGTGGTAAAACGGTACGGCATTAATTGTTAAAACTATAAAATCTAAGATAAAATATAAAATGAAGTCATAACCTCGTTTCAAACGTTTGCAAAATCTTTGACCCTCATTTCTTTAAAATAAGAAAAAAGTAGATGTGTCATTATACTGCCAGGTGAGCGATATGTCCATTAACATAAAGCAAAAAGAAAAATACGTAAAAATAAAAAAAATAATTTTTCAAACAAAGTAAATATAATAATAATGTGCGAAAATAAGAACACCATATAAAAGTCAGTCATTACAAACAACTGTAATTCTCCTTTGAAAACTAACAGCTGTCAACTGATCAAAACATTCGATACTCCTAACTTTATCTCTGCTTTACACATGATGTTGTAAATTATAAAAACGAAAAATGACTCCTGTGGCTAAACTACTGAATGGATTAGGTTATTTTTTTTTTACAATTCGCCATAGAATATAATAAAGTATATGCGATAGAATTTAATGTGATTGTGAACGACACACCCGATATATGAAGTATATACGGAACCACATTAATACTTAGCAGGATTTATTTACAATATTATCAAGATTATGCAACATTACGAGACAGTAATTAATCTCAGCATTATCTACACTAAATTAAATGAGGCTGTCTTTATGTCCGTAACGAATATTTTTCGTCAAAAATAATTTTGGTCGTTCCGAATAACTTTCCTTTGGTCGTAAAAGCATCGAAGTTTCCGACGGGAATGTGAGTGGAAACAGGAGAGGAAGCTAGCATATTTTGGATACAACAGTTATCATGTCAAGAAAGGTCTAAAGGTCTTAAGAGTCAGTATAAAAACGTAAGTATTGCAGTTTCGGGGATCACAGTGAGGAGATATTGAGCAAATCTAACCGTGATTGCTGTTAATTCTACAATATGAAGCTATTGATACTGACGGCGATACTCGGTGAGTATTTTTAAAATATTTGAGTAAATATACATTAACTATGTTCCGAGATATCTGCTCTCTAATAATAATTATGTACTGTTATGTCTCTTGTCGACTTTTCATAGATTGCATTAAAGATTTCTAGACGTTATTCTATAATCATGGTAGATATCCTGGTATACTAGCTTCCGCTAGCGGTTTCACCAGCATTATGCTTAAACTACTTCACGTATCCGGGTAAAAGGTATATTGCAGCCTTATTTGATACATAGGCAATCTTATAATGATTTCTTTTTTCTAAAATCGAAAATTGAAGAGTTTTGAACGTTCAAACAAACAAACGCATTAATATTAAATTAAGAATAGATTAAAACAATTCAAACTCATCCAGAGTACACCTATTGAAGATAACCTTAACGATAAGACTTTTCAGTAATTAATATGTTGATAAATAAATAAATGACATAAGCGTTTTCTACAAAGCGAAAAAAACTTTGTTACAGAACTACGAAGATCTATTCCAAAAATAGAAGTACTAGGTCTTCAGTGCTTTAAGCTATCATTTACAATAAGAAATCTTAAGTAGTTATCTAAAACATGAAAGACTCCATTTCTATTAATTAACAAGCCCAAAAGCTTAGCCTAGTCTCTACCAATCCAACAACGTTAAAGTTAACAATTTTAAAAGTACTTTCGATAATGTTCATTAAAAAGTAAATTCTAGAAACTGGATAGTCTTCCAAGATAATTTTATCGTTAAGTAACACAGTAGACGTCAAGAGGTCAATATCAAGGATTTAAAAAAACTATTCATCTCAAAGTCTATCTGAGTTGTTATTTTCTGTCATCGTTTAATTACAAAAAAGACCAAGTTACTATCTCGGCTTAGGAAGACAATCTCAAACTGAAAGCTACTTGGGAGTTTTTGTTTTCATAGTGTAGTGTGGATGCCACATATCCAGTGTCATTATCTTAGCTTTCATCGCAAAAAGTTCGATAATAATTTATCTTTTACTTATCCTAGTTAAAACTCAACAACTTCTTTTCAGCCGTCGTTGTCACATCGAGCCCGCTATCCGAGACCAACCAATGGCCCTGGCAAGTTGGCCAAGAATACATCTATGATGTGGACTCCTACACCTGGACGAAATACGAGCAAAGCATCAACAATGGAAATGCTTTCTCAGCTAAGTTCATCATACGCGTTTTGGAACCAGGCCGATTAGTGGCCAAACTTGTGAATCCAATGTATGGGCAATTTCAAGATCATGTAACTAGAGATGCTCCGGTAAAAAATCTGAACCTAAGTCCACTTCAGGATATCGACCATCCTTTTGAAATTTTCGTAAATGGAGGACGTATCGTCTCCTTGAAGGTACCAACTTCACTGAGTGTTACTAATGAAAACTTACTTAAAGGACTCGTCAGTGGTCTACAAGTAGACTTGTCTACATTCAACCATGTCGATAGTTTCCCGAACCATTTTGACAAGGAAACTTTCCAAGGTTTGTTTAAGAAAATGGAAACTGATGTCACCGGTAACTGCGAGACCCTTTATTCTGTTTCGCCCAGTATTGCAGGGGAAGAATATATACTTTTACCGGTAGATAACCGTATCGAGATCATCAAAAGCAAAAATTACGGTTCCTGCAAGAAGCGCGTTGGCTTTACCTATGGTGTCCCAGAGGGTGCTGTATGGAATGGAATCGCTTACGAAAATAACGAAAAACAGTTTGTGAAGCACACTACTGAATCTCGCCTGGTTGTTAGTAAACAAGGCACAATATACAAATCAGAAACCATTAGTACTGTTTTCGTAAATCCTCTTATCATTGGCAAACAGAAAGCCGAGGTTCACAGTTATGTCACCTTCTATCTAGAGTCAGTGAAGCCAGAAAATAATGATGACGTATGGAAAAAATCTGTTGAATACCGCGATGTTGATTCGCTTTTGTTCACATACGACCACGCAAAGTTCACAAAGGGAACCAAAAATGTTGCTGATGCTCAGAAACTCCTACAAGAAATGACTCCTCTGTTGCAAGATCCTAACAATCTTCCAAAAGCCGATTTTCTTTCCAAATTCAACATCCTCGTCCGATCTGTTATGTTCATGACTTCGGAACAACTGACTCAAATGACGGCTAGTATTGAAGTTGCTAGATCTTCGGAAAACGGTGCAAAGAAAAATATGTGGGTACTATACCGGGACGCTGTTGCCCAAGCAGGTTCAATTGCTGCTTTCAAAGAAATCAAGTCCTGGATCTTGACCAAGAAAATCGAAGGTATCGAAGCCGCAGCAGTTATTAGTTCTATGGTCAACATTCTGCATTTCCCGACTAAGGAAGTTATGAACGAATTCTTCGAACTCGCTGTGAGTCCTGTAGTCCAACAGCAGAGCTTCCTCAATACCACCACTCTCCTGGCTGTCACGAAATTCATTGCATCTGGAGACGAAGACTTATTCGTAAATGAAAAAGTAATCCCACGGCTATCGCAAGAACTGAAACAAGCTGTTGAAAATGGCGACAAGAACAAAGCTCAGGTATATGTAAGAGTTCTCGGTAACTTGGCTCACCCGAATATCCTGAAAGTCTTCGCTCCTTATCTGGAGGGTAAGATTGCAGTCACTAAGTACCTCCGCATTCAAATGGTTATCAGCCTAAAAACCCTAGCTAACAAGAAGAACGAATACGTTCGTGCTGTGCTATTCAGCCTCTTGAAGAACACTGCTGAGCCTTACGAAGTGAGGGTCGCTGCTGCCTTGAACATTTTCCTAGCTGACCCACCTCAGGAAATGATGCAAATCATGGGACACATGACGATTGCAGACCCTAGCACGCAAGTTCGCGCTGTGCTGGCAAACAGTATTACTTTCGCTGCCGGACTGAAAGACCCCCGTTTTGCAACTCTGTGAGTATTTTTCCACTACAGTCAAAAATTCTTTACGTGGACTTTATAGATCCTTTTCACTTAAACATATGTATATCCAAACAAAATTTTGGTTTCTATGTATCTCAGATTCTCCAACCATTTATCACATTATGTCACTCCAAGTTGTTTTGCTCAATAATCATTGTCTTTCAGCGCTAAGACTGCTAAGTCTGTCTTGAACCTGCTTCCTGAAGAAAAGTTCGGCTATCGTTACTCGACTGACAGTTTGATTGATGACTACACCAGTGATGATGAGCTTTCCCACTTCAGAGAGGTTTCCTTCATCGGCAGTAAGAACAATCTTATACCCGTCTATGAACGAGGGGCTCTGAGGTTCGGCAGCACTGGTTGGACTGAAGAAGACTGGGTAAATATTCCTGCCAGATGATGAGTTTTTAAATTATGGAGTCAGCACAATAAATAAATAAAAATGTTTTTCCATTTGGTACAGTAGCACTTTGTTTAATATTCATCTTTATTGATTCATCTATTTTCAGTTCACCTTATCTATATCAGACGTCCAGCACCTATTGGAGTACATATCTGGATTGTACAAACATGCAGGACAAAAATCCGATGAAGAATTCAAAATAAGTGTCAAAAAAGTTATCGAAACGCTAAAACTTAAACCTGAACATCGCTGTGATCTCGAGGGCTCCTTCTTCCTAAATAATTGGGACCAGCAAATGTTTCTCACCTTCACTGAAGACGATCTCAACTCTTTGCTAATGGAATTCATGAAAGAGTCAGACAACTTGTTGAAGGCAGTTGAATCTAATTATATTAAGGTTTTGACACAAAAGCAAGTTTTCATAACTTTCCCTCTTCCTATGGGCATGCCATTTATATTCGACTACAGTGAACCAACAGCAATCCTTCTTCAAAGTAAAGCTAAAGTCACAGTCGGTGAAGATATATCTGCATCATTAAGTAATGAGCTCCAGTTCACATATGCGAGAAACTTGGATGGTAGTGTTGGTTTTGAAGATACACTAAACGAAGTGTATGTAGCTACGGGTATTGTCAACAAGCTGCAATTTTATGTGCCTGTCAAGCTGAATTTGGCTGCTACATTAAAGGAGTTCAAATTGAATCTTGAATGGCCGGAACAAAATGCTAACCTTATACACATGAGCGTGTGGCCCTACAGTACAGTACAAAAGATAGGTTCAATACAACCCGCAGCTGAAAATCCGTTGACAAAACTAATCGAGCGGCCAAAAAAAGTGGTTTCTAGTGATATCAAGTTTGGTCATCCGACTGGTACTATATTCCAGTTCCAAGCAAACTCTTACTCCTCTGATTACAAGGATCCAACCAATCTCTTCGATGATGATCTTCTGACGAATGTTCGTAATCTGCTATATCAGAAGGACGTTGCATTGACGCAGTTCAACTTAAGGTATCTTGCCACAGAATCACAAAACAAGGCTGTCTCGTTGACAATTTTCAACGGTAAGTGTTGTGTTTATTGTGAAAATTTATTATCTTCTTCAAATCATTTAACTCTATGTTACATGTATAAGTAGTTATACATAAGTCTTGCTCATCATAATAAGTTCGAATCAGTAATTTACATATACCTTAATTTATTTAATTAATTTACATTTAAATTTTTTGGCATTTACTTGATGAATCCAGTTTTCTCATCATACTGATTTTGGTTACAGATATTATTTACAACCAGGAACAGACGAATAGTGAATTTGAACCAGCAGCGGTCGTGACTGATCTTACACCACAGGATCGCCGTCAGGAGATCATTAACAGAGTAGCCTCAGAAATAGAATATGGCAAAGTTGAACTTGTTGACATTAGCCTTGTCTTTGATGGTAAACACAAAAGGGAGTTCATATTGACTGGTGCAGTAGAGACCAGCTATTTAGATTACCAGGTACACGGTGCATTGTTATATAATGGCTACCAACAAATCAATGCAGTCTTTAATATGACTAAACCATTACTGATACCGTTAAACTTTGAAATTGCCCTTGAAAATGGCCCCAAACTAGAATTCGACGCTGATTTCAAGGTGGGAAATGATAACAACATCCATCTCAAAGTAAATGGTGAACGCAGTAAAATGTACAAAGAATTACTTATCCGAAAGGATCCGTTAGGACAACAATGCTTACAAGACATCAAAGAAAATAACTTGTACCAGAAAGCTTGCTACAAAATGCTTGTCAAGGCTCACGCTCCAGATTACTTCAAAGGTACTTTGACTTACAAGGATTTAGAGAGATATACTGATGTGGCATTCGCCTATAGCCTTTACGAAGTGTTGTCGAGTACGTTCGATTGGGAAAAAGAGGAGGATGTTTCCAAAACAGCTGAAGGCGGTAAAATGGAGATTGAAGCGCAAGCATATTATTATGACAACTACATTGACTATAAACTCACGTCGAAAGTAGGCGAGTTCCGTTTGAAAAATGTCGAGGGAATGTCTTACTACCCGTATGCTATGTCCTTCTATACTATTTTAACTGGTTGGGAACATGCCCGTAACTGGTTCACTGACTACCAAAATTTGCGTAAGTATTAACTAGCTGCTAACTGTGTTCTTACATTTTCCTGCTCTCATCCCAATTTATTTGGGGTCGTTTCAGCATGTCTCCATGTTCTCCTTAGATACTCCTCTTTCAGGCATCATATCACAAGTAATTCCCTTCAATAAACTGTCTCATTAAGACATTAACCCTAAGTATTGACCCCCTTTTAATATGGTGATTATTACAGCTTTCTGTGCCGTGGACAACACCAAAGTTTCGACATTCAGCGGTCGCAGTTACGACTATAGCATCACTGGAGCTTGGCACCTCGTGATGGTTGACGAAGCTAAGGATTTCGGCAATGAGCTGCTCATCCTAGCCAGAAGACCAGAAGAAAATCAGACCGAAGTTTACATTACTTACAAGTCAGTAATTTAAATACATATCGATTCAGTTCAATATAATTATAGTCATGGAAGTCAATAATTATGATATATGACATATCCTAGAGGTATTTATATAGTATTCATTTATGTTTTAGGACCAGAACGGGTAAGAATTTGGAACTTATCCTGAAACCCCTGCAATTGGAAGTGACCTGCAATGCCAAGGAAGTTTGCGAAGATGGTAAAACAGTTTACTATGACGAAGAGGCAATGATTCCTCTTGTGGAGTATTACAGCCTCCGCGGTGGCGTGAACAGCATCGAAATAGTGAGCCTCAATAACGGAGGCGTTCGTCTTATTTATGACAACCACAGACTTGTTATATTCAGCGATGATCATCGTGGAGTTACCAGAGGTATCTGCGGCCAGAGTTCTACTGAGATTCGTGACGACTACATGACTCCTTACGGTCTGGTCGACTCCCCTAAACTTTACGGGGCGTCCTTTGCTTTGGACGGTGAGTACGCCGATCCTAAGACTGAGGAGTTGAAGAAGGAAGCTAAGCTGAAGGCGTACCAGCCTGTCACCAAGTACACCAACATCCTTCGCTCTGACGCTGAGTGGAGCAACGCCGTGCATTACTAGTTCCTACATGTGTTATTATTTATTTACTTAATTTTATGTATTGTTTATATTTGTGATAAAGACTTTCTTATACTTCCCAGATATGTTTATATTGATTATACTTATTATATAAATATGAAACAAACCAATGATTGGATTTTAGGAAACTGCAAAATAAAAATAAAACATTCAAGATAAAGAAATGCGTGGAATCGTGAATGATAATAAAATTAAAATGTGATGAGGTATTTTATTTTTAAACCTAAACCAGACACAATCCTACATCCTACATCCTACTTATATTATAAATGTGAAAGTTTGTGAGAATGTATGGATGTATGTTCGTTATTCAATCACGCAAAAACGGCTGGACCGATTTGATTGAAATTTGGTATGCAGATAGATGATACCCTGGATTAACACATAGGCTACTTTTTATCAACACACCATGCGGGCGAAGCCGCTGGAGGAAGCTAGTATATTATAAACGTGAATGTTTGTGAGAATGTATGGATGTATGTTTGTTATTCAATCACGCAAAAACGGCTGGACCGATTTGATTGAAATTTGGTATGTAGATAGGTATATACCCTGGATTAACACAGGCTACTTTTTATCAACACACCATGCGGGCGAAGCCGCTGGCGGAAGCTAGTATTCTATAAATTCGTAAATCAGAGTGCACAGGAGGATGAACTATACGAACAAAATTATGCATACTAGCCAGTGTTCACCAACTACCTATACCTACTGATAAGGCAAGTTGGAAGAAAAGTTTCGATAACGATTGTCACACAAAGTCAGCTCGTTAAAACAGGCATTCCATCACACAGCTGAAATCTCGTAGACTAAACTGACATTACGAGTGTTCTCAGTTTATTGCAAATTCTTAAATAGTGATGTGGCGCGACCGAAAATTAGCGTTAATAAAATCAAATATCGTTTTTTTATAATAAGTCATCCTGAAATAATGGGCTTATTCTTGATGATTACGCATGGCATTGCGTGGTCAGATGTCCCAGGCAGTTTGTGGGTGTTTCGCGTAGTTCGTGCAAATTCTGTGATATTTAGAAATTTCAAATTATTGTCAAATAACTTTGTTTTTTTTTCTAATATCGTCAAAATATAGGTAATCCTTCAACTTTGTGTAGTTTCTACCTTCCTTTGATAGAAAACAATGGAATTACAATTATGTTAACTTTTCGGAGTGAGATGGTAATGAGAACTTCAACGATGGTAATGATTTTGTTTAGTTTCCAGAGGAAAATCGAGAAGTTAAGGTTCTGAAAATGAAAAAAATCGACTGATATAAACTTGGATAAGAAATATTTATTTTTATATTCAATAAACTAAATAAAGAAATTAAAATTAGACTTCTAAATGATCGGATACTTATGATAAGGGTATTTTTCTTGTCTTTTTTAATTTTTTACTTATTTTTCTACACAATAATCATAATCTTTGAGAATAATGAGACAAAAATCAGAAGCTTTTATTTTTCTTCTATAAGCTAAGAATTAGTATAATATGGAAAAGCGTTAGGGCCAGGTGGAATACGAGTGAAAGTGTGGAAGGTATTAAAGATGGATGGATGGAAATGGCTGACTTTATTCTTCAATAACTGTTTGCAAGAGGAAACAATACCAGACGAGTGGTGCAATAGTTTTTTAAGAACAAGGGTGAATCTGAGTGTTGGCCACTGAAAAAGGGGGATGAGAAGACAGTACATGTAGCAGAAATGAGAAAGTTGAGATGGATGTGTGGTGTGACAAGAATTGATATAAAGTGAGGAATGGTTACATTAGAGGAAGTCTGAAAGTAGCGCCAGTTACAGAAAAGATGAGAAGTAAGAAGGTTGTCATGGTATGGGCATGTAATGAGGAGAGATGATACGCATGCAACAAAGTATGTGCTAGGTATAAATGTAGATGGATGGAGAAGAAGAGGAGGACCTAAGAAAAGATGGATAAATTGTCTGACAGATGACACAAAAAAGCAGAAGACATATTGCGCCGACCCCAAATAAAATTGGGAATAGGGCAAGATAACCTAAGAATCAGACTACAAAACTAAAATTAGACTTCTCGCAATGTAATTATATACTTTTAAAAAAATATTTCGAAAATATGATATCAAAAACGAATGAATTAAAATAACTCAAAGTATTAGAAAATATGTTCTGCGGAATCATCATCACAAAAATTTTGAATTTCTCTCTTTGCGTATACTCCTTCTACATTTTCTTTGGTATCGTGCTCTGGTTCGCTATTGGACATGATAAATTTCCCTAAATCGGTCTGAAAATTTTTGTCAACGGGTTCCTTTATATCAACATAAAATTTTCTGTTTTCCCAATCAGTCACATTAATATCAGATAATTTTTTGACTTTCGGTGACTGCGGCCCTTTCGAACACTGATCTTCTTTATACTTTTCAGGACCTGCCTTAATTGCTGCATATTTTTTTTTCTTTTGAAGTCTATCGTGCTCTCGTTTGTGTTTAGTTTTTCTCGGCATTCTTAATTCTTGGTCCTCTGCGAAAATAAATACCTTACACGTAAGTAGATTCACAAGTTTATCAAAAGTAATTTATAACGTAATTAAAATTACTTATAATTATATTAAAAACAAAAATGAAGCACAAATTGCAATTAAAGTATTTATAGATTCTAAATACCATCGTTTTAATCTCATTACCATCGCTAAAAAAAACGAGGGTAAACGAAGGTGGTGAGGAAGAAGGTAATGAGGTTTCAATCCTTTTTTCAATTTATATCATAGGATATCAAACTTACGGAAATCTTAAATACTTTAGTAATCGAAGGTTATTATTAGAATCTATAATTAGTAACATAATAAACTAAGTAATAAATACTTACTTAATTATGGCAACGATAGGAGAGAGAACAATTCCAGAATAATCACCTCCTGCGCAACTTTACACGAACATATTTTATTATCACAAGCATGCGTGCACCTGCTGAGACGTTTACTGGCCGACTGAGGGATGTGCGCGGGGTGTGTTGTCAGTGTATCAACGTTAAGGGCAATACGCAGAGTATAATTCATAGATCCGTCCAACCCGATGGTAATGACAAAAAAAAAATGAGAAACATTTATGAAATAAAAAAAATATAAAATTGCGGAGCTAGCTTTGTTTATGTAGATGAAAAAGTTGTACTTTTTAATGTAGTTTTTTAGTACGGTTACTAAATCATAATTAATAATGATACTTTTGAATAAAATACAAGTATATCTAGGACGATAGCATATGGACACCGAAGGAAATGAGAATTAATTATGTTTTTAATTTATATTTTGTTAATTAGGTTACTTTCATCAGTAAATATTACATGCATAGAAGCCTAACTTTATAACTTTTGATTTCCTGTATAAAAAACATAGGTATTCAGTTAGTAAATTAAGCTTTTTAGGCTGGACGCGTAATATGCACGAAAAAAAAGAATCACCCTTGTAGCACATCGTGCAGCCGTGTGTACCTACGTACGTGAATTGTAAATATAAAACTTTGAATGAATCTTAAATTCGTATATTATAGATAAAAAGTTACGATTCAACAAACCGGTATCGTAAGTACAACACTGTACAAAAAAGCTAGCAACATTATTTGCAAGTTTGACATTTTGCAAGTGTCACTTTAGTCTACGAGATTAAAAAACAGACATAGCTCTTTGATCAAAACTGCCATTCACTCAGTCTGACACACATGATATCTCAACTACCGAAAAACAATGAGTAAGTTGTCGGTAAATACCGATCATTTGTCAATGAAGCATCTTGTGATGTTTCAAGCTAAAACATACTTGGAGCCGACTAAACGCTTGGCTAAAAAGATGATGATGATTCTTTGTTCCAAGCTATGATAAGAAATAGCAGGGATGTAGCATGTAAATCCTAACTAATATTATAAATGAGAAAGTAACTCTGTCTGTCTGTCTGTCTGTCTTTTCTTCACGCCTAAACTACTGAATCGATTTGTGTGAAATTTGGTACAGATATAGTTTGAAACTTGAGAAAGGACATAGGATAGTTTTTATTACAAAAAAATATAAAAATACAACTTATTCCGGACATATAGCGCCACCTATTGGTCAAACCAAAAATCTACCGGAAGTTACTATTCCACGCGAAAGAAGTCGCGGGCAAAAGCTAGTACGATTATAACTTTAAGAAGCTTAATAATTACTCGCTTGAATTCGAGCCCGTAGGCACTACCTTATTTGAGACTAGCCGTTTTCCCGCGGTTTCACCCGCGTCCCGTGGGAGCTACTGCCTGCATCGGGATAAAATATAGCCTATGTTACTCGCAGATAATATAGCTTTCTAATGGTGAAAGAATATTTAAAATCGGTCCAGTAGTTTTTGAGTTTATCCATTACAACCAAACAAACAAACAAAGTTTTCCTCTTTATAATATTACTATAGACAAGTTTAACTACTAGAATCTAGAGGTATAACCCTTATCTATAAAAATTAATGATGAAGGCCGATTTCGGCCACGGCGGCTGTTCTCATATTAGGAGATCAGCCTCTCAAGACATAATAGTGCACGAGCATTTGCGCAGACACAAGTGCACTCAGTATTCTTTCACTCTCATAGTCCGATGGGACGATAATCCGACACGACCGGAGAGAGATTAGGCGCAGGACTGACATTAACGTACTCCCCGATGCACGGGTGAATCAATCACCGACTTCCAGACTACGGGCTACTTTGTGAAAGTTTCTAAAAACCATAAAGCGATTTCAGTAAAAAACCGAACCCGAGACTTCAAGCACAGCAGTCGCTCTTGCGACCACCAGACCAACGAGGCATCCTTATCTATACTAATACATATAATAAAGAGAAAACTTTTTTATTTGTTCGTGTGTACTTTAAAGGCTCCGAAAATACTGAACTTTTAGAAAAAAATAATTCACTATCAGAAAGTTACACTCTTCCCAAACTACATAGGCTTAGGTATATTTCGGTACGGGCAGTAGTTTCCACGGGACGCAGGTGGAACTGCGGGAAAACGGCTATTTTATCTGAACTGACTAAAATGATAAAATGAGTCGCCTGAGAAAGTGCGTAGGCTCCTTTTACCCGCATTAAGTAACCACCTCAGGACGCGGGTGGAGCGTAAGAAAAAGCTAGGAAGAATCTACCTAAGTCTTGAATATTAACTTGTTGTTTTCAAAAAATATTCCAAAATTGTAACACTCGTCCATGACATGATAATTCTTTATCGCTTCTAATAACAAAAAAAAACACTAGATAGGTTTCTAATGGCCAGAAGGTCTTTTTTTGAAAACATCGATAAGGAACTTAGGCATTTCTATTATCGCTAAGTATATTAAAATAATGATTCTACACGTGTATTACACAATGTACCTAAATAAGAGTTTATTTATTTTCAAGTAGTTCATACAGTTTTGGGTACATACGTACTAACTTATCAATATTTTAATAACTACCTCTTGCAATGCAAGATGCTTTTATTCATTTATATGGAATCCCAGCTCGATTTGCAGTTCAGTTTGTAGCTTTGACTCAAACTCCCTGTTTGGTAAAATGCCATAAAGCAACTGTTGTACCAAGAAGTTTGAAGAGTGGCAGCTAGTGGATCATCCCCATGCCTGACGTATCCAAGCCGGATTATAATTATTTAGCATTAAAAAAACTCATTCAATCCAGATTTGGCTAGGAAAAAAACTATGTCCCGTAAGGGCAGGTCCATTGAAACCCTGATAAATCTATTTGATAGGTTAATAAACTTGGCAGATACATACTTAATTTATTATCGATTATACATCATCATCCTCCGAGCCTTTTTACCAATCATGTTGGGGTCGGCTTCCAGTCTATCCGGATTCAGCTGAGTACCAGTGCTTTACAAGAAGCGACTGCCTATCTGATCTCCTCAACCCAGTTACCCGGGCACCCGATACCCCTTGGTTAGACTGGTGTCAGACTTACTGGCTTCTGACTACCCGTAACGACTGCCAAGGATGTTCAATGACAGCCGGGACCTACAGTTTAACGTGCCATCCGAAACACAGTCAATGGTGTCTAAGATATACTTAGAAAGTACATACAAACTTAGAAAAGTTGCATTGGTACTTGCCTGACCTGGGATCGAACCCGCGCCCTCATACTTGAGAGGTTGGTCCTTTACCCACTAGGCCACCACGACTTTTATCGATTATTATTAGGTATGTATTACGAATCACATTCCATTTACCTATACAATAAACGTAGAACTTTTACTCTTAACCTGCTGAAGCTGATTATTTACAGTAATCCAGCTTATACACCTGAATAACAATATAGGCTACTTTTTAACCATGTATATAAAGTAATTCCTTTAAAGGTGCCCCTTTAAAACCGCGAGTACCTACCCAGGCAGCACACAAGTCAGATAACTGGCCAAGAATTTAACTATATGCAAAGTTAAGCTTTATTATATATGAATATAAGCTGAGTGTATTACCAAATTATGTATTAAAGTTATTTCTTGCTATAATAATGCTATCAGCTGAATTAGTTTAGTAATTTGCGGATTTTATTTCTTCAAACTGAATAATCATCATAAAAAGACCTACTACTCAAGAGTTCGTGTAGTCTTTTGTATAACATTGGTATAAAATTCCATTATCAAGCATGATACTGGATAAGCTGTATTCTGTTTTCTTTTAGTTGTATTACACACTACACCTTGACAGTTATTCAGCTGCTGTATAAAATAGGCGTTGTTTCTGTTATGAAGCATATAGTAACTTAATAGAAATAAAGATAGCTGTTGTAACTACTTTATGACGCTTTGAGTACGAAATTACCCAGCCAGCACAAACCTTTTGAGTAATTTTTGTTTAACAGCAGTCATAGAAGCTAATTGCAGAAAAACACTACTGTAAATAGCTGATATGGCGCTTACTCAGACGTTATTCAAGCAATTTGGGCACAAAATATACTGCTATTAGCTGTGTAATAGCAACGTAAAAGATGAATAATTTTTGAATAATTGTACGACAAGCTGAATATCTTCTACATAAAAAGATTTTGTTCTTTAACACAAGTATTACAGCTCTTTTAGCCAGATGATGAGTGAATGATGAATGAACATATTATAATTGACCGAGTCCTTCAAAGCTCAGATATTCAGATCATACACAGCGTTTAGCTTATTTCAGGTATATTTTAGCAAGAAGTTGATCAAATTAAATATTGACAAATCCGAACAGAGTTATACATACTTATTCGTAGTATAATATTTTACCTGTTGTAAATACCCTTATTTAGGCTTGATGAAAGAAATTGTAGGTGCGCATGCAACTTTACCGTGTATATATATATATATTTCGTGTAAATTTTTCACGCGCTTCCTGATAAGCCGGGTTTTTAAGAAATAAACAACATTTCTTCTAGTTATGTTTTGTACGTGTAAAATATTTTTTTAGTTTTTTTCAATGTAAGGGTTCAAAAATAACCTTGTAAAACTTTTTTAAGAATATTATATTTATTTCGTTATTAAACTTGAGTATTTGAGTATAAAATTCCACATCATTATAATTAGGTTATGTTGTTCGATAATGGCGACGCACATTCTGAATAAAATCTGATTGCACAGTGGCTTACCGTCTAATGTATGCATAACAGACCATAAGTGTCCATTTATTAAGTTGTGCTCTGGTTTAAAGTGGACTGCATTAAACATTTTTCGACAACTGTTCTATAATAACACACATGCGTACTGTAAATCAAACAATTAGGATTCAGTCGAATCATATAATAATAAAAACCCACATTATAGGAAAGCTATATTATTTTTTCTTTTTAGTTCTTATCAAATTCAGATAATTATAGAAGATTCCGATGAATTGAGAACCTCATTCTTTTAGAAGTCGGTTAAAAAATATTGCGATACGAAAAATTACATACTTAATTATGACTAATCATTGTAGTACAGAATTCATAATAGTACGATACAAATAAATAAGCATAGTAGGTACCTACTATATACCTACTATAAACGTGCGATGCATTTTCACGTAGTAACCCTACAAAACAATTAGCACTGTCAGCCGGTTAAATGCTGACTAACTTTCCAGAACAGCTTTTCTAGCTTAAAAATGTCTAAGTACTTCTCATGAATACGCAGCAAACTTCTGCATCAGAATCTGTTAATATTGCTTTAACTACAGTTAGCTGCACATGACGGTAATTTCGTACTCAAAGCGTCATAAAGTAGTTACAACAGCTATCTTTATTTCTATTAAGTTACTATATGCTTCATAACAGAAACAACGCCTATTTTATACAGCAGCTGAATAACTGTCAAGGTGTAGTGTGTAATACAACTAAAAGAAAACAGAATACAGCTTATCCAGTATCATGCTTGATAATGGAATTTTATACCAATGTTATACAAAAGACTACACGAACTCTTGAGTAGTAGGTCTTTTTATGATGATTATTCAGTTTGAAGAAATAAAATCCGCAAATTACTAAACTAATTCAGCTGATAGCATTATTATAGCAAGAAATAACTTTAATACATAATTTGGTAATACACTCAGCTTATATTCATATATAATAAAGCTTAACTTTGCATATAGTTAAATTCTTGGCCAGTTATCTGACTTGTGTGCTGCCTGGGTACCGTCATGTGCAGCTAACTGTAGTTAAAGCAATATTAACAGATTCTGATGCAGAAGTTTGCTGCGTATTCATGAGAAGTACTTAGACATTTTTAAGCTAGAAAAGCTGTTCTGGAAAGTTAGTCAGCATTTAACCGGCTGACAGTGCTAATTGTTTTGTAGGGTTACTACGTGAAAATGCATCGCACGTTTATAGTAGGTATATAGTAGGTACCTACTATGCTTATTTATTTGTATCGTACTATTATGAATTCTGTACTACAATGATTAGTCATAATTAAGTATGTAATTTTTCGTATCGCAATATTTTTTAACCGACTTCTAAAAGAATGAGGTTCTCAATTCATCGGAATCTTCTATAATTATCTGAATTTGATAAGAACTAAAAAGAAAAAATAATATAGCTTTCCTATAATGTGGGTTTTTATTATTATATGATTCGACTGAATCCTAATTGTTTGATTTACAGTACGCATGTGTGTTATTATAGAACAGTTGTCGAAAAATGTTTAATGCAGTCCACTTTAAACCAGAGCACAACTTAATAAATGGACACTTATGGTCTGTTATGCATACATTAGACGGTAAGCCACTGTGCAATCAGATTTTATTCAGAATGTGCGTCGCCATTATCGAACAACATAACCTAATTATAATGATGTGGAATTTTATACTCAAATACTCAAGTTTAATAACGAAATAAATATAATATTCTTAAAAAAGTTTTACAAGGTTATTTTTGAACCCTTACATTGAAAAAAACTAAAAAAATATTTTACACGTACAAAACATAACTAGAAGAAATGTTGTTTATTTCTTAAAAACCCGGCTTATCAGGAAGCGCGTGAAAAATTTACACGAAATATATATATATATACACGGTAAAGTTGCATGCGCACCTACAATTTCTTTCATCAAGCCTAAATAAGGGTATTTACAACAGGTAAAATATTATACTACGAATAAGTATGTATAACTCTGTTCGGATTTGTCAATATTTAATTTGATCAACTTCTTGCTAAAATATACCTGAAATAAGCTAAACGCTGTGTATGATCTGAATATCTGAGCTTTGAAGGACTCGGTCAATTATAATATGTTCATTCATCATTCACTCATCATCTGGCTAAAAGAGCTGTAATACTTGTGTTAAAGAACAAAATCTTTTTATGTAGAAGATATTCAGCTTGTCGTACAATTATTCAAAAATTATTCATCTTTTACGTTGCTATTACACAGCTAATAGCAGTATATTTTGTGCCCAAATTGCTTGAATAACGTCTGAGTAAGCGCCATATCAGCTATTTACAGTAGTGTTTTTCTGCAATTAGCTTCTATGACTGCTGTTAAACAAAAATTACTCAAAAGGTTTGTGCTGGCTGGGTAAAAGCTAGTCCTCAATACTTAGAAGTTCCCCAAATAGGCCAAAATACAACAAATCTATTGGAAAAAAGTCTTAAACCGCCTATCGGGTTGCAAAATGTCTCCGTAAGAGAAAACAACTCTATACCCAACAGTGGGACACCAAAAATACCATAGAAAATAGTAATCTACTTGAGGTTTCAGCCCAACATATACCAAACATGACGAAAACTTATGTAAGTGTCCAAATTAGTATTTTGTCAGTCTCCCAAGTTATCGCGGCAGGGTCAAAGATAAGCCTAAAATCTAAAACAGAGGTCTACCGGCCGTGTATATAATCTCCCAAGTTTCAGTACTTGGCATCAGTAGTGTGCTCGACTGCCGCACTGAACAAGACCAAAGGCAAACCCGGGATATGAAATTAGTATTTTTGACGGCGTTCATCGGTGAGTTTTTCTATCTTTCTTTAATATTTTCGACGATCATCATCATCATCCTCTTGGCCTTCTTTAATTTCTTTAATATTTTATTTCACCACTTTATTGTAAAAATAGTAGTAAAAAAAAAAATTATTACTTCTATTGTATTTTAGCGCTGTTTGTAAATAGTAGTGTTAAAATGCAAAATTACATTTTATTTAAACATAATAGAGCTTACATCTTGTGTGTTTAGTTTGGTAAATATAATTAACTTCGTGGTTATATTAAACGAATTATTTAAAAATTACTATGTCCTTTCTCGAGCTCCAGACTATGTGTATACCAAAGTTCATTTAAATCGGTGCAGTGCTTTTAAGTGAGAAATCGCCACAGACAAACAGAGTTACTTGCATTTACCAAATTAATAAAGCAATATTAGCCTTTAGAATAAATAACCATTATTCTATTTTTTTACCAATTGTTTAGAATACTTTAACTGAAGATACCACATATCCTACGATATTATGTTTACGAGCTATTATTTACCTCGCCATGTTAATTTGTTAGTGAGAGACAAATCTTGCAAGCTCTATTTGAACGACTTCGATGTTTTGCATCGAGATGCAATTTAAACAAAAATATACCAATAATACAAAAATAACTTAATGCTGAAGCCAGGAGTATCTTCTCGAGGCTGTTCATTTTATGGTGTATAGTATACAACAAATTATAAATATAAGTTAACTATCTTCCAACCGCTTCTTAGCAACTATTTCGTGTACATGAGTAAAGTACTATTTATGTTAGTCAGATTATTGCCAAGTTTCATCAAAATCCATCCAGTACGTTTTGCCCGAAAGAAGATCAAGCATTATAGATACATACAAATATTATAATGTTAGCATATTTCTAGGATCTGTAGGCTTAAGTTACAAAAATATTATGTAAAAAAAGTTCATGATTAGGCGTACCCGATCATCGCATAACTTTTATCAATTTGTTTTTATTTAGTTGAATAATATAATTGCCTATTACCTCTAACTAGAGTGATAGCAAATTATTACGTTGGTTTTATTTTTAACCATCTTTAAAGGAAAAGGAGGTTATCACTTCGACCTGTGTTTATATGAAATTGTAAAGTATTTTTATATAAACACTAGTAATTACCAGAAAGTTTACACGTGCATCAATATTGATAAGTGTATGCATGTTTGTAAGTTTTCATAAGATACCAGTTATTTTTACTTAGACAGTTGATAAATTAAGTAATATAACTCCAAAACTTTAAAAGAAACTATCAAGGATTATACTTACCTGCTGGTTCCCTTTGCTGTACCTACAACCCTATTTCGTGTACGCCGCTAAAGTAGCTTTCAGGATTAACCTATCTCCATTATAACTATAATCTGAATCGGTTTACACGTTTTATCAATCTGTTATTTACCTGTTTATTCTATTTTATTTTCAGCCGCCGTCGCGGCAAGTCCGGTGGTAGAGAACGCGAAATGGCCGTGGCTGGTGGGACAGCAATATACCTATGACGTACAGACCTTAGGATGGACCAAATTCGAAAACAGCAACAGCACTGGCAGTGGCTTCTCAGCCAAGCTGGTCATCCGCGTCAAGGCCCCAGGTCAACTCGTGGCCAAGCTTCTGAACCCTTCATACGGCCAATTCAACCAGCCCTTCGAGCTTAACGATGATGTCCCTGAGTTTGAGGTTGATGAACTCAACCATCTAGACCAACCCATCGAGATCTTCGTCGACGGAGGCCGTGTTCTCTCCCTGAAAGTACCCTCAACACTTTCTGCTTACAACGAAAACTTATACAAGGGTCTTATCAGTGCCCTGCAAGTCGACTTGTCCACCACCGGCCATGTCCACAATTTCCCCAGCAGCTATGACAAGGAAAGCTTCCAAGGTCTCTTTAAAAAGATGGAAACCGACGTCACTGGTGAGTGTGAAACTTTATACACTGTTTCACCTTACTCTGCTGAAGTGCGCCGTTTGTTGCCCGACTTTGCTGAAGAAGAGGACGTAGTCGAGGTTGCTAAGAGCAAGAACTATGGTGCTTGCAACAGAGAACGTGGTGTTGCCTATGGTTTGCCTGAGGGCGCTGTGTGGCAAGGAATTGCTGAAGGTAACGATGAGAAACAGTTGATCGACCACTCTTCTCAAGGACGCATTATTGTTGGCAAGAAGGGATCAATCTACAAAGCTGAGGTTTTGAGCTCCGTGTTTGTCAACCCACTTCTGTTCGGAAAACAGAAAGCTGAAGTCTACAGTTATGTCTCGCTCTCGCTGTCTTCTGTCGAGAAAGTAGACGACACTGAATGGAAGAACGCTGCAGAACTACGTGAAGTAGATTCCCTTCTGTACGTCGACAGCGACGCATCTTTCCCCACTCTTGAAAACGCTGTTGTCAACGCTCAAAGAGTGCTCCAAGGTATCACTCCTTTGCTCCAAGATCCCAGCAACCTTTCAAAGAATGATTTCCTTACCAAGTTCAACACCCTCGTTCGTCTCATCATGTCTATGGAGCCAAAACAACTGGCTAAATTGACTAGCAGTGTTGATGTTGCCAAGTCATCAAACAATGCCGCTAAGAGTAACATGTGGATTATCTACCGTGATGCAGTTGCACAAGCCGGCAGTATTGCAGCGTTCAAAGAAATCCAGAACTGGATTCTTAGCAAAAAAATTCAAGGCGAAGAAGCCGCTGAGGTTATTGCTTCCGTAGCCAGCAGCCTTACCTTCCCCGTGAAAAGAAACGCGGAAGAATTCGTCGAACTCGCTTTCAACCCTGTGGTTGTCGAACAAAAGTATCTTAACACTACTGCTTTATTGGCTGCCACTAAATTCGTTCGTACGAGCAAACAAAACATTGTTGCGGTTGAAAAGGTCATCCCACGTCTCTCCGAGGAACTGAAAAAGGCCGTCGAAGCCGGCGACAGCCACAAAGCCCAAGTTTACATCAGAAGTCTTGGTAACTTAGCTATCCCTGAAATTCTAGAGGTCTTCGCTCCTTACCTAGATGGTACCATTCCTACCAGCAAGTACCTCCGCATCCAAATTGTCATCAGTCTTAAAACCTTAGCTAACTTGAAGGATGACTTCGTACGCGCTGTGCTATTCAGCCTGTTGAAGAACACCGCTGAACCTTACGAAGTCAGGGTAGCTGCTGCCCTCAACATCTTCTTGTCTTTCCCCGACGTCGACATGCTGCGTTTGATGGCTATCATGACACAGTACGACCCTAGCACCCAAGTTCGTGGAGTACTTGCTACCAGCATTGGTTTTGCCGCTAACCTGAAGGACCCACGTTTTGCTGAGCTGTAAGTATATACAATTATCTACATAGATAGATAGCTTATTTTATTTAATCCTTCTTGGCTTGGTTCTTCTTCTTCTAAACGACAAAAATATTATATTTATGTAAGTACGTTATAAGTAAAATGTTTAATTCGTTCCAGCGCTAAGAACGCTCAAAGCGTATTGAAGTTCGTCGCCAAAGAGAAATATGGATACCGCTACTCAGGTGACAGTATCATTGATGAGTACACCAACAACGAAGAAATCGCCCACTTCAGGGAGCTGTCCTTTATCGGCAGTGTTAACAATGGCCTGCCCGTCTACCAAAGAAACGCCCTGAGATTGAGAGGCACTGGACTGACCGAAGAAAACTGGGTAATTACAAATACTTAAACTTAAAAAGCTTAATAAGGATGGAATTCCTACATACATAAAAATATGTTTCTGGCTTTGCTCGTATCGCGAAGGCATAACGTCTAACGTCGACGAAAACAGCTAATTATAACTGATATATACATATATCAGTATATAGATATATAAAAGCAGACGTGGCTTTGTTTGTTACAGTTCATAGGAGAAATATGAACTTCATACGATTAATTTCAATTTTAACATCACATGTTTCTCATATTTTTTTACGTTTTTCTTCCAGTTCACCCTGTCCGTGTCCGATGTACAACGTTTATTCGACTTCATTAAGGACTTCCTTTTCGTAAACAACCAACCGAAAACTGAACTGAAATTCTCAGCCAAAGAGGTAGCTGAAAAACTGAACATCAAACGTGATTCCTTCAAACCTGTTGAAGCAGCTTACTTCCTTGACAACTTGAACCAGCAAAGGCTTTTCACATTCTCCGAATCGGAATTCGCCGCTTTGTTCAAACAATTTGAGTCTGTCGCCGCCAAACTGTTGACGGGTGTTGAGACACAGTTCACCAAGGTGATCGTTGACAAGCAAGTAACAGTTGTTTTCCCCATCGCTTCGGGTTTGCCTTTCGTCTTCACATACAGTGAACCCATTGTTTTCAACCTACAAGCTAAGGCTAGCTCAAAATTGGCATACAACTTGAATGTTGACGTTAACTTTACCTACGCAAGAAACTTGGATGGAAGTGCTGGATTCTTCGATTCGTTTACTGGAACATTCGCCACAAGTGGTGTTGTCAACAAGCTGCAATTCTACATTCCTGCTAAGTTCAACGTCAAAGGAAAGTCTGGAGACATTAAACTGGCATTTGAACTTCCCGAAAATGACGTTAACCTCTTCCATTTGAGTGTGTCGCCCTACGTTTCAAGGCCACTTTTGCTTTCTCCAGTCTCAATCTTCGAGGATGAAGATACCTACATTGTTGAGCGCACTAAAAATGTTGTGTCCGTTGACGCTCGTTTTGCCGAACTTGCTGGTGTTGGACTGTACCTGAACGGACACTCATACTCAACTGATTATAATAAATTATTTGATGCTGATATTCTGACCAACGTGCGCGACTTACTGTACCAGAAAGATATCGCTTGCACCAATTTCGACCTGAAATATGTAGCTAAGGACACCAAAAACAAGGAAGTTACTACAACAATCTTCTATGGTGAGATATATATTTTTACTGCTTGATAATGGATGTACGCTTTACCAGTATAACATGATACTAATTGCTTTACTTTTTATTTCAGAAACTAAATACAACCAGAAAGTGGCCGGTGAATTAGGCGCAGCTGCCATCATCCCCAATGACATCGCTTTAAACAGTGACAAGCGTCGCCAGGAGCTGTCCAAGCGCGTCGCATCAGGCATTGAGGCCGCTAAAGTTCGTCTCCTTGATGTTAGCACCGTGTTCGATGGCCAAGCGAAAACAGAGTTCGTATTCACTGGCGCATGGGCCAACAGTGTATCTGACAACAAAGTGCAAGCCGCTATTTTCGCTAGTGGTTCGGAACAAGTAAATGCCGTATTCAAGTTAATCAAGCCTAAGATTGCCCCCCTGAATTTTGAAGACGCCATCAATAACGAAATCAAAGTTCAATACGAAGCCGACTTCAAATTTGGAACGTCTGACAACATCAAACTTAAAGGTACCGGTGAAAGAAGCAACGAATACACCCAAAGGTTGGTAAGAGATCCCCTGGCTCAAGAATGCGTGGAAGATTTAACCACCAAAAATAACTTCTACCAAAAGAGCTGCTACAAACTGATCTTGAAGGCACACGCCCCCGATCACTTCAAAGCCACTGTTTCATACAAAGAGATTAACCCTGCTTTAGTGCAGGCTACTGATGCCCTGTACGAGGTCTACAAACATTTCACCACTTGGAATGAAGAAGAGGACTACACAAAGACTCTCAAGGATGGTACCATCGAACTTGAAGCTAAGGCATACTACTACGACAACTACATCGATTATAAATTTAATACTAAATATGGAGTTTTCGAAATCAACCACGCTGAGGGTCGGTCTCACTACCCCTACACCATGGCTATCTACGCACCTACTACAAACTGGGAGCGTTCCTACAACTGGTTCACTGGCTACCAAACTATGCGTAAGTATTTAATATTTCTTTCTTTGACCCAAACATTATATTTAGCCAAATTCGGTAACGTAGTCGTAGTTAAAAGCTAAATACCTCCCCAAATTGTTTTACCTGTAAGCGTAAGATAAATGTTTGTATCTAGCTTCACATTGATGATATTCTTATGTTCAATGTTCTTCATCTTCTTTCCGACAGCCTACTGTGTCGTGGACACCAGCGAGATCCACACCTTCAGCGGCCGCAACTACGGCTACAGCCTCACCGGATCCTGGCACGCAGTGATGCTCGACGAGATCAACCAGTTTAACAAACTCGTGATCCTCGCCAGAAGACCCAAAGAAAACGAGGAGGAAATCTACTTCTCTTACACGTAAGTGATCCTAGTGCAACGTGACATCTTAACGAATGACCTTTATCAAAATATTCTATGTACTAAAGTCTTGCTTTGATTGTTCTAGAACCCCATCTGGTAAATACCTGGAAGCGTACATCACACCTGATGGTGTTGAGGTACAGACCGATGCTTTAAAGCTGACAGAAGATGACCAGGACCACACCATTTACTGGGACAGCGCTTCTGATTCTGTCCTCTTGGAGTACTACCCTGTTGCCAAAGGCATTCAAGTATTCACCATCGACGGTGAAGCTATTCGCATTGTGTATGACAACCAGAGGCTGGTGATCTTCACTGCTGAACACCGCAGCACCACCAGGGGTATCTGTGGCCAGAGCTCCTCTGAGGACCGTGACGACTACCTGACTCCCTACGGCCTGGTCGACGCTGACGGCCTTTACGGTGCGTCCTTCGCTTTGAGCACCGAGGATAGTGATCCTAAGACTGAGGAGCTGAAGAAGGACGCTAAGCTGAAGGCGTACCAGCCTGTCACCAAGTACACCAACATCCTCCGCTCTGACGCCGAGTGGAGCAAGGTTGCCAACGAATCCGTTAAGGAATAAATTATTCGAGAAATCGATCACAAAATGTAATCTACCAACGTTTTTGTAAATAGATACTACAAATATAATATCTGCGTAACAGATAGTGAGATGCCAGATACATTAATTTATGCTATGAGACTGGACTTGATAATAAAAAAGCATCATTAATAATTTACAAACGTAATTTTATTTGCAATAACCCTCATCATCTCATCAAGCTGTTGTTGTTGTTATAAATTAAAGCAACATGCTATATTAATTTATTAATTGTTACTTGCATGATATTTATTTTTTCTTTTCTCATATTTATTGTACTGTTAATTTTAATTCTACTTTAATTTTATTGTATTGCCTTTCTAGCGGCACCCATTATTACCATATCTTTGCTAATATGTGGATAATGTAGTTGGCTGCAATATTGTTTAATTATAAGTAATTATTTTTGTAACATTTATATTGTAGCTGTTTATTGTCCCATGATGAATAAAATAAAATAAAATAAAATAAAATCATCCTCCTGCCCTTATCCCAATTATACTTGGGGTCGACGCCGCATGTTTTCTCCTTCCATACTCTTCTATCTGCTGTCATCTCACAAGTAACATTCTTTCTTACCATATCTACTTTTACACAATCCATTCATCATTTCTTTTGGTCTTCCTCTTCCACTATATCCGTCCACGTTCATTCTCATCACCTTCCTCACAACATGACTCTCATTCCTCCCCATCACATCACATGCCTAAACCATGACAGCCGATTTCCACGCAGTTTTTCTGATACCAGCGCCACTTTCAAACTTCCTCTTATATACTCATTCCTCACTCTATCCATTCGCGTAACACCACACATACCTCTCAACATTCTCATCTCTGTCGCAGGCAATTGTCTTTCATTCGTCGCTTTTGTGGGCCAGCACTCTGATCCATACAAGACGACAGGTCTGACCATACTCTTATAAATTTTCCCCTTAAGTTTAAGGGGAATACGAGGGTCACAAGTTGTTCCCGTTACCTGCCGCCATTTCATCCATCCTGCGTTAATTCTGTACGTAAATGTCCGATCTATTTCGCCATCGCCCTGAATAAGCGAACCGAGATACCGGTCATTCTTCAGGAACTTAGCCATTCAATAAGACATTAACATCAACCTATTTATAACATAGGCAGAGGGGGCTTAGTAATTTTTTTTGGCTTATGTTTAACTGATCACCAGATATAGTAACAAATAGCAGACAAAAATAGTAAATGATCACCAAAATGAAACTCGCATTTTAATGTAAAATTATAACCATAGTTTTAACACTTTGCTATCCTATTTAAGTGAAATTACTCCAAAATAAATCATGCGTAAGCCAAAAATAGTAAATGATCACCAAAATTAAACCACCATTTTAAAGTAAGATTATAACCAAAGTTTTTAAATTCTGCTATCCTATTTAAACAAAATGAGTCCAAATAAATCATTGTTATCCCAAAAGTAGTAAATGATCATCAAAATTATACCAGCGTTTTAATATAAAATGATAATCAAAGTTTTTACATCTTGCTATCCTGTTTAAGTAAACTGACTCCAAAAAAATAAGTTCGGCCTGATACAATAAATGTAATAACATTATGGGGACCCTTTTCCTGCACTAGGGTGGAAAATTGTCTATTGCATGCCTCTAAACAGTGCGATAAGAGTGTGTTTTCGAGGGAGTGTATTGAGAATCACATTCTTCTTCTTCTTTCTCCTGCCCTGTTCCCAATTTTACTTGGGGTCGGCGCAATATGTCATTTTCTTCCATTTTCCCCTGTCACTCACTCCCTTCCTATTCACATAATCTTTCAGGCAATCCATCCATCTTTTCTTAGACTGACTGACTGGGGATCGTGTCCGGGCGGGCACAGCGCGGCGTTCGCGGTGCGGTGGGAGGGGCGCATATTTTGATAGTGCATGCATTGCAAGCCGGACACATAACTTAATATGGCATCATAATACTTTATTTGGTAATAAGCCTACATTTTATGGCAATCACAGTGACTTATTTAGGCAAAAATAATACATTAATTTGGTCGTCAAGAGTTGGTGATCATTTACTAAATTTGGTGGTCGAATACAATTTAAAGTGGAGTCGTGACTGAAATAGCTGGTACTATTGCATTTTTAGACTTTATTTTTCTGGTGTTCAGTAGATATTTTTGGTTACAAAACTAAGGATATCAAAGCATTTTATGGTGGTCATTATATTTGTTCCCATTTTTTTTAATGGCGTTCACGGCCGATTTCGGCCACGGCGGCTGTTCCCATTTAAGGAGATTAGCCAGCTGCGCAGGATATATTATAGTGCACGAGCATTTGCGCAGACACAGGTGCACTCCCTATTCCTTTACTCTCATAGCCCTATGGGACGGCAATCTGACACGACCGGAGAGAGATCAGGCGCAGGACCGACATTTACGTGCTCTCCGATGCACGGGTGAATCAATCACCAATTTGCAGGCTGCGGGCTGCTTTATGAAAGTTTAAGAAAACCCACAAAGCGAATTCGGCCCGACCCGGGAATCGAACCCGAGACCTCGAGCACAGCAGCCGCGCTTCCGACTACTAGACCAACGAGGCAGTCACTTAGTTATTTATTAGTGTGATAACGAACCCACACAGTTTTGTATCAAAGGCAGTAATTCTGCAGCTAAATATTCCTTGAGGGAAAAAAGCTAGAGTTCACTTTTACTAGAACATTACACTGTTCCAAAATTATAAAGACATCAATGAATTTTATGCCTTTAAAAATTACAACACTAAAACTAAGATCGATTAATCGTTCATATAATCACTGCATTAACCACAGAAAGCTTACATTCTACACATAGGTACACAGTTTCTTTAGCACCATACAAAACTGGACTAAAAGCACATTATTGACAACCCCTATCAAACAATAAACAAAAAGTATTGATTGGACTAAACACGCAAGAGTAACTGAAGATATAACTGAATACTAAAATTAACAGTGATTAAACTCCTCGTGTAAGGGTAACGACCTGATAATACCACTGGACTTTAATACAACGTGTGTCGCGAATCTATGTAGAATCTTTGAAAACAGATCATTTGTTGAACAAGCTTCTTGACACACGTGTAAAAATGACGTTGCTACCAAGACTATGTAGGCACTGGAAGTGAAATTCTATTTTTGTAAATCTAAATTAGGATTTTGTTTTGTTTGTACCCCAAATGCTACGAAACTAGGAAACGAATTTTAAAATACTATTTCACTGTCGGAAAGCTACAGTATCCCCGAATAACATAGGCTATATTTTGTCCAGATACGATAACTATAGTTCGGCCATTCAGAGAATGCGTTCCTGACACGTCGCGATTGAACTGACGACGTAACTACATTCATTGATTATTGATATAATAATGTTGTTTTAATGCTCCTCAATTGTTAAAACGGTAAACAACCAGCAAAAATATTTTTATCGTAACTGCAACGCCATTGCAAAGTTACGTCGTCAGTTCAATCGCGACGTGTCAGGAACGCATTCTCTGAATGGCCGAACTATAGTTATCGTATCTGGACAAAATATAGCCTATGTTATTCGGGGATACTGTAGCTTTCCGACAGTGAAATAGTATTTTAAAATTCGTTTCCTAGTTTCGTAGCATTTGGGGTACAAACAAAACAAAATCCTAATTTAGATTTACAAAAATAGAATTTCACTTCCAGTGCCTACATAGTCTTGGTAGCAACGTCATTTTTACACGTGTGTCAAGAAGCTTGTTCAACAAATGATCTGTTTTCAAAGATTCTACATAGATTCGCGACACACGTTGTATTAAAGTCCAGTGGTATTATCAGGTCGTTACCCTTACACGAGGAGTTTAATCACTGTTAATTTTAGTATTCAGTTATATCTTCAGTTACTCTTGCGTGTTTAGTCCAATCAATACTTTTTGTTTATTGTTTGATAGGGGTTGTCAATAATGTGCTTTTAGTCCAGTTTTGTATGGTGCTAAAGAAACTGTGTACCTATGTGTAGAATGTAAGCTTTCTGTGGTTAATGCAGTGATTATATGAACGATTAATCGATCTTAGTTTTAGTGTTGTAATTTTTAAAGGCATAAAATTCATTGATGTCTTTATAATTTTGGAACAGTGTAATGTTCTAGTAAAAGTGAACTCTAGCTTTTTTCCCTCAAGGAATATTTAGCTGCAGAATTACTGCCTTTGATACAAAACTGTGTGGGTTCGTTATCACACTAATAAATAACTAAGTGACTGCCTCGTTGGTCTAGTAGTCGGAAGCGCGGCTGCTGTGCTCGAGGTCTCGGGTTCGATTCCCGGGTCGGGCCGAATTCGCTTTGTGGGTTTTCTTAAACTTTCATAAAGCAGCCCGCAGCCTGCAAATTGGTGATTGATTCACCCGTGCATCGGAGAGCACGTAAATGTCGGTCCTGCGCCTGATCTCTCTCCGGTCGTGTCAGATTGCCGTCCCATAGGGCTATGAGAGTAAAGGAATAGGGAGTGCACCTGTGTCTGCGCAAATGCTCGTGCACTATAATATATCCTGCGCAGCTGGCTAATCTCCTTAAATGGGAACAGCCGCCGTGGCCGAAATCGGCCGTGAACGCCATTAAAAAAAATGGGAACAAATATAATGACCACCATAAAATGCTTTGATATCCTTAGTTTTGTAACCAAAAATATCTACTGAACACCAGAAAAATAAAGTCTAAAAATGCAATAGTACCAGCTATTTCAGTCACGACTCCACTTTAAATTGTATTCGACCACCAAATTTAGTAAATGATCACCAACTCTTGACGACCAAATTAATGTATTATTTTTGCCTAAATAAGTCACTGTGATTGCCATAAAATGTAGGCTTATTACCAAATAAAGTATTATGATGCCATATTAAGTTATGTGTCCGGCTTGCAATGCATGCACTATCAAAATATGCGCCCCTCCCACCGCACCGCGAACGCCGCGCTGTGCCCGCCCGGACACGATCCCCAGTCAGTCAGTCTAAGAAAAGATGGATGGATTGCCTGAAAGATTATGTGTGTGTGTACACTGGAAGTGAAATTCTATTTTTGTAAATCTAAATTAGGATTTTGTTTTGTTTGTACCCCAAATGCTACGAAACTAGGAAACGAATTTTAAAATACTATTTCACTGTCGGAAAGCTACAGTATCCCCGAATAACATAGGCTATATTTTGTCCAGATACGATAACTATAGTTCGGCCATTCAGAGAATGCGTTCCTGACACGTCGCGATTGAACTGACGACGTAACTACATTCATTGATTATTGATATAATAATGTTGTTTTAATGCTCCTCAATTGTTAAAACGGTAAACAACCAGCAAAAATATTTTTATCGTAACTGCAACGCCATTGCAAAGTTACGTCGTCAGTTCAATCGCGACGTGTCAGGAACGCATTCTCTGAATGGCCGAACTATAGTTCAGCTGGGAATATTAGAATAGTACAAACTGCTGATAAAACAGTCTTAGAATTAGAATTTATTTATTTGCTTGAAATATGGTTGGCTTGCCAAGGGATATCGGGTTGCCCAGATACCTATCTGGGTTGAGGCGACTGGCAGTAGCTCCATGTAAAACACTCGTACGCATCTAAATCAGGTTAGAGTGGATGCCTCAATATAGTTAGCAAAAGGCTACATAGATGAAGTTCTAGGGTTCCGGAACGTGACTGAATAAAAACGAAATATTAAAAAAACTGCCGGCTACTTACTAATTGAAGGTTCTAATTTCAGAAGGTGGTGTTGTTGACGGTTGTGACACAGCATTTTTTCAGGGGGAGATCAGCTTCTTCTTTATTCAATTACACTTTTGTATTTTGTATAATTGCACACTTTGAGGAAAAGGTGAATAGGAGAATTCAGTTGGGTTAGGCTGCATTTGGGAAGCTACTTCGAGTCCTAACATCGTCGATCCCACAGTGCCTAAAGACAAAAGTCTTCAATCAGTGCGTCCTACCTGTCATGACTTACGGAGCCGAAACGTGGACACTGACGGTACGTCTGGTCCACAAGTTTAAAGTCGCTCAGCGGGCTATGGAAAGGGCTATGCTCGGCATTTCTCTGAGGGATCGCATCAAAAATGAGGTAATCTGTCAGAGAATCAAGGTCATCGACATAGCCCACGGAATCAACAAGCTGAAGTGGCAGTGGGCTGGCCATATTAGTCGAAGAACCGATAACCGTTGGGGTAAACGAGTTCTAGAGTGGAGACCACGCCTCGGCAAACGTAGTGTAGGACGTCCTCAGGCACGGTGGAGTAATGACTTGCGCAAGACGGCTGGCAGGAGCTGGATGCGAGAAGCCGAAAATCGATCTCAGTGGCGTGCACTTGGAGAGGCCTATGTCCAGCAGTGGACTGCAATAGGCTGATGATGAGAATTACACAGTTTAATGGATATTTCTGTAATGGACGAAAAATACTTTGAATAAAACGATTATTTTATTAATTAATACCTCCATTATTTAATCGTTGTCGCGGGCTTATAAGAAAAAACCCAGCGATTTACTTAAGTGATTTATTTTAAACTTTACAAAACACTCGTAAACGTACACACACTAGAACAGCACAGGGAGCGGGTCGCCGTGCGTGCGCTAGCGTAAGACTGGTACTCAGAGCTGTCCAACTGGAGAGGTTGAAGCAGACTGAGAACGCAGTGAACACTGACTGCGCGCACGCCGGACCCTGCGTTATATAGGCGGCGGTCGGCGGGCTTCGGAAGAGCTCGGCAATACTCGGCGCTGACGGGGAGGCCACGCCCACTTGACGCATAGCCGTGGTACCGCGGGCCGGGCGTTCGGATCCAGCGTCCGGGCATTTTGTTTATTATTGCTACAGTCTCCCCCTCTGGATCTGAAGTCGTCCCGACGATGATCCAGCAGTTGGAGGCATGTGGTGTCTTTCGCGTTTCTTCGCTTGTTATTCCGTTCGGCGGCTGTCAGAAGACGACTAGCGAACTCAACAGGATGTTCGCTTTCACGCTCCCCCTTGACCAAAACTGCTCCTTTTGTATAAGAGCTTGCCTCGCTTTTATAATGCAGGGTTCGCTTGCATCGGCTTGGCATTGAAACGTGCTTGTTTTCTGGTAGAAGCCCATTCAGCTGCTTCCTTTGAACAGTTGTCCTCTGTGTTTCGACATTAATTGTGTCAATCCGTATGTCCCAGTTGTTGGCGTCAAAGAGATTGGCACTTTGTGGGGATAATTCGATGTCTTCCCGGTGAACATTGATTTGTGCATCTCGCAGCATAAAATCCGTGAAACTAGGTGAATAGCCATCGAACAGTCGTGGTTTCTTGCTTACAGAAGACGAGTCGCCAAAATCTATCGATGCCAGTTTGTAGGTGACCTTATCATCTGACAGATTTTTAGGCGTTGACGGAGGTTCAGGTGTTAACGGAAGTTCCGGTATTTCCATCCGTGGAGGTGTTGGTGGTGGAGTAGGAGGTATGGTATTAATACTTGGACTTGCTTCGCTGTCTGTCATTGTGAGTGAGGTTACTGGGCTTGGCAACTGCATTATTTCATTGACGACCGTACTCTCAAAGATTGCAAACTCTTCGGCGTATAGCTCGTATTGCTCTTCTGGTTCATCAATGAAATTCCACGTGTACTGCGGCAAGTTGATTACCATGCCCGCATCCTTTAAAAACCCAACCCCCAAAAGCGTGCGGTTGTCTTTTGCTCCAGGTAGCACGATAAATGTCGTCTGCACCTTTCGACCCATCAAAACAACGTTGACTCTGCACATTAGCACTCCTCGATTCTTTTTTTATTCCATCAGCCAGCGTCAAATTGACTTGATGTTCCTGGAACTTGCATCCGCATTTGACTAGCTCTAAATATAGGGAGTACGAAGCGACACTCATCTTTGCGCAAGTATCAATGTAGGCGGTACCTTTTATCCCTTCGATCTCCACGAACACAACAGGCCGGGAATCTGAGTCTACCTGTACGTTGATAGCACAAAACTTCAAGTCCTCCTTCTTAATGGCCGACGCCTTCTTACACGTGGGACAGTTGCTTCTGTATACCCCAGGTGCGCCGCAACCGTAGCAGGAAAACTTTGGTTGATGAGGAGATGGTGCCTGCGTTTCAACTTCTGAGACAACTTTCGGAATACTGGGTAAAGTGCCTTCAGCCCGTTTCTTCTTCCGACAGACGTCTGCAGTATGGCCAGGGTTTTTACAAAAACTGCACCTTACCTTCCCTTTCTTCCCAGTAGTTCTGATGTCACTTGCATGTGAACCTGCTGCGTATTCATGTAAGGTCTCTTCGATTCCCCGTGCCGTCTCCAGCAGTTTATCTATCGTGGGAACTGTATCCCGAGGCATGCGGTTTCGTATGTCTAGCCGTATGAGCGCAAATATCAGATCTATTTGCTGCGTTTCAGACAGTGCGGGAGGAGGAAGTGATGCAAACAATGCCCGCTTCTTGGCAATAAATGCTTCAGTGGTGACGTCAGCTTCCTGGACCTCATGGGTAATCTGATGATATATCATAAATGCAGGTCTGCGGGGAGCGAATGTATGACGCAATTTATTGCAAAACTCTTCCCACTTTTCCACTCGGCTTTTCAAGCCTTGCCACCAAACCGCTGCTTCATCCCGTAGAAGAAGTGGAAGTCCTTGAAGCGCATCGAGGTCACTCAACTTTTCTACATTCTTGAAGGTAGAAGCTGCCGCTATAAAAGCCTCAACTGCGTCCGCGTCTTTTTCCCCACTGTAGGTGATGTTGCAGGATGCAAAAGATCGCTGTTTAGAAGCTGTGATGGTCTGCAGGAATATTTGGAATTGTTCGTTTGACATCGCCATTTTCAAAGTCCGATGTGGGAGTCTTCTTAAATGTTCCAACTTAATCCCTGAGTTCGGCTCCACGTTGTGCGCCAGATTGTCGCGGGCTTATAAGAAAAAACCCAGCGATTTACTTAAGTGATTTATTTTAAACTTTACAAAACACTCGTAAACGTACACACACTAGAACAGCACAGGGAGCGGGTCGCCGTGCGTGCGCTAGCGTAAGACTGGTACTCAGAGCTGTCCAACTGGAGAGGTTGAAGCAGACTGAGAACGCAGTGAACACTGACTGCGCGCACGCCGGACCCTGCGTTATATAGGCGGCGGTCGGCGGGCTTCGGAAGAGCTCGGCAATACTCGGCGCTGACGGGGAGGCCACGCCCACTTGACGCATAGCCGTGGTACCGCGGGCCGGGCGTTCGGATCCAGCGTCCGGGCATTTTGTTTATTATTGCTACATCGTTCAATACTTAATAATTTAAATAAATAAATCATTTTCAGTAATTAATATCAGCACTGCTAAAATAACTTTTCAGTAATTAATGAAACATAAAAAATTACATTCGTTTTTCAGATAGTCGTGTCCTGTGATTACGAATATCCATGATTGACATTACGAATTATGACGCGTTAATGCTTTTCAGATAAGCTTTAAAAGTCTGCGCATACGCACTTTGTGTCACACGTGGATCTATGAATGCTTTATCCCGTGGTACCGTCTATAAACAATTTTATTTTCTGTTTCGTATTATGGGATAGCAAAGCCATTCATTTGAATGTGTCCATATGTATAGGTATTCCATACAATTGGTAACATTTGTTTTAGCAGGGAAGAGTCAGTTAAAATATTCGATCTAGGTACTTACTTCTGCCCTCTGTGGTGTAGTTTTAAAGACATACTTTGTATAGTGTTCTGACTCTCACTCATTTCAGAATGGTCTTGTTAAATAAACCATGGTATTGCTGTCCTGAAAATAAAATAAGAAATTGAATTACTGGTACAATATATTGCTAAAGTAATCCTAAGATTGAAAATCATGTACGACATCAGTCGGTCTTTGACATTCTAAGTCGAATTTGATCTCCATAAATTAGGGATGAAATAAAAAAGAAATATCTAGAATTCTTCATTGTACTCGAATAAGACAAAGAAATGTCTGGTATTCATAGGATCCCGAAAATTATTCAAAGCCGCCCCTTAACGAGCTTCTGGAGTTGAAAAGAACATACACAAGATGTTGACCAGTCCATATTAGCTAAAAAACAAGTTAAAGCATTTAAAGAAAATGCAGTTTTCATATTGACAAGAAAACACATTTCTATGTATTTAAGTTCATTCAGTACAGAAACTACCCGTGTTGCAGTTCATTCCCCTTTTAAAGAGATTAGCAACATTGTATTATATTAACTGATTCACTTTCAAAACTTTCCTGTTTACATAGATTTAGAATAAATAGTAAGGGAAAATATGCATAAGTGTGTTTGTTACATGATGTTGAAAACTCTGTCAATGGTTTACTTGAATGTGACCAATATTTTGGGATCATAACATGATCTTAAGCACAGTTAACAGTGGCTAAACTAAGTAGGATTCGTATCTCATGTCATCGTCATCTGAGTTCTGATCTTTCTATAGGCAAGAACTCTCATATACAGAAGATTAATAAATGAGCAATGATCACAATGCTTATAAGGATTTTCAAGCTTTCATCTGTCGTTTAGTTGGAGATGAAGAGCTTGCGCGATCGATCTGTATGAATGACTATCACGATAATCATCTCAAGTTAAACTGTGTTTTGGAAAGCACGTTTTAGTGGGCTCACCTTCGCTCGTATTGCAGAAACGAAAGAAACAAATGAAATATTTTCACTATGAAAAACATTTGTCGATGCGCCTCAGTGTTGTAGCCGCAACCAATGGTTAAGACCATTCGTTCTCAGCTGATATTTACTTCTACAAAAAACCAAAACCACATACAAGTACTAGTCAAACTTAGACAGATAACCATATAGATATCAAATCAATCAGTTTTCAACGAATCGATCAACATTGTAGCTATCAATAAGTTCAGGGGTCGGTCCTAAACCTTGTCCACGTGTAATAAAGTAGTATATAAGGTTAGGAAAATCTCTCAAACACCAGAAGTACTCTTCTCTAAGATCTAGTACCAGCACTACTGAAGACTAAGAGATGAAGTTGTTGGTATTGGCGGCGTTTATCGGTGAGTTTCAGTTTCTTTCATGAATGTTAAGTGCAGTGTTCAGTTGTGGTTTAAAGTAATTGTAATTTGAGGTTTAAATGTAGTGAAAAGTGTATTTAAACTTAGAATAAGTAAATTGTTGTTTCTATCTAATATAGCTAGCGAAATGCAGGTCTTCGAAAAATCTTCGGTAAATATTCGTTCAATCGTTTTTGGCTGCAAACTTGTACCAATTTTTTACTTAATGTTTTCCTAAAACGCGTTATCCTTGTAACTTAAGGGGGCTGACTTGGAGCAGCAGCACTAAAACCGATTAATAAAGATGATTTTTTATCGTAACTTATTATGTATCTTTTTTGCAGCCGTCGTTTCCTCCGGGAAACTAAGCGAGCAGCAGCAGGACAACCAATGGCCGTGGCAATCTGGCAAACTTTACCGCTATGAGGTGAACTCGCACACCCTGGCGCGCCTGCATGAGGGCGCCAGCTCCGGCAACGCTTTCAAGGCCCAGTTCATCGTGCGCGTCAAGTACCCAGGCCGCCTCCTGGCCAAGTTGGAGAACCCAGTCCATGCTCAGTTCAACCAACAGCTGCCCAACAACATGGCCGTACCTTCCGACCTTAAGTACGAAACCGTACAAAACCTGGACAAGCCTTTCGAGATTTCCGTCGAAGGTGGTCGCGTGGTTGCCCTAAGTCTGCCCTCTGCATTCTTACTTTCTCACGAGAACTTGCTCAAGGGTCTGCTCAGCACACTCCAAGTAGACCTTTCTGTTTACCACCATGTGCACAACCACCAGGATAGCTACGACAAGGAACGCCAGCAGGGTCTCTTCAAAAAGATGGAGACTGATGTTACAGGCGACTGTGAGACTTTGTACACCGTCTCCCCTGTAGCCGCAGAATGGCGACGAGAACTTCCGCGTTTCGCGAATGAAGAGGACCCCATGGAAATCACCAAGAGCAAGAACTACGGTCACTGCCACCACCGTGTTGCTTACCACTTCGGAGTACCTGAAGGTGCTGAATGGACTGGAACTGCTCACCGTAGTGAAGAGAAACAGTTCATTTCGCAGTCCACCGTCTCTCGTATCCTTGCCGGTAAACAGGGTCCAATCTACAAGGCCGAAACCACCAGCACTGTGAGCGTACACCCCCACTTATATGGAAAGCAGAAGGCGCAGGTACACAGCTACGTCCAGTTGATCTTAGTCTCAGTTGAACAGGACAATGGAGTTGAATGGCAAAAACCAGAGGGAACCCGTCAAATCAAGACCCTTTTGTACGCCATGACCACCAAACAAATGGCTATCCACGACCAGTCCTCTTCACAGGAGTCTTCTGAATCCCACGAACACATTCATGTCGAAGTTGAACAACCGAAAAGCAGAGCTCGTCGCTCTTCTGACCGTCAACAGAGCGAGTTCAACAAGGACTGGAGGTCTTCGAGTTCCAGCGACTCTTCATCAGCTTACATCAACGACGATCTTCCCAGGATCAACGAACCAGCGTACGCCGCTCTCTACATGAGTGCTCAATCGCGCGGAGATAAGAAACAGAACACGATGAATGCACAGAAACTGCTCCAGGATATCGCTCAGCAGCTGCAGAACCCTAACAACATGCCGAAAGCTGATTTCCTGTCCAAGTTTAACATTCTCGTCCGCATTATTGCTTCCATGAGCAGCGATCAGCTTGCCCAAACCAGCCGCGGTATTGAAGTCGGTAGGACCTCAAACAACAATGTCAAGGTTGACATGTGGATGATATTCCGTGACGCTGTTGTGCAAGCCGGCACCCCCCCAGCCTTCCTTCAAATCAAGACATGGATCCTGAACAAGAAACTCCAGAATGAGGAAGCCGCTCAGGTGATTTCTACTTTGGCAAGAACTCTGCGTTACCCCACCAAGGAAATTATGATTCAGTTCTTCGAGCTGGCCATGAACCCAGTGGTCCAAGAGCAAGAGCGTCTTAACACCAGTGCTTTAATCGCTGCGACGAAGTTCATTTACATGGGTCAAGTTAACAACGAAACCGCTCACTACTACTACCCCTCTCACATGTACGGCCGTCTCGCCCGCAGAAACGACAGATTCGTCCTGGACGATATCCTTCCCCGTCTCTCCGAGAAATTGCAACAAGCCATTGAAAAGCAAGAGTGGAGCAGGGCTCAGGTTTACATCAAGGCAATCGGCAACTTAGGACACCGTGAGATCTTACAAGTATTTTCACCTTACTTGGAGGGCCGTATCCAGGTCCCAACATACCTGCGTGTGCAAATGGTTGTTCAACTGCGTTCCCTGGCTCACCAGAAGGATAAGTACGTGCGCGCTGTGCTCTACAGCATCTTGAGGAACACTGCTGAGCCTTACGAAGTGCGAGTGGCTGCTATCCTTAACATATTCATGGCCCACCCGACCGCCGAGATGATGCAAGTAATGGCTCAGATGACTAACGAAGACCCCAGCGTTCAAGTGCGTGCTGCACTCAAGAGTGGTATCGTGTCCGCTGCTGACCTGAAAGATCCTCATTTCTGGCATCTGTAAGTGTTTTACATATCACTAGAAGTTAAGGTTTGATTAGTTTAATTGTAGTGATATAGAAGAACTAATTTCATGATTTATTCTCAGGTCAAGAACTGCGCAAGCTGTAAGGCATATTGTAACCAAGGAGAACCTTGGCACACGCTACTCCAACAAATTCTTCGAAGACAACTACGTTAATGAGGATGAACAGGGATCATTCAGGGCTGTTTCTTACATCGGTGGTGACAGCAAGGCTATGCCCAAGTACCAGACTTACTCCTGGAGGGACCAAATTAGCGGATGGGGCTTTGATACCGTAAGATATTTCAATTATTATAAAACATATCACTTTTTATTTTTATAGACTAAAATAACACTTGGTGTATAAACATGTACCTTTCTTTAGTAATATGTAGACAATTACAGACGAAGACAAAAAACCTTGGTTGATCACGCATAGAGTAATATCAAGAACGGAGGATTATGAAGATGTATTAATAAATCAATTGAACTTTTTTATTTACAGATTGGTGCTTCATTCTCCGACGCCCAAGAAATTGTTGATTTCCTTAAGCAGATGATGTACGAGCCTCTTGTATCTAACGCCAACCACAAATACACCGCCCAGAAGATTTCTGAAATGCTGAAAATCAAGCGTAACGCTCAGAGCCCTCTGGAGGGTGCTTTCTTCTTCAATATTGCTAACCAGGAACGTTTCTTTAGCTTTGATGAGAGTGATCTTATCAGACTGGTGCAAGACGTCATGGAGTACATGAAAGAATTAGAGCAAGGTGTAGACAAGCACTACACTAAGGTATTCAACGCACACCAAGTGTCTGTCATGTTCCCCGTTGCCTCCGGTATGCCATTCATCTACAAATACAAGGAACCTATCGTCATCCACATCCAGAGCAAGGCCAAGGGCAAGATGGACCGTGACCCCCAGACCCGCAAATATTTAACATCTACCATGGACAAGGAACTCCAAATCACGATTGCCAGAAACATCGATGGAAATGTTGGTTTCATGGACACTCTTAGCAACCAGCTTGCCAGTGCTGGAGTGGTCAGGAAATACCAAGTGAACGTGCCCGTTAAGATGAGCATCCAAATGAACGCTGGAGTAATGAAGATGAAGGTTGAACCCCTGCGCCCTGACCAAGATTACATGATCGCTCATTTCAGCGTTTGGCCGTACACTGCCATCCAGAAGAAGGATACCTTGGTGCCCTACTCTCAAGACCCGACCACTAAAATTGTAGAACGTCTTAGGAAAGTCTCATCCACTGACATGAAGTTCGGCCAGCAAATCGGCACTATTTTCCAACTGCAAGGATACTCCTACTCAGCTGACTACAGGAATGCCGGCAATCTGCTGCAGACCCTATACAAAATGGACGACTTACTGGCTGTAAGAGACATCGCTTTGACCCACTACAACTTGAGATATCTTGGCAAACAATCGCAGAACAAGGTTCTCACTTTAACTGCTGCTTATGGTACGTAGTACGATTATATTAAAAGCTTATTAAAAATCGAACGTGTTAATGCACCCAATATTGTATGAAAAATATTTATAATTAATTTTATATCTTATTATTTTACAGACCAACTCTTCAACCAGAAGCAGAGTGGTGAATTAGGACAGGCCGACAAGAGGAAGGACGTGACGCCTAACAGCGAAGCCCGCCGCGAGGAGATGCTTAAACGTGTATCTGCCGGAATCAACAATGCTAGAGCTCAAGTGGTAGACTTCAGCGCAACCTTCGAGGGCCCCCAGAAACAGGAGTACGTCCTGACCGCTGCCATTGCCAAGAGCCCCGTCGACCTTAAAATCCAGTCTGCTGTGTTCGCTGGAAGAAACTCAGTTCAACAGGGTAACGAACAGATCAACGCTGTCGTCAAGGTTACCAAACCTGAAATATCTGCATTGAACTTCTTGGAAGCTCTGAAGAAGGATGTCAAGATGACTTATGAAGCTGACATTAAGTACGGTCAGGATGGAAACATCCACATTCAGGGTAACACTGAGCGCACCAAGAAATACACTGAACTGCTTCAGAAGCATCCCTTGGCTAAGCTGGTACAGGAACAAATCGCCAACGGCAACCAATACCAGCTTGCTTCCCACAAGATGCTGATCAAGGCCTATGCCCCTGACAGCGTTAAAGCTTCAGTAACCTACAAGAACGTGAGCCCAATGTTCATGAACTGGACTTCCCAAGCATACAACATCCTTAAGCAACTGAGCTGGAATGCTGATGTGAACCCAATGAAGAGAGTCGCTGACGGAAAGCTGCAGTTTGATGTACAGACTTCCTACGTGGACCAGACCCTTCGTTTTGAAATGACCTCCCCCTCCGGTATTCTTCGTTTCGACAATGTGGTCATTCCTAAGTTCACTCCCTACATGGTGTCTCTGTACTACCCCTTCAGTATGACTGAACGTTTCGCCAACTACTACTCCAGCTACCAATACCAGCGTAAGTACTGATTGTAATCAAACATTTATCAGTTTACATGCCGCTTGTTTGTAAATATGTAAATAGACTTGTGTATTGGAGACAAAAAAAAAATAACAATAATCCTTTCTTGAACAGCTTTCTGCTCCATTGACGGCAGCCAAGTGAGGACTTTCAGCAACCGTTCCTACGACTACGAGCTGTCTAAGTCTTGGCATGTAGTTATGCGCGAGGAGTACAACAAGATCCGTGGCAAGTGGGACGACCTCGTCATCCTCGCAAGGAGACCCAGCCAGCAGCAGCAGGAGATCTACATCTCATACAAGTGAGTATTACCTTCGTAAAATCTAAGTACTTTTTAAATAATCACTACCCAGAACCATGATCGAAGCGAAAGCAGTACATGACTGAATGACACTGAATATCAGATACTAACGTATATTTATTTTTCTAGAACCGAAACTGGCAAGGATCTTGAAATTGAAATTCAACCGGCTCAGTCTGCTCAAGCTAAAGTGCAGGTGAAGAGCAACAGCAAGAAGATCTCCGAGGGAGACCTGACCATCTACTGGGATGACGTTGCAGAGGTTCCCCTTCTGCAGTACTTCACCACTCCTAATGGCGTGCTGATGCTCAGCATCCGCGATGGCCGCCTCCGCGCTATGTACGATGGACAGCGATTGGTACTCACGACCCAGGACTACCGCACGACCACCAGAGGTATCTGCGGCCAGAACAGCGGTGAGCCCCGTGAGGACTACGAAACCCCCAACGGTCTGGTTGACCTGCCCGAGCACTACGGAGCCTCTTACTCCCTCGATGTTGAAGACAGCGACCCTAAAACCCAAGGACTGAAGAAGGAAGCTCAACAGAAGGCCTACCAGTCTACTCCTAAATACACCGCGATCCTCCGCTCCGACGAGCAGTGGCTGCAGGCAATCAGACAAAGGGACGAGGAATGGAGCACACCCAACGTGTACAGGACTAGGAGTTACTTGAAGAAGCGTGGTCAGTGCCAGCTGGTGCAGCAAGTTCAGTACCATGAGAACCATGGTGAGATCTGCATCACCACCACCCCCTTACCTTCCTGCCAGTCCCACTGCCACGGAGAAGGTTACAAGGTCCAAGCTGCGCAGGTGATCTGCCAGTCTAAGGCTGACCAGCAGTTCAGGACTTACAGAAACCAGATCCAACAGGGACAGAACCCTCAGGTCTCTGGTGTTCCGAAAGTAGAACAGTACAGGGTGCCCACATCCTGCAAGGCTTAAAAATCTTACCACCTATCTTCCTTATTAGTAACTTACCTACCTTATCCAAACCGACCGAAAATACGGCCTGAAAATGGACTTCGATTATATATTGTTACATAATTATGGTATATATTTATTTCATATTTTTATATAACTTTTGGCTGTATTATATTTATATATTCGAAATTCATTGTCGTATTAATAATATGTATGTTAAATAGTTTATGTATTGACGCTATTTTGTATTATTATGTAAGTAGAATAGATTGTAAAGAGCAAATGATAAAAAACTTAAAAAAAAAATGAAATGAAAATACTATGTATTTCTAAGACGAATTAATAAAAAAAGTAAATGAATTAACTCGTTTCAATTGACTACTAGCGCCATCTTTGAAGTAAAACTTGAAAACTTAGGCAAAAACTTTGCATGGGTGTTTAGTTCAAACTCATATTGGTCAATAGATGTCACTACAAGTAGAAGTCTGATCGTCTATAAATAATAATAATTTATTTATCGATGAAAGTTGGAAATGAAATACTTTAGGAATGTATAATTGGTGATTAGAGTATGACACTACAAGGAAATCACTAGCTTCTCTCTTCTCTTTAAAAAGAAGTTCAGTTTAGTTTGTTAACATTTATTTACGACACAGATATTCACAGTGCTAAATAGCCCATTAATGTACTCAAAATCTAGTCAGCATTGTACTTACCAGTTCATTTCTTATACAAATTAAAACAAAACAAATTAAAAAACGAAAACAGCGCCATCGCACCCACACAAACACGATGCCTGAATCCCAGCTGATTGTCAAAAGTCAATGTCACGGAACGTTTCGTGGTTATAAATCTTGCTTATTACAATTTTCCACAGTATTACAGCTTTTAGTATTAATTTTTGTGTATACGAAAGATAATATATCTTCAAAAAACAATAACTTTGTAATCTAAACCTTTAACAGATTGTGTTTTGTTTAGAATTGTGTGACTGTGTGTGTATTTCGATTTGTTTTTCGAACAGCTTCCTGGGCATCTCGTTGCTTGTAAGTAGCCAGTATTTTAAGAAAATAAACCTCTTTAGTATTTTTTTATTTATTTGTAAAGGAGTATAGATAACGGAAATACAATTTAGATTTTATGTAATCAATTACTTGCGTATTATAAACTTTATAATAAAAGAAATAAACTCGGTACTTACTTGTTCTGATGAATGACCGGTTCCATATCTTGGTTTCGATCGACATTTCCGGTATAAAAAAAAGAAAAAAAGAACTATGTTAGAACATGAGCATAACATCATTGAATTTACCACAGGTTGGAGGATATTCTTCCTATTTCCAGGGAGAAACCGATTAAATTAAACCCCTTTTAATATTATTACAAAATAGCTCACAATAACATGTGACTTGGAAATGGGTATGGAATTAACAAGTGACTTGGAAAAACAAGAAAATAAGCAGCAACAGTTCTGTTGTGGGCTTAACTTCCTTCCATGTTGATTGGGTAACCAGATCCAATAGACCCCAGACTATATCTTAATTATATGCTGTGGCTAAGAAAAGCTTATACTTCTGTGCGGGGCATAACTTAAATATTTTTTTGTAGGAGGCTATGAATTTATATTTCAGCAGTGTTTTGAAAAATAGTTCTCTCTTTGAAAATTAAATTTAAAAAATCATCCATCCTCTGAGCCTTTTCCCAACTATGTTGGGGTCGGCTTCCAGTCTAACCGGATTCAGCTGAGTACCAGTGCTTTACAAGAAGCGACTGCCTATCTGACCTCCTCAACCCAGTTACCCGGGCAACCCGATACTCCTTGGTTAGACTGGTGTCAGAGTTACTGGCTTCTGACGAACCGTAACGACTGCCAAGGATGTTCAATGACAGCCGGGACCTATTGTTTAACGTGCCATCCGAAACACAGTCATTGGTGTCTAAGATATACTTAGAAAGTACATACAAACTTAGAAAAGTTGCATTGGTACTTGCCTGACCTGGAATCGAACCCGCGCCCTCATACTTGAGAGGTTGGTTCTTTGCCCACTAGGCCACCACAACTTTTTTTTTTTTTTTTTTTTAATTTAAAAAATATATAAGCTAAATATATAAATAATGAATTGTTGATAAACCAAGTTAAATAATTATGAATTTCAAAATGTTAGTAGCATGAATCGGTGTTCACAAGCGACCATCTTAAAATCGGTAAAGGACAATGCTATTCTTTATATGGAAGTTGGGCTCAAGTGTTGCCCACAGTAACTGCATAGTGTATTATGTTCCATAGGCTTATATTAGGTCCTAGACCAAAGCATTTCGAAATCTATCCCGGGAGTCCTGAGAAAAACTGGTTTGACTCTTATTCAATATTACATAAAATAAGCTTACGAACTCTTAACTGTTCCACTTTTATTACCTTAATTGAAATGAATATAAAAACTTATCGTGTACAAGACCTCGTATTTGTCAATGATATATTCATTGACAAATACAATATACTTTTTTTTAACCGACTTCCAAAAATTGAGGAGGTTCTTAATTCATTTGTACTCTTTTTACGTTTGTACGTGCATAACTCCGTTGTTTACCAACCAATTTCAACAATTATTTTATTGTTTGAAAGGGCTTACTTCCTCAATGGTTCCTTTGTCATCCGGCCCAGGGTCTGGTGATGGAATCTCTAAAAAAATCGGGAGTGACTCTCGAAAATTTTAGACACATATCGAGTAAAACCTTGTCATTCGGGTATATGTCTCAGACACCACAAAACTGTAAAGGTTAAGATCTGACCTGACAATGGAGACGACAGAGAGACGAGGGAACTCCTCAACGGTATCTACTAACTACCTCATGTTCGAGCTTATTTTATTCGTCTTGATAAGATTTTTCTAGAAGATAGCTCATAGCGCAGGCGCCTTGTAGATTTAAACCGTAAATTCAAAAAAATATTCCGGTCATTGCCTTTTTTTCAGAAAATCATTGTCAGTTCTTTTTAGAATCCAACGCTTTTAGAATTTATTTGAAAATCACAGTAAAAAAAAATAACCCATTCCAACATTTTCCAGTACTGGATCCTGACAGCGAGATCGTGAGCATTGAGATTGACAATATACATATGAGTAAGACTTATTTGGCAGAAAAGTCTTATCAGATTAATTTCTCGGGACCCCTGGGACCGATTTCAAAAATATTTTTATTTCTTGTTAAGAGTGAATTAAAGAACCTTTTCCAACCACTCCCACTACTAGGCAAATGGCATAGGCTTTGTAAACAGACTGTTCAAGTGGAACATTTAAACCGGTTTTCCTCGGGACCCCTGGGACCGATTTCAAAAATATTTTTATTTCTTGTTAAGAGTGAATTAAAGAACCTATTCCAACCACTCCCACTACTGGGCAAATGGCATAGGCTTTGTAAACAGACTGTTCAAGTGGAACGTTTAAACCGGTTTTCCTCGGGACCCCTGGGACCGATTTTAAAAATATTTTAATTTCATGTTAAGAGTGAAATAAAGAACCTATTTTAATCACTCCCACTACTGGGCAAATGGCATAGGCTTTGTAAAGCGACTGTTCATGTGGAATATTAGAACCGGTTTTTCACCCGGACCCCAGGGACTGATTTCAAAAATATTTTAATTTCATGTTAAGAATGAAGTAAAGAACCTACTTTGACCACTCCCATTACTGGGCAAATGCCAAAGACTTTGTTAAGTGTCTATCTAAGGAGAACATTTGAACCGGTTTTTCTCGGGACCCCTGGGACCGATTTCAAAAATATTTTAATTTCGTGTTAAGAGTGAAGTAAAGAACCTACTCCAACCACTCCTACTACTGGGCAAATGGCTCAGGCCTTGTAAAGTGACTCTTCATGGAGAATATTTGAACCGGTTTTCCTCGGAACCCCAGGGAGCGATTTCAAAAATATTTGCATTACGTGTTCAGAGTGCACTAAGGAACTCCCTGGAACTACTCCCATTGCTGGGCAAACTATGAGCCCAGACCCTGGCATTGTCCTTTGCTTCCATTTTGTGAAAGGCACTGAAACATGGTACAAAGGTACTTTGAACTTATTTAGATAAAATCTAATCTAATATAATAAACAGAAACATTTTTTTGTTTGTACCTTAAAGGCTCCAAAACTCTTTCGCTGTTGAAAAACTACACTCTTCCCGAGTAACGTAGGCTATATTTTATCCCAGTACTACTACTGGGAACTACTGCCCAGTTCCCAGGGGACATGGTTGAAACTGCGGGAAATTGGCTAGTATTTAATAAATTATTTTTTTTTTACGATGGCAAAATTCATCAATGACCCCTCCCGCTGTCAATTGTTTACGTCGTCGCTGAAGATATCGCACGCTGACTGGCGACCACATTGGCGACTGAGTGAGAAAGGTGCCTTTTGCCGGGTACATTATAGTGGCAACCATGGCAACGTCGCCAAGCTGCCAGAGTAGCCAGAAGCCACGTAGGGAAATGTAGCTCGTGGCCACGCCTCTAATTTGGCGACGTTGCCAAACCGTCGCCAAGTGAGTTAGGTACCATACATTTCAATACTAACTGCTTGGATACGTAGCCGGCGACGTCGCCATTGGCGTCCTAATGAGGCAGGGCTCTTACTATGTAGTTTTCTATACTTGGGTGGTAAAGTCTAATTTTAATAAGTGTTATTTCTTGAATCACATGTTGTATTATGGACCTTAGACTGGACTCTGAATCATATAGTCAACAAGTGTTGTTTGTGCAGGTTAGGTTACTAATTATCGGAATTAGTTTGTTATCTACATCTTTACAATGTAAATGTTTTTGTTTAGACAATTTACTCTTCAATTTATTACACCCATATTCATACATACAAACACTAATAAATGTTTCTATCTTTCTTTTAAGAATTTTCTTGCTGGTTCTTGTTCAAAGTTATAAACAAGGTTCCAAAACCTTTTGCTGTGAATTAAGGAACTCTTGAAAAAAATATAGCTAGGTATAGTCAGCAACAAACTTCCCCACTGAAATCAAAATTACAAAATTTTTGAACATCAAATTCAAAGCTGTAATCAGCCACTTTTGTTTTTCTCAGTTGTCCAGGTTATTTTGTTCTGTAGCTGAGACAGTTATTTATATGGGAGATTTTAGTGAAGTTTTGTTGCTGACCATACGATTATAAAGTTAATAACTATCCCCATATTTATCCTCCAATAGTCTCTTGTTATTTGCAAGGTGAGGTAAGGTCCTGTATATCTATGTATGAGTAGGCATAGTTACACAAGTAATAGGAACCTTGCATGCCTGCTAGTTACACAAGCAGGAGCCAATAAAACTTTGCATTGCCCTGTTTAGTGATTACAGACATATTACATCGGGATATGGTACCTATATAACTAATTACCTACATAATCTTAATTACATTAGTTACCTACAAATATGCATAACATTTGTTGAATACCGACAGGATTTTCCTACACCACACCGCTGAATTTGCGTTTTCCTTAAACAATATTAGAATTCAGATTGTGGTGTAAATAACGTGTCTGGTTGCGTAATTCATGCGTCATGGCCGTGCCCCTTCGCGGCGCGCTCTTATTGGCCAGCGCACACGACCTCCATCACGTATGCGCTCGCGCAGCCGGAATGCAAGCGAACGAAATGAAACGTGACGACAGGCCCTTCTTTTGACACTTAACTTAAAGTTTATGGGAGCTGCAACTTTTAAATGGTAACCAGTTTTGAGTTGAAGGAGTAGCGCTTTGTTGATGATGAAATTATTGTATGCGATTTCTTGTGCCATAAAGAGCGTTAATATTATTATAGGAGTTTGAAATTTTCAGGGCAAGATTTACTACATCCATCTTGTTACATACCATCATCATCATCCTCCGAGCCTTTTTCCCAATCATGTTGGGGTCGGCTTCCAGTCTAACCGGATTCAGCTGAGTACCAGTGCTTTACAAGAAGCGACTGCCTATCTGACCTCCTCAACCCAGTTACCCGGGCAACCCGATACCCCTTGGTTAGACTGGTGTCAGACTTACTGGCTTCTGACTACCCGTAACGACTGCCAAGGATGTTCAATGACAGCCGGGACCTACAGTTTACATCTTGTTACATACCAACTTCAATTTTTTTATTTTCCTCAAACATGTGTGTGTTTTTTCATCAGAGTCGTCAAAAACTTGCTGTATCACTATTATCCAAGATTGCATATCAATTTCGCAACGACAAAAAATTACATTACCTAATTATCTTCATGTACAATCAAGAAATTATCAAGTTTCATAGGTATATCTGTATTCGCTTAGATGCGAAGATAAATCCTCACGTGCTCTCCGTGATATCAAATAACATTAAGATAATGAAGAACTTATGTAAGTTCTCATTAGATTCATCATGTGTAGTTATGAACGCGAAATATTTAATGAGGTTCTGGTATTTGTACTAAACAATTCTAATCTTTAGTGGTTTCATAACTTACCATTCGGCTTTCATTATCATAGTCTTGAAATGTCTTTTTCTGATTGTCTTTCCTCACTGGCTTCCTTTTTGGTCCGGTTGTAACTGGTAAATAGTGGACTCCATTACGAAATAGAATTTTTGATCATAATATGTCAGGAATCTGTCAATAGAAGAAGAAACCATTGTTTCCAGCTGCTAACTCTGTAGCAGTCGTAACCAATCCTTGCCAAGGACACGTAAAATGTCTCTTGACACTATATGACTATAATCTTTTGGCCTGTGAATCTGCTGCCCTTACGATTCAAGTCTGTATTCTAATCATCATCATCATCTCAGCCATAGGACGTCCACTGCTGAACATAGGCCTCCCCTTAGATCTCCACAGATACCTGTTGGAGGCGACCTGCATCCAGCGTCTTCCGGCGACCCTTATAAGGTCTTCTGTCCACCTTGTTGGTGGAAGTCCTACGCTGCGCTTGCTAGTCCGTGGTCTCCACTCCAGCACTTTTCGGCCCCATCGGCCATCTGCTCTGCGAGCAATATGGCCTGCCCATTGCCACTTCAACTTGCTAATCCGGTGGGCTATATCGGTGACTTTCGTTCGTCTACAGATCTCCTCGTTTCGGATTCGATCAAGTAGAGAAACACCGAGCATAGCCCTCTCCATAGCTCGTTGAGCGCCTTGTATTCTAATACATCTTGGCAAAGGTTAAAACAAACTACATGTTTGATATCACGTAAGCTTAGGCATGAGCCAGACTTTCACCGTTGATGCCAAATATTTTTATAACAGGCTGCAGGCACATTGCACTCGTGGTTCGTATAAGCTCCAAACCGTGTTTCATAGTAAATTGTAATTAAGGAAAAATTCATTGTAAAAATATGTCTTCAAAACATTTATTTTGAATAACTAGGAAAGAAAAGAGAGACATAAAAATGCAATACGATGCAAAAATATATACCTAGGTACTATAAATAGAATAAATATAGACTGATAAATCGGTTCCTGCCGTCGTTTACGGTACATACTGCATCAGAAATTACCAATAAGACTACTATTATATATTTCTGAACTAAAGATTAATTATCACCATTTCTTCGTAGAGTCATAGAAGCTTAAAATATTCAAATCTTGGCCATAGACATTTTTCAAAGAATTCTTTCAAATACCGGTCGTCTTTTTTTTGTCGGTAGCTTTATTTGTTAATAAAGTCCCGTACAGCCTACGTGACCGTCCGTAGGTAGCCCGTCCGTTGACTAACTGGTCTAAATATATAACTGTCTGACACGGGATTTCTCTAAATCGCTTTTTCTTAGTTTAGTTCTGAGTAATTGTAATTCTGATGAGGAATTGACAGTATGTCTAGAGAACTGTTTTAATTAGTGAGGAATTTATGTAGGGTACTGATTTACCTGGTTTGAATTGAAATTACTGAAGTTCACAGTTTATTATGATTGCAATAAATGATCAAGGGTGTTAGTAGCATAGTATTTCTAATAGTTGCAAAAATCCTTTGAAATATTATATTTAGCATTCCTGGGGTAGCCCTATGTTTATTTCTGAAATAAATTACACATCGTTAGGTTTAGGTTGACATTAAATCACTCAAAATTCTTTTTTGCGTTTGCGTTGTATTTTAACGTCCCAATTTGGACAAAGTCAATTATAAAACTGTTTGACAACGACAATCAATTCTTTGCACGTCACACATGACGTATATTTTGGTATGTTTAAATAATGTCAACATGCCCACCAAAACCTTTATCACTTGCCATTTACGGCTCTATAACAAAGCTGTAAGATTCTTTTTCACTTTTATTGGTTCTATTGGTATTCCTAACAGACATTGTTTTTGCTATATCAAGGCTATCATTTACGTTCTAGCCTGAATCAATTTATTCCATCTATCTTATTTCAAGCTAGACAGTTTGATCATCAATTTCAATTTGCATGTTATGTACTGTGATTTTATTTATTATCTCCATGTCTATTAAGAATTTTAAATGTGACTTTTAATGGTCTGTTTTTGTTTATACTCGTGTTTTGTGCTGTGTTGTTGTCTCGTCGTTCCTGAAGATTCTTATCCATTTTGCCTCTTCCTTGGGATCCACTATTTTTCATCAGTAGTTCCTTTACACTGTTTGCTATTGTTCTCTCATCCTCCTTCTATCTAAGACTTCTGCACCATCTTACATTTCAATAGTTCCTAGTCAAACATTCTCTACATTATAAAAGAGTATGTATGTATATTTGTATTTCCTAGTTCGCACATGATTACTTATTGACTGTTCGCATATTGATCTCATAAATATTGTTTTTATTTATTGTCACTCCTTACGCAGTTTGTCGTATTTCTAATACATCATCAATTATTGTTTCACGCCCACGGACTTCGAGTTCATATTGGAGTCAATTACTTTCATGTTTGTATACTGGTGAATCAGTATTTTCGTCGCCAATGTCTTTGATTGTTTGAAGGCCTTCAATCAGAACTTCAGTATCATTAAAATCTGTGTAATTGTTATTGATCATTTTTAAATTGATTGGTTTAAGTTAAACTGCTCTGACTCTTAAATAGGTAATGATTTTGGATTCTCATCTTCAGCCCCAAATAACTCAACCCTTGATCGATCTACCACATTCTCCATGTCTTACTCCTATTTTGTAAAGATCGTTTTTTAAATCACCACTGACATAAAAAATATCCTCTATGTTTACCCACATTTTTCCTTCAACGAAGAGCTCAAACTCATACATCATTATGTTTACGTTGAGACACCAACCTAGCGGAAAGTGCCGGTGTGTACTTCAGCGATCGATCTAACAACATGTGCAGTTTACGATATTAACAGCTCTTCATAGGTCTTCATGTCTGTGTTATTATTATGGCAGTTAGTAAACACTGCAGTCTTGTTGTCTTTGTGGAAAATTTGGATGATGTCTTTGCTGGTTTGGGTAAGCTATGGATTAGAAGTATGGACGAAGAAGACATGCTGTGCCGATGAAAAATAGAATTGGAATAAGAGGAAGAGATGATCACGGAAGGATATATAAAAGAGACTTTGTGAAACATTTCAACGAGTTATTCTAATACAGTTCCGTCATCAGGTGAATTTAAAATGTTGACAATGGGTTAACTACGTAGAGATGTAATCTGTTCCTAGAGCTTGTTGGCTGTGCTAACCTGCAGCCCACACGATAAGATTTCCACTCCATGCTCTTAATTTTAACTTCGTAAGTCCATTTTGTGCTCTTGTTTTTCACCAAGTCAAGGTCACATTTTTCGGTTACGGAATTGATTGGCTTAAGCACAACACACCCAAATTACTTGCCTACTTATGAACATGTTATGGTAATTCAATGACTGACCAGTGACATTTTAATGTTTGGTCGTATTTTAATTTTATTTTTGTTCTTGGCTTTTAGAGCCCGCGTGTATGTCTATTTCCTAGGTAAGAAATATAAAGCTAGAATAGCTACGTTTTAAGCTTGAGAATTAAATGTGATGTGGTTGAAATTAAAAACCCTTCGTAGGTTATCTAAACGTATGATGCATAGAAGATCGGAGGCTTTTTTGTTTAGTCAATATTTGAACTTATTTCTTGATTAAAATATACATTAAAAACGGTAGGTATACAGTATCCATAGAACAGTATATTTGTAACTTGTACATAAATTACGTAAATAGAATTCTTGCAATGTTGGCCCACTGTAACAAATATGCTGTCCTAATTATTTTGCTGACGTTACTTTTAATAATTAACCTTTCTCAAACATTGCGTCAATTGTTTTTGTTTTATTTTTGTCATAGTAATGAATTTTGTGAATGAAAAACACTTGAATGCAGTGGCATTATTTCGTAGGAAGAATCAGAATATTGCAAAAAAAAAAACAACTATCTTTACTCTAGAAAAATGTTAAGTGACTGGAAATACATATACCCAAACATATTTAATTGCCCTTTTAACCTTACATCTTTAGGACTATTTCCTCCAGTAAAATAAGATCCTCACATTCATCCGTATCTTCAAATAATATCATACATCCTACAATAATAAGATTCGGTTAAAATCCCAATAATTGCAATTAAAATAGGTACCTAAGAAATAAACGCATTAATTGCTAAATACCTAATAAGTCAGACACATAAGTTTGTCAGAAAATTACAATTTTCTACAGAATTTCACGTTCCATTTATCAATGCGGAATAAAACCAAGAAACTGATGATAAGGTGGATGTTAAAATTTCTTATATCTTAGCTGCTTCAAGTTATCTTGATGTTACTTAACACAGCAGAGTGGGACTTGATAATAATAAATATCACGTGTTCGTAGCACATACGGCTACATATCAAGCTATGCAAGCCAGTTTGTCTTGGACTCGCTTTATATGATCTTTCTACAAATTGAGAGGTCAGCTTATACTAGTATTGCATAGCTTGATGTATAGTGCACGTGTTTAATTAAGAAGGTGTAATAGCAGCATAATGAGATGATGTGTGGCGTAATGAAAATCGAATGGTAATGAGGATTGCCTTTGCAATACATGCACTTTATTGAGTAGGTGCTGTTTACCTGTGAACAAGTTATTCCGTCCCATCATTTGCGGAATTTTCATCTGAAGAGGAAGAAATATTTTTAAGAGCTTTTGGCCACAATTTTTTTCAATTTCCTTAATATCGTATTCATATCGTAGAAAAAGTCTAGCCGGCTGACAGCCTGTGACATACTGCAGTTAAGGGTCCCGAATCTGTACCTGAAAGGACCCAAGATTCTTTTGCTTCACTTCAACGGACCTATTCCATTATCTATTATTGGATCCATTGCCAACAGTTTTTTCTTATAACTATCATCCACAACCCCGAAGCCGACCCCAACATAGTTGGAAAAAGGCTCGGGAGATGATGATCATTCACAAAAGGCAAGTCCTTGAACAGATACTTTTGCAACATTCTACAAATCTACCCAACTCTGTTTTCTATCCCATTCTTCTAAGAAATCAGTTTCTCTGCATCTCTTTGTACATATAACCTTTTGGAGTAAATAGCAACGTCCTATTTGTATGTAATAGTATTGCAACTAGTTTGCACTTTGCAGTCTAGCTCACGAGGTCACTTACTTTCTAAAAGATATAGAACACGTTGTTCGTGGATTAGCGGATTTAACGCCATGGTTAATGTTGTTTATGCTTATTTGATGACTTCTGGATAAGTATTTAGATTAATGCTAGATAATTTTAGCCAGTCAGTCTGCATTTTAAGATGGGTGTGCTTTTGTTTAACATAGCATCTACCTAACAAGTTTGTTGTTGATCCATCGACCTAATAAGTTCTAAAAAGTTGATTGGTCCACAGTACCTGATACTCATTTAGTAGTTATCTGGGAGTGTCAGTACAGAACTAACATGAAATTTCGAATATAAGTAATTCTATATTAATAACTTTCAAACATCATCTTATGTATCTTTTCATGTCATTTGAATATTAGCAAGATAATATTATGAAGACAATATGAGGATGTAATATTTTCTAAGATAATGTCAAATTAAAATTCGCTAATAATAGAAGCTTGTCTTTTAGGTAATAAATACGTGTTTAAATACCAAGGCCTTAAGTTTGTTCCATAGCTAGATGATGTCATCTTAACACCAATTCAAATTACCGACAGCAATCACATGAATTATTTTATTTTTATTTTATTTTATTTTATTTGGGAAAACAAACAATTGTACATCAAATCTTTCAAATACAAAATTACTACAGTTAAAGTTTTATTATGTATTACTTAGCAAAAATACTAGCTTCGTCATAAGTATAAGCGAGCATGAAATAGCATATTTAAAACGATCTCTCTCTCTCTCTGTTAAAACGTAAGAAGAAACTTTAAGGAAAATGACTACAACATCTGAATGCATGACTATCCTCCTCCCCTTATCAGTATTTTTAATCATTGTGTACGTGGTATATTCTTCCGTACTTACCTGCTTGGCATAATCTCAAGTTATATTCTTGCCAGCCATATCCTCTTTCATAAAATGCATCCAACGTTACTTTAGTCGTCCTCTTTCGTTATACCATCATCATCTGCCTAGCCTTTTCCTAAAGCCAGATAAAAATATCATAACAAGCTTCATTTTCTATTTAGTTCTGTCTGCATTCCTTTGACTATGTCTACTATCTTACATAAGTTAAAACTCAGGTGTTGTTTACCATATAAATGTCATCATCAAGATTGAACCAACTCGATTCTGCGCGCCTGGGATCCACTAGATAGTCCTAAACAAACTTTGCAAGTAAATAAGGAAAAAAATCTCCAATGCTCAGTCCATAGATTATACACTGCTCAGTCGCTTCTGCCTATCTGTTATCGATTAACGTTAACTCTAAAACCATTAAAAAGACTTCATTCATATACCAATAATAGACTGATTCACGAGGAATTTTTAGGTGTATGTGGATTTCTTAAGTCCATTTAAGAAACGCCCTAACCATTTCTGGTGACGTTGATACCCTGACCGGTTATACCTGCCGCAATTTTATGCTGTTGAACCCGGTTTAAGAATCCTGTCTAAGACATGCATGGGATACGTTGGAAACCGGTCCTGGTGGATATTGTAGACTGTGTGTCGCCTGAAGATGAAGATTATATTACAACTTTTCTTTCTGAAGTTTTCTGACTTCAGTTTTTTGACGATAAATCATCAACGGCCTCCTGTCCTTTTCCTGTATTCGTCTTTGCTGTTGATAAAATATGACTTACCTTTTTAAATACTACTGTGATCTCATCGAATTATTTTGCACTTTTATTAGCACTTAGTCATTATGATTATGCGCATTTTCGCAATAATCTCTGATTGTGATATCAAAGAGAAAGTTTTAAAAAATTGCTGTGTATTTTGTTAAATTATTTAGTTTTGCCTACTTTTCTTTTTCTTTCGGTTATAATAACGATTTACCATTGTAATCGTCAGCAAAGTTATCATTATAAACAGTCCCCTCTGCCCTTCCAGTTTGAATATAACTTGTTTAAATATCAACGCAAAGAGATAACACTCAATAAACTATTCATAAATCGCTATCGCTTTTACTGTGGCTGTAGTTTTTCGATAAAATGCGTGCGCCGGGGCCGATGACGTCACGGAGGCGCGATCCGGCCAGCCAATCAGAAGCCGTCTTTTCGGAGGCTTGCCGAACTGTCATGGCTGCCGTTTGTTTGTGTGTGTGCTTGTGAATGTTGTGGTTGTAACCTGCTGTTGATAATGAGTTGTTTTGCAAAGAGCTGGTCTCTTTGCAGTTAATATCCTGTCGTTATCTTTGGTATTTGACAGTTTGAGGTAAAGGTTGCTTATAGAGAAGGGATTCGTTTTAGAAACCCACTTACCTGTTTGGGTAGTCTGTAGGTAAATCAGGAATATATGTATATTTTCTTACATAGAGTACCCACCTACATAAGATCTCCAAAACAAAATAAGAACTAACTTGATATACGACTTCCGAGATCCTTCAGCCTCTCATTTAAAGAAATCGTAACTTTGAGTCTTGAAACTCAAAGTCAACTCAAAGTGGATACAAAGACAAACATTTCTTTCAGTAAAATTCTTGGAAAATCTCAGAAAAAACGCCCGCAAATCTACAAACGCAGTACACATCGCGTGCAATTTCATCTCGCCACGTGTTTCTGCGTTGTAGGTCAGAGGTCATCCGCGTGCCTCGTTCAGGTTGCAACCACATGCAAGGCAGGAATCATTTCCTTCAATTAGTCTTGTTACCAATGTTCAACATACAGTCTGTTTTGTTTCATTATCATTATTAGTATTTATGAGAAGTGGAATATTTTTTCTACCATCCTTGAAGTGGTTTTCCGATTAAATAGAGTTAGTGTAATAGCGTGGAAATCTCATTTCAGTACTGGATTTAAATAGTTCCATTTTATGTTGAGTGCGTTCTTCGATTTGAAACACTGATTGCCTGTTGTATGAACGCGGGTGATTGTAGAGGTCAGTAAATAATATTCTTATAGTTACTTATAGGATCCACAACATTCATCCTCCGAGCCTTTTTCCCAAACTATGTTGGGGTTGGCTTCCAGTCTAACCGGATTCAGCTGAGTACCAGTGCTTTAGGATCCACAACAATATGTACATAAATGTAGGTTGTGTAGAAGGTACCAAATTAGAGTAACTTTTCCATTTTGTTAATCCATAACAATTTTGTGTTTCGTGGTGTAATGTCATCAATTTCTTCACAATTTTTTCATCCATTCCGGCCAAATCAACTTTCACACAATCCATCCATGAATTTTTGGTAGTCTCATTTATTCTCATGAATCTCAAGACGCTGAAATAAAGTTAAAATGATGCAGTATCTGTTACAGATTAGAATAAATATTAGCTTTACTGCACCACGCAACACTCAATTGCGACACAAGTGTTCCATTAATTACAAGTGCTAATGTAACTGTTTGATTTGAGCTTACTCGTCACTTGATTGTCAATGTAAATAATATTATTAATTACTTAACTATGCCTCTTATTGTTACTGCATATAAAGATCAGCATCATCATAATCAGTTAGCTAGTTTGTTCACAGGTATTTTGGGGTCGGTTTCCAAATTGACAACCTAACCTGGTTTTGTATAGAGATGCGACTGCCTATCTGACTTCCTCAGTCTAGTCATCTGGGCAATTCGATGCCTATCTGGCTTCCTGGGCAATACGATGTCCCTTGATTAGACTGGTTTAGACTCTGTGTTCCGAGGGTACTAAGTTCTTCATGTACCTAGATAAAAAACTTTGCTCTACCTTATTTCCTTGTTGACTCTTCTGATTGTTATTTCCTTTTGATAAATTGATTTGAGTCTCACGTTTCACCTACTTGTGTTGTGTTCGGTAATTCACTTCAATATTTAGCGGATCTTTCATGACAGCACAAATTTTGCTTGTTGTGAACAGCAAATGTTTTGATTTCAACAACAACAACAAAAGTGTTTGAATTTATTTACTTTACACTAGTAGTTTTTTCTTTATTTTAAAATTTTCCTTTCGTTTACCTATATCATATTCATTCAAAAGAGTTGTTGGCACTTATCGTTACAGTACTGGGATTCTATAAAACTCGATCAACAACTCGCATTTCACTTCGATTCGTAATGTCATTTCATACTTTAGGGGAGGTAGGGGAGGGATGGGCACTTTTTCACAATTTATTGCATAAAAAATCAGATTTTACAGATCATTATCAACTTTTATTGCCATTTCTTATATTCGGCTAGATATAATGAAAGAGCTTTCCTAAAAATTACAATCAGTTTCTCTCAACTGAGTTGCGAGCAGTTGAATGACGCTTATTGTAATAAGCTTCAGGGGAATTCTCTTCAGCGCCACTAATTGGCGTCATGAGGTAGGCACGCTGAGCATATCCTGAATCACCTGAAAAAAAAATAACTATGTAGTTTTTATACTTAGTAATTAGGCTTATATTCTGAAGCAGGGTCAGGAAAGGATCTACTTACCGAGCAAAACTACTTCTTCACCAGCATTTGTTAATGCCTCTAAATGGTCTTTGATAGCACTATAATTAAAAATGAAGCTATCGTGAGTAGCTCCTCCATATGTGGGATCCACGTGTAAAATATTTAAATCTGCATCTGTTATCTGAAAAAGAAATAAATTACAATGACTCTATTATACCTAATTATAATTGATTACAACATTGAAATCCATTTTACCAATTGCACATTTCTTGCATGGTAGCCTTTGCGGCAGTAAAACCGTTCTTCGTTCTCTGCTGGTCTCTTCATTGCCACCAGAGTGCCATCAATACAGCCTATGGTGGCTGGAAACCCAAACCTTTTGTAGAACCTGTAATTTACAATAATCACTAACATGATCAACTGTAAAAATAAAAGGGTCAGTTTAATTATAATAATATTAAAATTATATTATATCTAGGTACTAACCTTTCTTTTAAAATTTGCCTTTCTTGCTGATTTTGAGGAAACCTTATATATTTTTTTACTACGGCCGGATTGTTCAGAGCTTCCACTACTTCATTTATGCAACGAGATGCAGACGGTTGCGATAAATAAGTTCTGATGCCCTCTTTAATAACCTTCTGGTAACTGCCACTAGCCAAGAATGATAAAGTACATAGTATCTGTGAAACAATAAATCAATAAAAAATGTAATACCTACTTTATCTGGATTTAGTGAAAACAAAATTGAGACCAATTTGGTTATTTTCATGCTTAAGAGAATACCAATATTATAACTGAAGTACAGAGGCTTTTGAAAACATATCAGCTGGCGGGGAAACCACATAAAGGGAATACTCCTTATTAAGAACTAAGTGTTTTTCTTATTATTGTGTGCTTGATTACAATTTTTCAACTATAAACTGTGTCAATACTTACTTTTACACGAGTTGTAAGTCCTTTGCCTCGACGTTTTGTGGGCTTTATCAGGGGCAGTAAATCAGACTCCAGTTGGTCAATTAGCTCCTTTGACAATCTATATATGCTCACATAGTCATCATCGCGAGTTAATAAAGGTAAACTACGAATTCTAGCAGATTGTTGACGCTTTTCTAAATTATCTAAAGCATGAGCTTCTTCTAATAAAGATTTAAGCAAAAACATTCTAGCCATCGTTAAATGTAGGCACTTAATCACTTTAAAACACTTAGAACTTTATTTAAACACTATTTTAAATATAATAGTCTCTAGATCAAGTTGGCAACGGTACCTGAAACAAGATTCTATAAAGGATTTTTCGCGCAGATTTATAACCTCACAAATTTTCACTGACGAAGAAAAGCCTCCCTACCATAGAGAGCATTGGACACTTTTGACTTAGTTTATGAAAAAAAAATCGGTAAAAAAACTTTTAAGTTAAACGGTTTTATCTTATGTGCACTGAAAACTAGAAAATAAAAAATAGTTACTTACCTGTCAACCTACGTAGGTGGTCCCGGTCATATTAGACTAAAATAAAAACGTGGGGCCCATTAACTATTGCTGTAGTACTCTCTTCTAAAGGTATAATAGGTGTGGATTGCATCGACTTACTATAATTGTAACTGGAGATTTTGACAATCAATAATTAATAATAGAAAATACACATACCTTTCATTAGTTTTCTCTTTATAACGATCCGAAACCGCAACAAAATATTTAAGTACTTTTACGAGTGTTTGTTCTTGACAACTCACAGAAATGACAGATAGTCTATGGATGAACACCGTTACCAGTCGGTAACGTAAACTACCCAATTAAAAAAAAAACAAAACTATGATCAGAAATCAGAATAAAAGGACCCCTCTTTTATTCTGATTTGATCATGTCTCCCAACTGCCCATCTCTCCCCTACCTCCCCTATAGATAGACAGATTTTGACAAATCTGTCAAAATCTCGACTTTGATTTAGTTCAACTTGTCAACACGCTCGATAGTGAAGCGCTAGTGTAGTTTGACAATGTCAATCACGAAACTTTAAGGTAGAATTCCGTGGGTCGCGATTGTCGCAGCCGCGCGCGACAAAAGTCAACCTATGAAAATGTATGGCACCGCTGCCGAGGGCTGCGATAGTCGCGCGCGGACGACGAATTTCGTGAGCCGCTCGCGGCCGTACGCTTCTCAACATGGTCTAGCGCTTAATAACATCTATAGAATTTTAGTAAAACCAGAATTAAATTTTTGACAATGCCGCGAGCAGCTTACGAAATTCGTCGGCCGCGCGCGACTGTCACGGGCCTCGACAACGGTGCCATACATTTTCAAAGGTTGACTATTGTCGCGTCCACGGAATTCTACCTTTAGATCGAAGTCGAAGTGAGAGTGATGTCGAAGTGAGTTGTGATATTTTATAGAATCGACATGCAGTTCATTTACATATTATTTGCGGTAAGAATCAGCTGGATACACAATATTTTTTATTACTTGACGTTTCTAGAACACCATATAAGGAATGACGCACATTTCTTGTTTGCTCTCTATTATATGCAATAGAGGTCTTTGCTGTGAAACCATATGTAGGAGGTATTCATAAATACTCATACGCATTTTTTCTTAAAGTCTTGCATCTTCGTTTTTGGAGTCTCGGGTAAGAATATATTTCCTCATAACATAATCATAATGGCGTTGCAATTGTGTTGATTAAGACTTGTACAAATAAGATAAGACTATAAAACTGCAAAATTGTATTCGGCCACAATCTGTTATGGCTACATGAAACCTTATGACCTGAGAGGTAGAGTCTAGACATCCATCTGAGTTCCTAATTAAAGCCTCGTGACTCTACTATTAGGTGGATATTTAGAGGCTGTTTGTTATAATTGTATTTTGTCTTAAAATGTTGCTTATAATTTTGGTCTTCTGGTCCCAATCCCGTATAACAAAATTATGTAGTCTTAAAAAATCTATCAAAACCATTCCAAGAAGCTTTATTACAAGAATTCGATAATCTTCATCATTCTTTTATGTCAATTTTTGTTTTGGTTCCTCCCACCATATCTTTCTTGCATACTTTTCTATTTGAGGACTACTATTTGATATCAATGTTAATAAAATAGCTATACCCAGTATAACCACATACTTTCATCTTTTGGCATGACTCAAACGCCTTCGCCAAAATAGGCATGATGACAAATTTTTAAATTCCTTTGTATGATGTAGGTATACGTCTATTTTATATGAAAAATTATTAATTTTAAGAAAATGCGAAGTTTTTTTATCAAATAATTGCATTTTTCTCTGTCCACTTTGAATCCGGCGCGAAAACGCTTGTCAGTGTCATGTCGTCACTTGTGACGTCACGACTGAAATTACAAGACGCAAGTAAACAACGCTCGTGCAAAAATTAAGTTTTTTGTGTTATTAAATATGAATTCGAAAGGGCATTGGTGTTGTGGGCTCCCCCAGTGTAAGAACACATCCAAAACAACTCCGGATAAGTTATTTGTGTACGTTCCTCACAATAAAAAAATACGAAACAAGTGGCTTAAACTTGCAAGGCGAGATTCAAAAGCAATATTGCCCAGGGTACAACTTTATTTTTGTGAAGATCACCTTGATGTAAGTTATTACATAGTTCTCTAGATTCTAGCATAGTTTGTAATGTAAATAACTATTTCGAGGTTAGGTTTCATCTCTCATTGTTTTTTAATTAAACTAGTATACTTACATGGAAGTTTTAACATTTCTAAATTCAGCTGAACAAAAATCTTTATTTGATGCCAAAAACTTTCCCAGCATTATGATATCAATTCTAGGCAAATTAGCACTGTTTGCCTTGATAAATCCGGGCTCCATAACTCGTGTTATAAACAATTAATTAATTAAAAACAAAGATCGCAGTGGAAGTTCACAATAACGAAATGTGACGTTCGCGCGCTTTCGCGCGAGTTGTTTTGAGAAATGACGTCACGAGCTCTGATTGGTGTTCAAGATATCATGGCGGATTGCCTTATTTCGTAATTTTATTTTATAAAAATACATATTAATCACATTATTAATAAAGAAAACAATGCGCGTTTTATATTCCAAGCTTCAAGTTTAATTTAATAAATATATTATTTTAATGATTTTTGGTTACTGTCATCATGCCTATTCGATCTATGTTTTTCATTGCAATGCTTGGCATGCAATACTGAGATACTATCCGGAACATTTGAAAGCATTGAAATTATACACCCGATAGGATTATGTGATTGCCTAAAAGCATTTGCGAGTATTCTGGCCTTTGGAGCTGGTGTTTCGATCCAACAATAACAGAGGCATTATTTTTGACCTAGAATTGATTAATGAGTCCTAGCTAAGTATTAAAGTATGTCTGTAATTCCTTCTCAAGCCATTTTCATAATCCGCAATACCCCCTGGTATAATTGGAGCAAGTTGATAGACTTTCTGGCTCCTGACAATCGCGGTGACAGCCAAATATCTACAGAATAGCATATACAGCAATTACATATCACAAATAAACATACCAAGCAGAATTGTCATCAAATCAATTCCACTAGTACAACAACAGATACCAATAGAAATAGAATAATTAAAGAACTCTATAAATGGAACGTTATGTTAAAGTCTTGCAGACTTGCGCACGCGTCGCATGATCGTAAGACATTGGCTGACCAATGAGAGAGCGTTGCTGCGACACACCAACTATTGTGTTACGTCAGTAAGCAGCTAGCGTGGCGTGTTTTGAGAAATTATTTAAAAAAGGAAATAATGGTTGGAAGGAATTGTCAATTTGACTTTAACCACGAAGAGGTTGTACTGTGAGATAAGGATTATTTCAAATGATCTATTTTTAAATGGTTAGGCTTTGAAGATAGAGATGATGGGTGAAAAAGTTGTAAAGATCTAGGTGCAAGTTATAGTCTGTGTTGAAATCAAAAAGTAAAGTCCCGAATTTTTGATAAAATGATACTGTTCATCATTGTAAATGATTGTACTTCTATTTTGACCGATGTCCTTCCTGATAGCATGATGATTTTGTTTATCAGTTTACAAATATACTTCCTATCGTATAAATAAAATATGGGTGTGTCCGATGAAATCAGCATTTATAATATCTTCCGTTACTGATGTTTCTTGTGAATAATATTTTTTTGCTATACTTATTTTACTATTTAGGATTTCGTTTACCTGCATTGCCTCGAAGTAGTGATGTGATGGAAAACGTAAAGAACTAAGTTAGCTCATTTCTTGGAGCATCTAAAATAACTTGAAAATTAATAAAATCAATCATCGTTTTCAGCAAGGATCGTTACATAAAACATATGCAATAACTCTGCAGCATTTGCAGTGAAACAAATATATTTTGATGGATTTACGCCAAAATAACGTAAATAAAAAAATAAGAGGCAAAAAAGTTTTAGTTAGAGCACTCAATAAAAACTCGGAAGAACAGATGACTATTGTACTTCCTATAATAATAACAGAAAATGGCAATGAATGCTCTACTATATAACACTCACTGTGTACCGAAGAGCTCAATACACGTGGTTTCATGGTCACAGCAAAAACAATCCCTTTGCAGTCTTCTTTAATAATGAAACACGTTGATTTGGAACGAGTTTCTATTAGGACTATATCTCCCATGTTTAAATGACGAAAATCAAAGTCTTTTCTGCCATAAAATCAATTTATTTTGGTACTGAGAAGTGTTTTTTAGAGCTCCCATTGGAAAAGCTCTTGATTAGGAACGAGTAAAGAATAAGTTTCTTGATAGTTTTCATTCGCAAAATTTTCCCTCACGAAAATTCTTGCTGAAGTCTTGCATAACTTTTATGTACTAACTAGCAAACCTGGCGAACTCCGTTTTGCCACCAGATGGCTTCGTTTTATGTTACATTTTGTTTGGTGATTAAAAGATAAAGATTTTTTTTTTTTTTTTTTTTATATTTGTATAAAACTCACGGAGCCCGAGACCTTTCCAACGAATGCAAAACCGTGGAAATCTGTTCGTACGTTCTGCAGTTATAGCGTCAGGAAGGAAAACCGATTTATTTTTATATAGTAGATAGTAAAATTGCTATAGTAAATAGTAAATTGCACTAGGACAATTACTTATTATTTGCACGCAGTCTTCAAAAAACAGGCCTGTAATGCAAACGCAATCACGAATACGTCATTCAAGGTATATCTCGCCGACTGATTTGCACACACAAAAAACCTATATACACACACCTCACTTTCATCCGACTTATGTATGTGTGCAACTATGGCCGCTACACTACACAATACGAAAGAGTCATTCAGTTGATATCTGACCGCCACGAAGCGCGGACGTCTCAATTTCCAGGAATTTCAATCCTCGCGGAGTTGTCGTCTACATTATTATACAGTGGACTGTGTTGTGTTGTGATTATTCGATCAAGTTTTCTCGGTAAGTTGAACGTTCCGTTTGTACTTGTTGTATAACCGTGATCTTGATATTTCGTACTTCGTAGTACAGAAATAACCGTTTTGGCACACCACGCCGTTCTTTACCCTTGACGTGATACTGGACGAATTTGCGGTTATAATTTTTTTAATTTTGTGAAATTTAGGTTCTTTTGTAACAGCGTTGTCGCCTTCCTTTCCCAGAATTTTGATACTCGCTGTAGTATTTCACTGAAATGCCGATTTATCATTTGTTTCGCTTTTGCCGTTTAAATATTTGTCGACAGTCTCTGTCGGTGTAATTATGTTAATTGTTTTAATAAAATGGCATAGTAACGTGTCTTTAGTATTGCCTTTTACGATAACTTGTTCAGTATGTTCTGTGTTAAGAACTGAGACTTGGCGATTTTCTTGTGTTTCAAGGTTGTCAAAGTCAATGCATTCTGTGTTTTTTGTTACTGAAAGGACCTCTTTAGTGTCTTCTTTTGATCGTCCTTATGCTTTTAAAGAGTTCTCTTCCTTCTTATATTCAATGTGATGTTATACATTTTCGCTATCGGTGTTTCAATCGATGCTTATGCCGCATATTGTTAGTCTGTTACTGTTAACAGGTCATTGTGTTGCTAGAGTCAGGCGACTTTATTACATTATGTTGACAGTTAAGTGTGGTCTTGTTATGCAATTTTTTGATCCTTTGAGTCTTGCAAAGGATGACTGAAAGATTGACCTAATAATTCTATTTGATGATCAAATCTTTTTTTATGGTCGGGTTTTAGGTATAGATAATACTGAAAGAAAATCGAATTTTATAAAAAAAAATTGATAAAGAATAGAAAGTACTTTCATGTCATGTAATAGTTTGAATTCATGAAAGTCAGTTAGCATAAAGAAATCTGATAAGAGGGCATTAAGTTTGTATGAGACATTTTTAAAGCTATTTCATTTCAAAATTGAAAAAAAAAAAACAATTTATAGATGTTTTGCTTATATAAAGTCAGGCGTTTGTTCACCTACTTGATTTTAGCCATGTAACGATAATGCAACATTGTAGTATTCATTATAAATAATATCCTATTGTCCTTGTTCACAATCGTCCTTTGATTTAAAATATTTCTAAAACTGCAGTTATCATCAAATGCATTTTGACCGAGCTGTGTTTTGTTTTTTCCTCTGATAAAATCATCCATAAGTTAGTCTTTTCTCCAGACAGACAGACCTGTTGCTTCCGAATTTATTAATTAATTGCATTTTGTCTATATATTCATAACTCGTATAAGGTAAATGTATTATTGCAACACCTCTTAAAACGTACTTATTTGACCAGGTAGTTTAATAGGTTAACAGTCTTGAACTGGCAAGGTTAAATCCTGTATTTCGTTTTGCTCATTTTTGTAATACCTGTTTTACCTCCTTGTGTGCATTTTTGAGTACTTCATATCATAAATAAAAAATGAGCTAAAGCAAGAGCGAAATATTATTTTCCGATCTCTGAACGGCATAGGTATGGGCTAACCTCTATTATTTTTCATACACGATTAGACCAGGCATCAATAATATTTGCTCATTGTGACATCAACAAAATGCTGAGCATCCATGACCCTATAAATAGCAATAGCTTTATTGATGTCTAAGATATTGCAATTTATTGCAAAGTTATTTACATTAGCTCATGCATTGCCGGTCATTGATTTTGCCACATATGCACCTCGATGATTTAAGCTGCGGTAATTCAAGAAGTATATGCTGCTTTCCCACACTAAATGCAGATATTACATCAAACAGAAGAAGACTCAAAGACAAGTTAAAACCGACGACCAATTCAATTTCAAGGTCTTCAAAAATTCACAAAACATCTGCAGACACAACTACAGCATGCAAATTAATTGGCGTATCGCTAACATCATAATTTATATTCTGTTTTTTTATGTAGTCTGGACTGGTCCACGTGGACTTAAGACCAGTTTTGAAAAATCTTACAACGAAAAAAGGTGTGGCAAAAAACTGTTGCCACACCTTTTTTCGTTGTAAGATTTTTCAAAACTGGTCTTAAGTCCACGTGGAACTTGATTAAAGTCAAATCTTGGAGACGTATGGTGTGATATGATGCAATCATCAATGTAGAATTTTGTAAGCCACCACCATGTAAAGGTTGGGGCTACTGATGACTGGATTATAACGTAAGTGTGACTTTGCAAATTATAAATCTTCGTTTTCGGTAGGTTTTTGTTCAAAATCAAATCCGCGTATTGATTTGATTTCCGCATTATGTTTTAGTTAGGACAATTCTTTTAACTGTTACTGTTACAGCCTTTTTTATCGTCCCACTGCTGGGCACAGGCCTCCTCTCACACGAAGAAGGATTTGTCTAACTTCAGACAAAAATGCAAAAAATCTTACATTTAAGATCTTTATTCACCTCTGTTGTATTCGTTCCTATTTTGAGTATGTATGTCTTGGTATTAATTTATTTATCCACCAATCAATGTAGTAATAAGAGTATGAAGATCCGATATACATAGTTCTTATTTAAGTTTGTGTAAATAAAGATCCAAAAATGTCAAACGTCTCGAATCTGTGATTGAATATATCTGCTTTTGGGGATCACCTTGACATCTAAACGGCGACATTTGCAAAATTAAAAGTATTTATGTAAAGTGTATATTTTAATAGGTTTATTTAGTTAGAGGAAGGAAAACATTTGCCATAATATTATGCTGTAGACTGGTTTAATTTTGTATATATGCTTTTGGTCGTTTGAAACTGATGCAGGTGTGGTTACATTATTCTCAGCGATGTCTGTCACTCCTTTAAATAGAGGATCATCTTTGTTATGGCGTTCAACTGAGCCTGAGTTTACACATTCTTTTAATTTCTTCAGTTGATTGCACATTAAATATCCAACTCAGGTTCAGAAGTTGTAACTCTGGCTATAACCACCACTCTTAATGAGTTTTTATGTCACGAAGAGTATAAATAATTAAGTCTCCTTACGGCAATATTGGAAAAAGCCATAACTTAATCATAACTATCCACGTGCAAGTCACGTGTATAGGTCTTATATTCATTCATATCCACCTTATCGATCAGAAACTAACTTCTACGTGCAGCAAATTCAATTTAATTTTTCTATGAGCGTGTCTGGTACTGATTTCTTCCATCTTGTGATGGAAAAATTGGTCTTATCAGCTTATCTTTGATGTGGGTGGAAGGATTCGTCGGGTGATTGATTAGTGTTGCTAATAATTATGTGTCGTCTTAGACATATCTGTTAAGCTTCAGTTATGTTGTATTATGTGTTGCATAAGTGTGTGATAACCGTAAATTAATTAATATATACTGCGACGTTTTCGCGTGATGTCTAATTTAGAATCCAGATCATCATCTTCCGGCCATCATCCCTATTTTATTTGGTAAGTAGTTGAAGGTAGCGGCGCAGTATTTCTCTTCCAAAATACTCTGTCAGACCTCTTTTCACGAGCGTCTATATTGTTATCTCTTTGCTTATTTTTTTTTCCAATTTCATCTGTTACATCTAGTTGGGCGCCAAAATAATCAGAATAAATACATGTAGTGGTTAATTATATTTTATTATTTGTTTTGGGGACGTTCATCTTTGATATAATTACATATTTTGCATTCGTTTGGCCCCGCAAGATCTACTGACAGTTTTTCAAATCCGCTTTATTATATCAGCAAAGATTCTACGACCAAAAGCAGAAGCGGAGTACGCCAGCTAATCTTATCACATCTCTTGACATCAATTACTGTCCAAACAATCTCGCTGACATTGTACTCTCTAGAGATTGTTTTATACACAGCTGCTTCTGACGCGTGAATCATTTCTACCTTGGCATGGCCTAAAGGGCGTGTTTCATTCCAACAAGAATCATAATAGACCGTCTATTATACCTATTATATAATCTGTTAAAACATTCAAGTACGATTTATGTCTTTTCGTTTGTAATTCTGAGCCAAGTGTATCATGTTTTCACACTTTGAGTTCATCGTCCAATGATTATTGACGTGTTTTTGCGTCAGATCTTAAAATTGAATATCTGTCTTCATTTATCATGCTTCCTATTTCTGTTCCAAGTAAAAGTATATTTGATTTCTTAACAGATACAAATGCATTCAGTGAAACTACCAAAATGTTTACTATATTTGAACGTATTGGACGTATTATTTCTGATTAACGAACGTAACCTTCAAGCTTACTGCGTCAAGCAATCAATCTACTCCACAAACACAAAATTGATTAACAAACACAAACCTACGTAAAAAGTGTACTTTAATTATATTCGCAGTCATCAGCTGATTATAATGCACATAGGTCTACCACCTGATGTTCACGTGGTGTCCCGGTGCATTACGTAAACTGCACTGCAGTTTGTTGTGATTTTCCTGACTGCAATCAGCTTTTCAGAACGTGATTTCGCGGATCACCTATACTGACGTATGTCTAAATCATGGATCTGCGTAAATATAATTTTCTTCTTCATTAAAAGCGTGTTTTTGATTTGGAACTTGTTTGGTCCTTTGTTACGCATTAATCCGGTAATTTGGGTGAAATGGTCATTTTACTTCATACCCCATTTTATTTCTGCTGTTGCATTGAATATTAAGGAGTCTCATTTTGAAACTTATGGTCTCCAAAAAGTGGTGAACGCTCAATCCTTCTCTGCGTGAGAGGAGGCCCTGTCGTGCAGTAGGACGATACAAAGGCTGATGATGATAGTATTCTCCAAAGAGAAGATGAGCTATTTTGAAAATAACTCTCTTCCAGTGTCTTCTAAATCTGTTTAGCATGATTATATCATGTGTATCACACGTGAATGTATTTGCATCACTTCCAGCATTAGTATTATAATTAATTCGGTTATTAGTTTGCAGTGGCCGATTTCAATGCCATTTAGTATTTATTATAATAATATGGTCTTAGCTTATTGACTTGGGGATTGCAGTATAATCATGTATTCTGTATAGCTCTTCCTGGTTTTTGATATGGTTTGAAAATCTTTTAGTTTCTTTGGTCCTCATTAATTGACTGGTAATCAGAGATCGATTTTACTGTTTCACTATTATCGTTAATAGGTGAGAGAAAATCATTACAGGTATTGACTGCATTTCATTAAAACTTTCTTGAACATGTGGTGTACATAGATTTTTTACAATATTTACCAGATTTACCTACAAAAACTTACAAAGACTGTGTCAACGTGATTTATCTGAAACTGCGCTGGGTGACTAATTTAATCGGTAATCAATTATTCGCAATCAAAAGGTTAAGAGTTGTAAATGATCATTTTGATATCAAGGTCATCAAATCAATCTGACCTTGTGAACTTTGCTGGTGCGATATGAACAAATTAAGTACATAGCAGTATTTGATTTAATAACTTCGAATTGTTTTGCAAAAAATAAACCTAGCTCATATTGTGTCCTCTTAATTAACAGAAAATGGTTTGTTCTTATTTTTGGAAAGCAACCTTTTATGGCATTTTATTTAAAGAATTAAATAATTACTTTCGTGTGAGATGAGGGCTGCTGTGCCCAGGAGTAGGACGATAAAAAGGCCGTGACGAATGAAATGTATACGAATATCCAAGTCCATTTATTAATTGAAGTACCATCTTTAAAAAAAAAACACTTACAAGAAAATGCATTAACAAAACACACGCTAACAGTCAGTTGAATAGGATATTCGCACTTGATAAGTTAAAGAGTACATAGGAATAATACCTTGATCTTCACACGGCGACGGCAATTTATTTCTAGATGTGACCGGTAACAACCGTGTTGTAGTACTTAGTCAGGTGGAAAAATACGCCGTGTTATTGTCACTTCCAGAATTGGGAAGTTGGCTAGGTCGAAAATAAGAGTAAAACCCTTTAGTAGAGAATCCAAAATTATTTACACTTTCATTTATCGATGATGTGAAAAATCTATGTCATAAATTGCATTCTAACACAAATTGCATATAAAGTAAGTTAACATTTTTGACCAGTTGTCAACTACCGAATTTTTGGTCCTTTTATCTAACTTTGACGAGCTCGAAGTTTGATTAAAAATGTTGTTATAAAACTCATACATGACGAAATCTAAGAAAATAGTATTGTTGCGTAAACAGTTAATTAGTATTACATAAGCAGTACGTATCGTGTGAAGCTGTAGGAATGTTTGTTTGGTTCAAAAATTTTCCCTACGGCCTTAATTTAGCCGTGTCCCATTCCAATAAAAAATATTACAGATTAATTTTATGCAGTCTTCTTAATTTTCGACATTTTGATCAGTATTATCATCACCTCTTATAACAAGCTTACCCCTAAATACTCAAACGTTGCTTGATGTTATGTCTTCCTTAATAGTTTTTCTGTCGCTAAAATGTAAGTGTAACAGAGATGAGTTTCAAATTGAGTGTAAAGAGGAGTTTCAGTATGCCACTGTTGATCCCTCTAAATCTTTATGCTATTGTCAATTTGAGTGTAAAAACTGCAAAGGGTAGTGGATAGACAAAAGAGTCTGACCTTCATCTATTTTTGTCAAGTTACTTTATTTTTAGATCAGCTCTCAAACAGTGAGACAGCGGTGCCATCTCAAAATAATATATTGTTATGAGACAAGAAGAATTCGTTAAAGTAAATAATAGAGTCATCAATTAAACTGTTAGGCTTGGTGATAAATATTTCAGTGTTAATCTTTAAGAGAATAGAATTGATAACTTTAAAAGGTTAAATGAGACAGGGTCTGAATCTGTGGTTCTCATCAAAGTAGAACTAGCATGGTATAAATGGGTTCCTTCTCTGTATGAGAAGAAGCCTTTATCCTACGAGGGGTAAATAAAAATACTGATGATGATAATAGGAACGTTTTGCAAATTGGTTTTTACTTTCATAGATTCTATGAGAAGGACGTACATAAGATATCAATGGAGTTTTAGATACGAGCTTATGGAACCAATCAATATCAGCTTTGAATATCAATTCCAAGTATTGAAATTAAGTACTGCATTGCTATCTTCATAATACAAGTTCGGGGAAGAAGAAATGGTGGATCAATCTCCCCAATTTATCTTTCTGGCTTTTGACTACATGTAACGACTTCCAAAGATGACTACCAGGGTCCAGAATTTATTCTGTCTCTGCCTTCCCTCTAAATAACCGCGAAGATTCAAGCTTCACAACAAACCGGTGTTGCAAATTGAACTAATTTGATCTAATTTGCTTGTTATAACACCCACGTCGGTTCTCGCATGACCAATCATTCAGACGGACATATCTTTCTATATTTAGACTTAGCTATGACATAAAGGTAGGACGTATGTTCTAGGGTGATCGAGATTTTAGTCTTCATTTTCATCATCATCAGCCTATAGCAGTCCACTGCTGGACATAGGCCTCTCCAAGTGCACGCCACTGAGATCGATTTTCGGTCTTGATTTTAGTCGTTAATATTATTGTCACTAGTAGTTCCATGTGGTTCCACGCGGATCCTGACGGAACTAAGTACTTCCCGCACCTATATTGAAAGATATCTCTCTAGGGGTTAAGATTTTCAGTATAAAACTACAAAGTACAACATTTCGTATAGCTTTGTAGTAGTCATGACGTATAAGCGCGACTGACAGTTTAGAAAAAATAGATTCTTTCTAATTTTGAGCATAAATCTTCTCGTTTAAGACCATTTGGAGTCTTTTAAATTATTTTGCATATGTAATTAGTAACGTTTAAATATATATTATTTTCTCTAATATATTCAGCATAATGAAAACGCCTCTTTTAAGCCGGATATAGGAAGCTAAACTGGAAGGTGATCTAGAATAAAGTTTGTGATTAATTTTCTGTCAAAAGGAAGGTCAAGTGTGCAAAATGACAGACGTAAATAGGAAGTTAGGCCAAGCCCAGAGTAATTCAAGAAGAAAAATGTGTAGGCACACCATCAGATACGGTGTACCTACTACATGGCTACTTTATGACCTGGGACTTTAGACATGTGCTATATTTCGTAGTCTTAATAACAAAAAAAAATCCTATTAAAGTTTAGGAAATAATACGGATTCGGTTTATTACAAAAGCGAATACGGATTTCTTTACGCTTATGTAACAGAAAAGTTAGGGCTGTATTTTCGAAATATAATTTTAGATACGTAAAATTGCTCCTTCAGGAGAAACGGAAATTTCGAAGAAACCTAATCAATGGTAGAGATTCGGTCCAAGTATTTTCCCTCGGTTTCAACCGCATGATACGTGTGCCCGAAAAAAATATAGCCTGTATGACCTGAGATAGTGTAGCTCTTCAACAGTGAATAATTTTTTGGTTCAATAGTTTCATAGCAACAGGGTATTAACCATGAAAACAAAAATATTTCCTCTTTACAGTACTTATTAGTATATGTAGATTATTTACAAGTAGGTACCTAAAGCCGTGATCTACATTATTCCAGCCAACAAAACTTCTAGTTTATAGAACAATGGCTGTCCAAAACCTAGGCGATGACGTCATAGTTATGTAACTGTGTTACTAGCTAGAGGTGAATTGAGTTCAAACCACGTCATTACGCGTCAGCACGATATTTTGTTGCAAATATAATGAATACCTTACCTATACTTACTTATGAGTAATTAATTTTCTATGCTTGCGTATTTGTACCTATGTGTCTGGCATACAATACATTAGATATGATAACTTTTCAATTATTTATTGTTCTACACCTACTATACTTCTATTATTATTATTACTAGCCTATAATGTCCCACTGCTGGGCAAAGGCCTCCTCATCCCGCTTCCACACTTCTCGATCCCTCGATCGAGTCCACCAGTCCCGACAGTAGGCGTCCAGTTCGTCTCGCCATCTCTTCCGGGGCCTACCCCGCCTGCGGTGTCCATCCTGGGGCGTCCACTGGGTGACTATACTTCTATACTAATATAATAAAGTTTTTAGTTTCTTTATTAGTAGTTAATAAGCCGAAGGCTCGAAAATAGTGGACCGATTTGAAAAATTCTTTCACTGGAGTGGAGCTAGACTATCTCCTAGTAACAGCCTATATTTTGTACTGGTACGGAAAGTATGTAGTTCCCCTAGGCCTCAGGTAAACCGTGGGGAGCAGCTAGATAGGCATAATTTTTTAAGAGACACTGCAAACTTTTAGTCTGCCGATAGTTTTATCGCCCTCATAATTCAGGATGGGGGCAAAATGACACTGCGACCATTATAAAGATCAGCGATGATTGTAAGAGCACAACCCGAATAAAATAGTTCATTTAACCTACTACTAAGAGATCGATGACCCATTAAAAACTCTACCTCGATTACAAATGCTTAACTTTATAAATAAATTGCTGTTACACTATCCAATCACGCGATCACCTAGTGCAGTATATTGTACAACGGCACTCAAAATTAACGATAGGGTCATTGAACCTCAAATTTTGGTATTACGACCACGTTCTACCTGCATGGTCTTTGTCTATGGCCATCTGTCATCTGTCAAATTTTTTCTTGACTTTTTTTGTAGGATGACATATTAAGCCAGTGCGTCGTTCTAAATTTAAAGGACAATGCTATTCTTTGTATGGAAGTTGGGCTCAAGAGTTGCCCACAGTAACTGCATAGTGTATTATGTTCCATAGGCTTATAGGTCCCAGACCGAAATATTTCGAAATCTATCCCAGGAGTCCTGAGAAAAACTGGTTTGACTCTTATTCAATATTACGAAAAATATGCTTACGAACTCTTAACTATTCCACTTTTATTACCTTAATTGAAATGCATTATAATATTAATCGATAAATACGAGGTATTGAACGAGATTTTTTTTTTACCGACTTCTAAAAATGGAGGATTTTCTCAGTTCGTTTGTATTCTTTTTACGTAAGTACGTGCATAACTCCGTCGTTTACCAACCGATTTAAACAATCATTTTATTGTTTGAAAGAATTTACTTTCCAAATGGTTCCTTTGTTATTCGGTCCAGGGTCTGGTGATAGAAACCTTAAAACAATAGGGAAATCTCGGAAATTGTAAGCACATATCGAATAAAAACTTGTCATTTGGGTATATGTCTCCGACACCACAAAACAGTGGAGGTTAAGACCTGACCTGACGGTGGAGACGACAGTGAGACGAGGGAACTCCTCAACGGTATCTATTTACTACCTCGTGTTCGAGCTTATTTTATTTGTCTTGATAAGATTTTTCCATTGCCATTACGGATATTAATTGCATGACGCTACACGAACTTAGGACTGATTGTGGTAGATAGAGACTGAAAAGCAAGAGAAACAACAGTTACTTTTTAATTTTTTTTTTTTTCCTGTTAACAGTGAAACCACTAACTATCTGAATATTATTTCAAGAAAAGAGGTTGTTAGGTTTGTGGCTGCTTAAAATGGCTTGCTAACAATGGCTGGCTAACATTAGAACCGGTTTTTCTCGGGACCTCTGGGACCGATTTAAAAAATATTTGGATTCCGTCTTAAGAGTGAAGTAAAGAACCTATCTTAACCATTCCCACTACTGGGCAAATGGCTTGGGCTTTATAAAGTGACTGTTCAAGTTTAACATTAGAACCGGTTTTTTTTCGGGACCTCTGGGACCGATTTCCAAAATATTTGGATTTCGTGTTAACAGTGCAGTAAAGAACCTATTTCGACCACTTTCACTGCTGGGCAAATGGCTCAGGCTTTGTTAAGTGACTATCTATGGAGAACATTTGAACCGGTTTTTTTCGGGACCTCTGGGACCAATTTCCAAAATATTTGGATTTCGTGTTAACAGTGAAGTAAAGAACCTATTCTAACCATTCCCACTACTGGGCAAATGGCTTGGGCTTTATAAAGTGACTGTTCAAGTTTAACATTAGAACCGGTTTTTCTCGGGACCTCTGGGACCGATTTCCAAAATATTTAGATTTCGTGTTAACAGTGAAGTAAAGAACCTATTCTAACCATTCCCACTACTGGGCAAATGGCTTGGGCTTTATAAAGTGACTGTTCAAGTTTAACATTAGAACCGGTTTTTCTCGGGACCTCTGGGACCGATTTCCAAAATATTTGGATTTCGTGTTAACAGTGCAGTAAAGAACCTATTTCGACCACTTTCACTGCTGGGCAAATGGCTCAGGCTTTGTTAAGTGACTATCTATGGAGAACATTTGAACCGGTTTTTTTTCGGGACCTCTGGGACCGATTTCAAAAATATTTGGATTTCGTGTTCAGAGTGCACTATGGAACCAGCTGGAACTACTCCCACTGCTGGGCAAACTTTGAGCCCAGACCCTGGCATTGTCCTTTTACAAATGGTCCTTTCAGAAATTGCTCCTTTTATGATTAGTTTATATTTATGTAGATATAATATAATTAACGCTTTTAAAATGGTGTAGGAATTAGGATGAAAACAAACTTCTAGTAGGTATGGAAAATGGATGACATTTATTTTCGACAAAACCTAATTTATTTATTTCTAAAAGTATTTGTAGGTACCTACTAACAACAGTGACCTCCTTACAGAAATGCGAACATACTTTATTGCAAATACTCAACCTCGAATGTTGAAAGTAAATTAAAAGGTGTTTGTTCTAAAACCTTGGCTTTGATACAATTCGTCAATCGTTAGTTTTTGACACCTTAACATAATTAAAGAAGTATCAAATTAACATATCTTTTAAAAGGAATTTAATATACCCAAATTCTACGCTTCTACAATATTTTTCCAAAATCTGATAACTCTTTGAAATAGTGCGTTCAAACTAACTCTTCTGCTTTATAATATTAGTTGGTATAATTTTCCCTTAAAAATGAAAGATTAACTACCGATAAGGGTGCTCAGAAAACGGGTATTATCAGTAATAATAGAAATTAAAGTAGGATTTTCTTTACAAATGTCTTCGGGCCAAAGTCCACTATTCTAACAACATGTTTTCAAGTAACCCGATGCATTCTGACCCTAAGGAACAAAGTCCAAACAACATTCTAAAAACTCAGTGAAACTTTTCCGCAATTAATAATTAGTAATAAATTAATTATTATCTTTAACCTTTGAGTAAGAGCTGATAACTTTAGACCGTATATCAAAGGTGAAGTTCAAAATACCAGAATCTTACATGTGACGTCACAGTTCACATGATAGTGAGTGTATCAGTGACTGCCAATGTTTATTTTGTAGACACGCCTTCTTTTACTACTAGTTAAATTAGTAATTTAGCGTGGCTTTGATGTCACGTTTCGAAGGCATTAGTACTTGCTTTACCAGGATAAAAATGGTAAGAGTTTGTTTAGTAAATACTACAGATAACTTAGAAGTTAGAACCCTAAAGCGGCTGAATCGATTGAGATGAAATTTAAATTAAGGTAGACCCTGAAGACAGTAGAAGGGGAGACTTTGAAATAGGTAGCAATAATAAGTCTTAGATGTACCTACTAACCCTAAACTACTTTGGGAACGTTGGGTAACAAATGTTACGATTTAGCAACCATTTATTTACACAAAACATATTATGAACTATTTTAAGACAATATTATATAAGTTTTTAGTACAAATGTTTCTGCCAAAAAGTCGTAGTAATTAACGCTCAGAAACTTACTGTAGGCGACAAGGTTCTCCACTAATAGATACATTGTGAAAACTAAATGTAGGTTGACATTATTTTCAACCATCACCTTAACTTCACCTATATTAATTACCAGATATGATGAGATATGTGTTCACCCACGTCTCGTAAGAATGCTCCTTCCTCAACCGTGTAAGAAATGTCCTTGGCTCTAGTAGACTCTATCTGTGTTACAATTTCATTTGAATCGATTTAGTAGTTAATAACTTAGCTTTTAAGTATAAATTTGTTATGTGTAGCAAAGAATAAAAGGCTTTTTATATTTTATATTTTTTATAACCAAGCTTTTGTTTGAAAACCCTACAGATTCACTATTTAAGGATGATAATTTTTTCTATAATGATATCGTCTCGATAAAGAATGGTTAGGTATTCGTTGTCGAGACAATGAGTCAACATCTTTAACAAGTTTGTGAGGATAAAAATAGAGCATGTAAAAATATTAACATTATCTTGCCGAAACTATTGAGTTTATTTGTTTTCTGTCTGTATTTGCCTGGTTATTCGCAGAAACTGTGACTCAATTTATTTTATGCACCATTTTAGAAAACATATTTTACGTATATTTTTCACTGACTCCTAGATCGAAAAGTACCTTAACATTGTTTCCAAATACCCCAATAAATTCATCATCACAAAACACAATTGAGAAATTTCCTTGCCCAAAACGTAGGAAATAATTAGTACCAGCCACTTAAAACCTGAAAACATAAAAAAAACTTCAATATGTCATCGACCTTACCTCCTGAAATCTCAACTCCTCAATCCTTCAGAAGTAAACATGGTAAATAAAAAACTCGTGGAAGATTCCGCACGTCACCCGTAACGATTGCCAAAAGTATAAATATTGTATCGAAGGTATTTTAAATGGTACTTATGTTTGATTTATTGTAAACAGATTGCGTTTTCATTTACCTGCACCCGGTTTCACTTAAATGTTAATCCTTGTCCTCAGTTATTTATTTCTTTCCATCATTACTTTCATTACAGGAATTACTACTAATTCAATAGTGTTCTTCATCTTTCTGCTCATTTGACGCAATATGTTTTCCGTTACCATTCTTCTCTGTAAGTTTGACATTTACTACTTTCTTATACATGTCATCTCTCAGATAATATCCATCCATCTTTTCTTCGATTTTCCTGTCCGTCTATCTCCGCTTTAAGGACACTTGCCTTTTCAATAAGCCTGTATTTCAACATCATCTTCCGAGCCTTTTCTCTCAACTATGTTGGGGTCGGCTTCCAGTCTAATCGGATGTAGCCGAGTACCAATGTATTCTGTATTTCAACATGCTGTTTTTCCTTTAAATTGATTGTTTTTTCCAAAACAACGTATTTTCCTTGCCAAGTCGTTTCATTTTCTGTCTTATTTTTGTGCCTGAATATCTTTTTAGTGTTTGTGATAAAGACAACAGTGCTTCTGACACGATCAGCTTAATTAGCATTTTGTTTATTGGTTTTACTTACGTCATGTGACTGTTTACGTGACGTATTTATATTGTTTGTTACTTAATTTACGTGCTCCTCAGCAAAAAGAAATATTTTTACATAGTTATGCTATTTCTTTCTATTGAAATGTTCTTTCTTTAATCAGCTTGTTACCTTTTTGAATATTTCTCTGTTGCTGTTATTGTCCTTATTTTTTTATCAATGAGTTGAATTATGTAGGTAGCAAGACTAATGCAAATAACAAAGCCATGTACGTTATCAATAATCAGCTAGTTCTATTTATTTTTATCGGCAAACCAAATTGTATATCGTAAAACAAGCATAGAATGCACAAACTTCAATTAAAACAGCAGTTGGGTAATTCCCCAAATAAATATTTTTTTCCTGCTGTATCAAACATTTCGAAGAAACCTGAAACTCAATATGATATAAATTAACAACTTGACTGATTATGACAAATTATTTCTTACAACATACTCAATCAGCTCTTGAAATGAAGCTGTTGACACTTCCCTTTAAATATCAGAGCTTAATGGTCCTCTAAATTATTTGCTATCAAAGTAATCATCATCATCATCCTCCTGCCCTTATTTCCAATTATATTTCAATACTCTTCTATCTAGTGTCATCTCACACTATTAACATTCTTTCTAACCATTTCGACTTTTACATAATCCATCCTTTTTAAACGGTTTTATTTAGCTTACCCCGTTTGTTTTATTTATTATTTATTCATTCTTGGGTCAAATTTAGTAATTCAAATTTCACCCTCTTCCTGTCAACCGATTAATCTGAAATTTTGTATACACCTTTAATTCCGATGACAATACAATATAGTAATATCAATAACATTGTAAATCCAATATGGCCGCCGGCACAAAATGGCGGATAACGTAGATTTTATCAATCCCATCAATATGGGTATCAAATGAAAGGGCTCAACAAGCAGAATACAATATACTATAAAAAATTGAAATCCAAGATGGCGGCCGCTACAAAATGGCGGATAACGTAGGTTTTATCAATCCCATCAATATGGGTATCAAATGAAAGTTCTCAACCAGTAGAATACAATGTACTATATAAAATTAAAATCCAAGATGGCGGCCTCTACAAAATGGCGGATAACTTAGGTTTTATAAATCCCATCAACATGGGTATCAAATGAAAGGACTCAACAAGTAGAATACAATTTACTATAAAAAATGAAATCCAAGATGGCGGCCGCTACAAAATGGCGGATAACGTAGGTTTTATCAATCCCATCAATATGGGTATCAAATGAAAGTTCTCAACCAGTAGAATACAATGTACTATATAAAATTAAAATCCAAGATGGCGGCCTCTACAAAATGGCGGATAACTTAAGTTTTATAAATCCCATCAACATGGGTATCAAATGAAAGGTCTCAACAAGTAGAATACAATTTACTATGCAAAATTGAAATCTAAGATGGCGGATAACGTAGGTTTTATCAATCCCATCAATATGGGTATCAAATGAAAGGGCTCAACAAACAGAATACAATATACTATAAAAAATTAAATCCAAGATGGCGGCCGCTATAAAATGGCGGATAACGTAGGTTTTATCAATCCCATCAACATGGGTATCAAATGAAAGGTCTCAACAAGTAGAATACAATTTACTATGCAAAATTGAAATCTAAGATGGCCGCCGCTACCAAATGGCTGATAACAATTTTTTATCAATCCCACCAATACGGGTATCAAATGAAAGGGCTTCACAAGTAGAAAACTGTCAGTAACTCCAGCGGGGCCCAACAGGGCCAAGGCCTGCCTGGGCTGCGAGATTGTTCGAAAGAGTTACCGCGGCCCTGGTACATAAAAGGCCTACGACGGAACAAAACGGTTTCTAGTCAAGAGTCTGACACTCCCTCACCGCTGCTGACCCACAGCAGGAGAGGTCATGTGATGATTTTTGGGGTTGTTAAAAAAAAAAGTATCTGGAAGGGCTATGTATTGAGGAATTAGATTGTAATAAATTGTCAGGTAAGAGACCGTGTAATAATGATACACTAAATGAATTAGATAGAATGAGGAATATTCGGTACGCATTTTCATTAAATACTAAAAACTAGAAAATAAAAAATCGGTAAAAAAACTTTTAAGTTAAACGGTTTTATCTTATGTGCACTGAAAACTAGAAAATAAAAAAATAGTTACTTACCTGTCAACCTACGTAGGTGGTCCCGGTCATATTAAACTAAAATAAAAACGTGGGGCCCCTGTGAAATCCTACCTATGGCAAAGCATATCTTTATACTTTGGTAGATCATGAGCTCGGCGTTCGCTGGTGAAGCCGCTACGGCTGATTATTGATTGTCAAAATCTTCAGTTACGATTATAGTAAGTCGATGCAATCCACACCTATTATACCTCTAGAAGAAAGTACTACAGCAATAGTTAATGGGCCCCACGTTTTTATTTTAGTTTAATATGACCGGGACCACCTACGTAGGTTGACAGGTAAGTAACTATTTTTTTATTTTCTAGTTTTCAGTGCACATAAGATAAAACCGTTTAACTTAAAAGTTTTTTTACCGATTTTTTATTGTCCTCTTCCACTGTATCCATCCACGTTCACGCCCAAGACCTCTAGCGGAATTATCGAATTTGATTTCTCACCTTATTATCCTTCCAATCCTTACTTATATATTATACTTAATGGTACTTCTAGATCCTTCGATTTAAATCCGTGCTTGGGAATACTTTTCCAACAATGGTCATTCTTTCTGTAATAGTAACACACTTACAAAGTCATCAATATCATCATTGTGTAATCTTCAGCATATTCACATTTCATCTGCCTATCTTCCGATCACCTGTCAGCAATTACTTAATCGCTCATCACACTTTCCACATCAATCATTCTAATTTTGTCTCTGACGTCATTCTTAGGGGGTGTGACCGTGTGATCTCTTGGAGGGAAGCCAGATAGATGGTCAAATGGCACGTGGTCTTCCGTCCGTGGGTGGGGTCCGTCACGTGAAACAATTGTACACGTCAAATGAACTGCAATTGTACTTGTAATTACGTGTAAAGGGGAGGTAGACTTTTGTAGTAAACAACGCTCACGCGTAAAGGTACTTGGATGATGGGATGCAGTTGTTTATTGTTTTTTATTTAGATCTCACGTTGCATTCTTAGGTCTTAAAGGACCAGACTGTAATTGTCCTTTGCTTGTTTAACACATAGCTGCAGTTTTTAAAACAGAGCTCCCTTTATCATTTTCAACTGTATATTGGGCAGTTGATCCTTGTAATTTGTATCGCCGTGATAAAATCTAAAATATCTTTCAGTCTTAACGAGATAGGATCAGTGACTCTTAGACCTGATCCTAGGTTGTTAAACATCGATTACCATATCTCAGTTTCTGCAGACACGTGAATCAGTCAATTGGTAAATGTGTGTCGTCATGAAAAATCTGAAGTTTCTATGCACGAGTAGTAAACTTTTTATTAAACAAAAAGACAATCGATGTATACGTCAAGTCATTAGGATCGATTTCCTTACAAGTTTAAACCTTAACCTTATGTTCTTTTTCCTTGATAATAAAAGTAGAACTATTATAGAAATTAATGCCTTCTATTTAAATGCGGACAATTTAAATTTCTCTAGGAATGCAGACGTGTAGTGATGTCAATATGGCGACATACAAATGATAAATAATGATTGAAGTTCAGTAAGATCAATTTTATATTTAAACTCTATTGAACCTACTGACCGACTGCCTTAAATGAATTGGTGCTATTTATAGGACAAGTGGTCTCATAAATACTTAGATACAACTATTGATTTCCTGTGGTGTTACTCGATTTCTGGAGCGACAAGTTCACGTTCAAAATCTTATGTATCAACAAGCCATTTATTTGGAGGAAATGGTTTGTATTTTGCAAGATTTTCATAACATTGGACTTTTTTTGTTTTAGTGGGAAATCATCAAATTTTAATGACACCTCCCTCTGTGGGTGCAGCGTGAGGGAGTGTCAGACTCTTACTGACTAAAACCTATCATGTTCCTTCTGGAGCCCTTTGTAAACCAGGGCCGTGGTAACTCTTTCGAACAATCCCGCAGCCCTGGCAGGAAACTAAAGAATACCTAAGATAGGCATTATACAGCATGATAGCAGTTTCTTAAATTCTTACTAATCTATGTTGGTTCCCTATTATTTCATTATGACGTACAAAGCAGATTTATCCATCACATTGGCCTGGACGTTTCTCATATGGCACTCGAATGTTCCTATATGTCTCCTTGGCCAAAGGTAGGACAATTTTCCAATTGACAAGACGCAATTGTTCGTAAATGATGGGTTGTCGTCTTACTGTTCCGTATACATTACAACGGGAGGATTTTTTTGAATTTTCCACACTGACGGACTTTATAGTAGGATTATTTATAGTTTTTTCCCTCTGATTTGTTCTGGGAGTCGTTTTTATTTAACTTAAGTTAGTTTAATAGTTTTCCTCAGTACCTATGTGTAAAAGTATATTCTTGACTGTAATCTTATCTCATCGTATCTTTTTGAATTTATTTAAATATTTTAAGTATATTCTATGTATAAAACAAGCACATTTTCAGATGATTTTGTTTCCTTAGTCATACGTTACATAATATAAACAATGGAAAATATATGAACAATAAAAGTCTAGTGATGCGTATACCGTATAACTGATTTATAGCATCGATAAAGAATTATTCGCATAAATCATCAAACAGTAATTTTCCTTTATTTGCGAAACGTATTAAAATAAGGAATTTTAATAAAAAAACATCGTAACTCTTAACTTGAATTTAATGGGAGGTCCTTTGAAAATCTCTGAATGTTCTTTTTGTAGTTTTTTTTTAATGTTATATACGAACCATTGCCATTCACGTTTATAAAACTAGTGGGTACGATTCTAGTATGACTCTTGCATCTTCAAGAAAATAGATAAAAATTACGTTGAAGTAATAAAAGGTATAAATAAAGACATACATTTATAATAATTTATTAAAATATGAATCGTTTGCGGTCGTAAAGAGTAGCCTTGACTTGCATTAGAATGCAACGGTGAAGAAATTATGTAACTTTGCAGTATGCAAGTACATAGCTTATTATACGGAAGACAGATCGGTGAATACCTATCGTAAATTAACTTGAAATAGAATTCTTGCTTAAAGAATACAAAAGCCTAGAAGTTTTAAGTGACAGACTCTAGCCAAGAAGAAGCAAATGAAATGAAAGAATACAGCAATATGAATAATATTTGAATGATTCGCGTCTCATTTTGATTCATGATACATTTTTCTTGAACCGCATCCAAAACTCTTAATTTGTTGACTGATGATCCGACTTTCTTCTATGAGTGAGAAGTAACATTGATTGTCTGTGGCATGTATTGACCACTATACCATCTAAGTTAATCTACTATTAGATTTGTGTCTTCCAGCATCGAGATTTTCAAAGGTTCTTCCTCTTCCAAAATGCTATCTAAGATTTCAGTTGATGGATCCCATAATTTTAGCTAAAGCAGGATGTTATTTGCATCCCACATTTTCTCCTGCATCCGATGCCTATATTGGTATCGCGTCATCTGCAATCATTTTGATTGGACAATCGTTTCGCATGGCGGGTTCACTACGGATCTATCGGGACCCTATCCTGGGGTCCTGAGGTGACCTTGTCAGGTGTTTCGCGTGTTATTTGACCTTTGGTGTTGTGTGAAGTCTGTGAAAACATTCCTTAATATATATCGAATGTACGTTTTTTTGGACTATTTTCATTTGAATCTTAATTCATGGATTGGTTTATTGTTGGTTCTGTTTTCTGGGGTAATTATGACGAAACTGGTTATTCTTTGATTCTTATCGTCCTCTAAGTTTCATTTAATTATAGTTTTTTCTCTAATAATATTTCTTGAGACCTTTATTACCCCCATTTATTACTTACTGTAAATTTTCTTCTGGGGTAATGAAGACCATATTTACATTTTAGTCTTTCCAAATAGTTCCATTTGTTCAGAAAGTAGTCATATAATAGCACTTGTTTTTCACATTGCATCAACTTACACTGCACGTGACTCAACACATAAAACTGACAATTCAGCACAAAATTCTACCGATTCTGTCTTTCGTGTGCTAATTCTAATAATTCTGACGTCACAATGCAAAGCTCAGCAGTATATATTTATAGATTGTCGAGTTAAACACGATACGGTCCATGTTTCCTTTTGTTTTGTTAATCGCGCCTATTGTGGTGGTTATGTGTGCTAGGCGCAAAAATAACGATTTGTCCACGAGTCTATCAAATGTGACGGTGGTTCATGTGGTGGTTCCTAAAGCATAATATTATTAATTTCAATATCTACGTTATCACGGGTAAATATTATCTGTTATGTTGCTGGTACCACAGAAATGCTCGTTATTTGTTGTTGCTACGCAATTGTGTCCTTGAAACTCTAATCCAATATATTTTGTATCGCTCATTGTTTATTAGAGTGAATTAGCTTTTCCTATTTATGAATTACCATGCTGATTATATTTGGAGCACAATAACTATCAATTAACTTAATTTTCGCCTATCTTGTCGTAAACTTAACCAACGTTTCCGATTATGTAATTAATCCTCTTACCATCACTGTTGATTTTATTCTTATCAGTTACATAAACCTTTGCATTAATCTGGATTTTAAGTTGAACCTCCATTGAACCTCAGTTTTACCACGTTCCCACCAACGAAGGTTGAGTGCATCTGAAGCATCTTTCATTAGACACACGAGCACATGGTCAACACACTGGTCCTATTGAGCTCAATGTCTGGTCCTAACGGCACCACTCACGTGTCTGGTCCTTTTAGCCACTCACACTTGACTCCTACGTCACCCACATTGTGACAACCGAGAATACAATGCACAATTGTTGACTGACAATTGACATCCGCCTGCTGAATCGAACAGACCGCTGATTTTAGATTCTGGATTACTTTTATGTGTTTTACTTCAGTATTAAATTCATTGTGATTGTTTAATTAATTAGTACTATGGTAAGCTTCATTTTTTGTATTCAAATCTGGGTTAAGGTTTCGTGAAGTAGGCATTTTTGTGTTTCTACTTGTAACTTTAGTATGTACATACCTGTATCATCCTTCTTATGAATGATTCTGAAAATTTTTATCCATTCATGTCTATTATGTGCATTGTCTTCGATACGTTTTGCTGTATCATGATTATATGCCAGTGTTATTAGAATAAAATAATTATACACTTTGATTTGTGATTGGTCGGGAGCGGTGTTACAATTTGTAGGTTGTTAAAGTGTGCGTCTCTGTTCAGAATTATTTTTCTTTTTCTAAATAAGTTTGAATATGTCTAATATTGTGTCTCCTTGTTCCAGGTTTGCAATGTTGACTTCTAAGCTGTGAAGTTACTTCGTCAGCATACCGACCAAAATGACCATTCAGCCATTTCGAAGGAAGTCATTTAAAATTCTTAGCACTTACCTTAATACGTAAAAGACTCAAAAAATATAAACTCGAATAAAACTTTATTTAATTTTTAAGTAGTGCTATTTTGTTCCTGTTATTTTATTAACGAGTGATATTAGTGTAAGTTTAGTGTTGTGCCATTGTCGATAGTTTTTTGTCGATAAGTGAAGATGTATAGTATAATGTGGAGTGTATTTGCTGCGATTCTTGGAGTGGCTTCGGCTATGGACCGGAGTCACTTGCCACCGACCTGTTCTAGGTGAGTAGTAACTATAACTTTATTTATTTCCATTTCATTTGGTACAAAAGATCTTGAATTTTATAAGTAGACGTTTGCAGTGAAAGTACATATGTCTAAATCGAAGTCATGACAAGAAAATAACTGATAAAAATTATGTCTCACGAATTTTAAACATCACGTTAAACCAGTGACTATTTGCTACATGCTTTTCAGTCTATTGTTATTGTCGTGTCGTTTAATTGTTGATGATGACAACTGCCTTCCAAAAAAACTGTGGTTCTCGATTCACCGTATTTTTAATATATTTAACAATTACTGTTAAAATATTTCTGAATTGAATAGGGTTCTATTGTCTGTTACTACTAAATGCACGTGAAACAGTGCATAAGTACGAGCCATGCTATATTGCTAACTAAAACAATTTCTATAATGCCTTACACGTGATTCATAATTATTTTATACTACCCATACCTACGTACTAACATAGTTTTTTTATAGGCACTGAATAGTCTTCATGAAACCTATAAATATTATGGCGAGGGTAATATTTTATAAATAAATGCTAGTCGTATTGAATGAAAAATATTTTAGGTACCTATTTTATACGTATGGAAAACATAGGTAATTCTTGCATAATAGAAGCATAATAGGAAAAGAATTTAATAATATTTTCTAGTATTCAGAACTGTTAAGTATTTATATTATTTTCCTTTACCTCATCTATGTATATCTTTACAAATGTAGAAGTAGATATTTTTTCAGTAAGTCTGACAACAGTCTAACCAAGGGGTATTGGGTTGCCCGGGTAACTGGGTTGAGGAGGTCAGATAGGCAGTCGCTCCTTGTAAAGCACTGGTACTCAGCTGAATCCGGTTAGACTGTTAGAAAAAGGCTCGGAGGAAAGAAAGTAGATATTTTTGTTTGAATATGAAAAATTATTACTGTGTGCTCACTTACAGCGGAAGTCTTAAGGCTATTTTTGATGGGCTGCGGGTTGTTCGAAAGAGATACCGCGGCCCTGGTACATAAAAGGCCTATGACGGAACACGACGGTTTTTAGTCAGTAAGAGTCTGACACTCCCTCACCGCTGCTAACCCACAGCGGGAGGGGTCATTTGATGATTTTTGACGTCGGAAAAAAAAAGGCTATTTTTGATCTGGTTATGCGAAGTAGTTCCCACGTAACGTTTCCGATTTTTTAGTTTTTGCCACGAGTAAACCCTAGTTTCTACGTTGTAATAATTCGTAGGATTGTCTTGAGATTAATGTTACAAGCCACGAGTACTACCCACTCAGAACTAAGTGAAAGACTGTACACATTCATACAACTTTAACGAGACATTACAAACAGTCGCTTTTTTATTTATTTACACCTACAGATAAATCTATCAGTAAGCTGTTTGCGTTGGCCACAGATCAAGTAGATCATGGCTACTCTAGAAGTGTTGTCGGAAGTGCACATCACTCTACTATTATGTCACGAGTATTGAAGCCACTACGGTTACGATGTTGTTTACAATAACACTAATTGCTGGACAATCATAATATTGCTGTTAATTAAATATTCATCGTTGAAACGAAGTTACAAAAACAAGTTTACCCATGTTACTTTTTGTATACATTTTTTGCTGCTTCATTTTCACACTACATATTAATTGCTAGACGTTGACGATACATAAATCTTTCTTAGACAAAATATTTACAGCAAAACTATTCGTATTGCAAAATGAATGTTTGCTCGCACGCGATCTTGCGAGAAAGTTGTCTTTCTTCCCCGGAAATGTTCAAACAGTTAATTTCAAGAGAGTACACAGTAACTGATGCTAGTAGATAATATATAAATTACAGATATATCACGTTATTGGATATAGATCAAGGGAGCGCGTGGTGGACGCGTGTCGGAAGCGCACTTGGCCTTGTCGTGACTGCGACTATGTCTCATCTAGAATGTGTATATCTATGTAAATGAATTACATTGTTGTTGTTATGAAGTTAAAAGTATTAAATTAATTGCGTTAAGTAAGCTACAGGGTATATACATGTATTGTCATTTGCCTAATTAATTTTTAGCTGTGTTTAAGGCTAATTTTCAATTATGCCTTCGCTTTTGCATAATATTTATAGTAATGATATGGGAACCGATTAATTATGAATTTATTTGGTACTTGTGGTAATTATAATTGTCTAACTCTGTAAAACAACCCTACTTGATAGTCGGTTAAACAAGTTGATAATATTGTTATGGTTCTACTTACGAAAAATATCGATATCGAAGAAGAAATCAAGACAATAAGTATAATATATAAGTATAGTATATAAGTACATCACTAGTTTCAAAGAATTTCTAAGAATAAAACCGCCTTGCTTATCAGCTGATTGGCACTCGTTTTATGTCGTGAAGTAAAAGTATACTGTAGTATTGAGTTACTACAATACGAGACACGAGATATTTCATACATATTGGCGAGCTGAGTTTATCTGCCTTGGCAATGCTGTTCCTAAAAGTCAATACTGGCAATTGTGACAAAAAACTGAGCCACCCTATAATAAAACGTGATTTTAAAACTCCGGCCAAGTGCGAGTCACAATCGCGCATGAAGGGTTCCGTACCATTACATATTTAGAAAACAAAAAAAATCACGTTTGTTGTATGGTAGCCCTCCAAAATATTTATTTAATTCTAGGTTTCAGTATTTGTTGTTATAGCGGCAGCAAAAATACATCATCTGTGAAAATTTCAACTCTCTAACTATCATGGTTCATGAGATACAGCCTGGTGACAGACGGACGGACGGACGGACAGAGGAGCAAAAACAATAGGGTCCCGTTTTACCCTTTGGATACGGAACCCTAAAAATTGCGGGTTTAGTACTAGGTTTAGAGCATCAACTTTATTTGAGACGATGGTTCAGTACTTTCTTAAAACCACGTTTAACAAAAAGGTGGTAGGCAATTAGGTATGCGTTTTTGTAAGTTGGGTTAAAAATATCGACCCATAATTTGTTTTTCGATTGATGAAGGGATCGAGAACAGCAAAAAACAAAAAAAAAAAAAACAAGTAAGTAAATGTAGGTAATCAAGTATATTGTTAATTAGTTTTGCAGTTATTAACTTTATTATATCCATAACTAAAACACAAGTATAGCTAGGTATAGGTAATGAGTTTTGTGTTATTGCCCTGATAATAAACATAATTTCATACTAGTCATATTAGCCGTGCGTGACTGATACAGAGTTGAAATACCTATAATAACTCTGTGTTTAATAGAGTACACTATGTTTACAACCTATTATTTATTTATTTATTTATGTTAACACGGTTTTACTAACCAATTACATTAACATATAAGTAACACACATAGTAATAAACAGACAAGATAACAAATGATAACACAGGCATAATAAAACATCTTACAAATAAAAATATAGCAAAAACGTACGTTCACTTTATACCTAGGTGTTGACAAAAATATGAATCCACAGAGCAGTTAGTGAAAAGTGAGTTAAAAACACAAAAGTCCTTTTGTAGCTACATCACGTAAATTTTCTATGTATGATTTAGTGGGCATTACGTACAGAGAAATAAAATAATAGGTAATCGTTATAAAATCGGGCCTGTACAAAGACAAAGACATTTATTTTTGCAAATATGGGTACAATAATATTGTTACATAAGGGTATCTAAATGATCCGCCATATTTTACCGATTGGCATGCAATATAAAATTAAAAAAATAAAAATGTTGAGCATAGAATTATTATAAGAATTAAAACTAAAATCTTTTTCTAATTAAATCTAAAATATTATAATACACTTTACTAACTAAAACTAATGTACTATTTTTTTAAAACGTGGTAATGTAATGGTAGCTCTCTCCAGCTCTTTGGTAGTGTATTAAAAATAATCGGAGCCATAGAGAACACAAACTTTTATTATTACTGTACCCACTTCATTATTTTATTCTGGACAAGTTACTTGCGATTTCCATTCCCTTTAATAAGCCGCAAAGTGCAGAGTATCTTCGATCCTCCATCAAAACAAGCTTAACACCTTATTATTCAATTATAGACTTTATCCCAATTAACTTAAGGTTCCTTCTCCATTTCAGCACCATCTATTGCCACGGCCCCTTACTAGACACGGTACAAATGGCGGGACTGTACAATGACTCGAAGACCTTCGTGGATATGAAGCTCAAGCTGTCTGCCAACATCACCATGGAACACTTTCAGGAGATGATGGCGAGGTAATCACTTGCTTTCATTTAGTATATAGAAGTTGGTTCATTTATAGGACTGGAAGGCCTATTTATGGATCTGCAGGTTCTGGTCATCGTGTCAGCGCGCCATTATTGGCGATCGGTTTGACAGCCAAAATAATTATTGAACTATAAGTACATATCAAACGCTGTCGTAAATACTTTCCTTTAAGCTGATCCTTAGCTTTAAAAAGAACGGATAAAATCATCACGTGTTTTTTTTTTCAATAATATTGACCTCCCTTTCTTATTCTATCTATCTATATGGAATATGGTAATCTTGGTCCAAGTCTCCACATATATTCTAGTATATTCTCCACATATATTCTATAGTCTGATAGCCCACCAATTTTAATCTAAATAAGCTTTTCGTTGCGTAATTATTAAATGTAATTGGGTATCCTCAACGGTTCATGAATCACAAAGAAAGCCTACCTAGGTATAGGATCAGTTGCTAATATTCTATACCCAATAGGTACTCTTTCTACCTAGCCTTTTCCCAACTATGCTGGATATCCAGTAAGTACTTAAGATATTATGAAAACGTATACCTAAACGTTTATTATATAATCTGTATATTTCTTCAGGACAGGTTCACACCCGACCAAGGCTGACATCCAGGAGTTTGTCAATCAGAACTTCGACCCTGAGGGCTCCGAGTTCGAGGACTGGCGGCCTACTGACTGGAAGGATAATCCTGGTGAGAATACATACTTACTACTTCTATATTCCGTTTGATCGTAGGCACTAAATTTAGAAAAACTTAATTTTTACTTTAGGGACAACATAAATTCACAGAAATATAATTTGAGTTTAAAGCTTTTCTTGGCATATATTCATTATTCCTAAGATTGATCCCATATATTAATCGAGGTTGTCAGCTACATTCTATAAAAGATATCTTGGGTCCATTCGTTTGAACTTAAAGAAATAACAAAAATACCTTACTCGTCTACTCAAACTTTTTGAAAATAAAGTACCAATTTCTATTGAAGGAATTGAGTAGGTATAATGTCCGTCTGTAGATCTTATTTTGTAAAAAGCATTGTATGCATGTAGCATGTAAAAGCATGTAGGTAAGTGTGACACAATAAATAAATAAAAATTACTGAAATAGAAAAATCGGTCATGGATGCACATTTTGATAAAGCTGACAAAATTTTCATTGTTCTAACTGCTGTTCTAAATTAATTATTTGATTAGGTCTAGCACTTAGTTTGCATAAATAAAAGAAAAGAAAATCAACAAAAATAACTTGTTCATTACGAGTATTTAGACAAATTATTATTCCACTTTTATAAGACCCTGTCTGTACAAGATGTTCCATGTAAAAAAATCTGCTTCATTAAACATTCCTGAAAATTGAAAATTTAACATTATATATTTTTTTTCTGACTAACTGCTGGGCAGAGGTACCAGACATACCAGCAAACATTCACAACACATAAGGATCTCAGACATTATAAACCAGGTTTTCTTACATAGTTTTACTTTCAAAACTACATCAAACTGTAGGTACCCAAAATAAATCAACATCTATATCTCATCTCTTTCCTTCCAGCATTTCTGCAAAACATCAAGGATCCTCTACTCCACCAATGGGCAGCAGAACTGAACCGACTGTGGCTGCAACTCGGCCGGAAGATGAAGCCGCACGTCAAGAACAACCAGGATCTGTACTCTATTATCTACGTGGATAACCCTGTTATAGTGCCTGGTGGGTTTTTAAGATCTATGCTTAAAATTATTGAGATTGGAGGTACATTTATCTAGAGTAAAAGATCTCTATTGATCTATTCTAAAAGAGTTTGTTTGGGTGAAATATATGTGGATTTGAGGGAGCGGTTGAAAACTTAAAATTATAATGTTAGATGGCGTATTTATTTAGGAAGGCCATTAGCTATTTTTTAGCAGCTTGTGTGAAGAAGTTTTTCACAGGACATGGGTGACACCGCTGATACGGCAGCATACATACTACAAGGATAATTTTCCAGGAGTGAAAGTTTGCGTAAAAAATTGCGTGTTTTTCGGAATATAGACAGTGCTGTAGAAAAATTCCACTTTGTTGTTGTTTGATTACAATCGCCTAAATGCGAAAAAGTAGCTGCTGACTGTTCTTTTGATGGGGCCTTCTAGACGTGTCCATTTTGTCGTAGTTCCTCAGAGACTACAAAACCCTGCACATCAGCTACTCATTTGTCATCTCCCAATTCAAATATTTACCTCATCATTTAAACTTTCCAGGTGGTCGTTTCCGAGAGTTCTACTACTGGGATTCCTACTGGATCATCAAAGGTCTGCTTCTGTCTGAGATGAGGGCCACAGCTAAAGGCATGGTGTCAAACTTCATGGATATTGTGGAGAGGATCGGCTTCATTCCTAATGGGGGGAGGATATATTATGCTATGAGGTTTGTTGAAATTTATACTTGGCTTAGAAAAGCGGTAGGTCTAAATGCCCGGATTTTACAATTGTCAGCTCTAAAACTTCTCATCGTCTGCCTATCTGATATCTTGAACCCAGTTGCCAAAGGTGTTTTTTTTTGGCACACCAACAGCATTACAAACTATAAAATATGTAAAGAATCATAAATGACAATAAAATTCTAGTTTACTTTGCTATGCCTATGATGAACATAGGTACCTAAGACTGGCTTCCGACTACCCTTAACGACTTCTAAAGATGTTCAAATAACAGCCGTGATCCACTAGTTTGATAATCGGAAACTCATCAGAAGTGATCGGTCGACCCATGTGGCTATCATACCTACTGCTCTCAAAAAAGTTATATTTTCTTCTGCACCATTTCAGATCACAACCTCCTCTGCTAATCCCCATGGTGAAGATAATACTAGATGATATGGACGACCTGGAGTACTTGCGCCAACACATACACACGTTAGACAGAGAGTATGATTACTGGATGACGAATCATACTGTGGAGGTGGACCATAATGGGCATAGGTAAGGAATTATTGGTTATGGAAGGTTTTAGAGTTAGAAGTAGGTATAATATAGAGGATGTATTTTGCCTTGTTTCTGTAAAAGAAACGATTCGTTTTGCATACTGAGGATAATTCATTGACATAAGCCTCATATAAAAAACTTCAAAGTACATAGGTATGCGTTTGTATGCAAAACAAATCGTTTGTCGTTTTCGGGAACCGTGCGTGCACAATATTAATGCAATGTGTGCATGCATGATGAAGATCTGCCAATAATTATGTGTGGATAATGTATGATGATCATATTGATGACTGTAAAAATTGTAAACTATGTAAGTAGTAAATCAACGAGAACTGTGTTATGCTTTACAGATACACGCTAGCGAGATATTACGATCAATCACAAGGACCCAGGCCTGAGAGTTACAAGGAAGACGTCGATGTCGCGAGGTATGTATCACTCTAAGGTTGGTTAGATAACGAAACAAATAATATAAATAGGTGCCTTTATATTATTACAACAACACTATTGTTTGACTAAGTCTTTAATTATAGCTGTATGTGTGTTTAAATTAATAAAAAACGAGTTATGCTTTACACACCAAAAAGATAGCTTTCTCGCAAGTAATAATTAAATTGTCTAATATTTTTCCAGACATTTTGACACAAATGACAAGAAAGAGGAGTTGTATGCTGAGCTAAAGGCGGCTGCTGAGTCAGGGTGGGACTTCTCATCCCGATGGTTCATCCTCAATGGCACCAATAAAGGTATGGGAATTACGAGTCTATAATATTCTGGGAACTATTTATTTATTTACTTTGGATCTTGCAACAATTGGCAAGACTACGAAAAATAAAAAATATGAAGTACATAATGGGATGGAATGTGTGTCAATCACTCAAAAAACTATATAAATAAAAAATAAACCCTGCTGAATAAAACAAAATGCTTTAGTGAAAATAATATTTTACATTTCGATATGATATTTTTATTATTTTCATTCGAATACTTAATAGCAGTTAAGAAGGTTTTCCCGTGGACACACGAGAAACCGCGCGGAAAAGCTAGTAGGATATAAAATGACGGCAATATTCAAACGTGAAGTTTTGATAAAAATGCTTACTTCAAAAAGAGCAGAAATATTAATATTTCAAAATAATTTTATTCAGAATACCCAACACAAACTACAGACCTCTCTATAAATGGATATAGTCAAGTTGGTGGTATGTAATACATGAGTGAACCCGAGTGATTTCATTAGCATTTAGACTATGATCGTCATAGCATGATTGTTACACATTGTTATTGAAATGAATAGGTATGTTCTGGAATTACGTCATATAAAAATAAACCCATTTACAAAAATAACTGTAACAGAACATGAAATAATACATAATTAATATTTGATATTACATAAAGAAATCATAAGTCCTAAATGTCTCAACTATCTACTAATTTAGAAATCCAAAAAAATATTGTTATGCATATTCATAGTTAGGACCCTTACTACCTATGTTTGTATTGTTTACAGTGAGTGTAAAGCATGAAAACAAAATACATAACAAGTACTTAAATAAAATACCTAACTATCTATAGAAATACAGAGTGACCCTCGAAACATCGAAGATCAAGTAGAACAGAAAGAGTTGCCTTTTTTACTTGAACGAGAAAAAAAATGGTCAAAAGATATGACTTATTTTATAATTTGTATCTGTCCTGATCTGAAGAATTTGTGTCTATCCTAATTCGATTCAAATGAGGCACAGATAAGCTAGAGCCATCTATATATATCAAACTTATCTTTTCCCCAATTTCTAGGCAACCTAACAAACCTGAAGACCCGCTCCATCATCCCGGTGGACCTCAACGCCATCATGTGCTGGAACGCGCAGCTGCTGAGAGACTTCCACCTCAGGCTCGGCAATATCGATAAGGCGGAGTACTATAGGAACGTTCATGCGAGGTTCATGGATGCTATTGAACAGGTTTGTAGTTTCAGATTACATAGTTGATATAAATGTATATTAATATAAATGAAAAAGTAAACGTTTGGTAAAAAACGCAGATAGTAAAAAATCCGAGAAAGGAATAAGTACCCAGGAGCGTTAAGTATTTCTCTAACTATTTTAAATAAAACATTATCCTCTCGGTAATTTGTGTTTGTTACTTTTCATATTTTTGTAAAATAATTCGGTATAGAAATGTGTTGAGTTGCACTGCTTTAAAACTGCAGTGAGTCTGCTGCAAAATAACATCTGCAATTTTGGCATACATAATCTCACAAAAATACCGTTCCCTAACAGTAGGATAACACAGGTCAACACGAATTTTGAGTCTGCGTTCTCTACCTCTGATTTTGATTATTTATACTTAACTATAGTCTGTTTTTTAATCTCGTAGACTAAATTGACACTTGCAAAATGTCAAACTTTCTAATAATTTTGCTAGCTCTGTGGTGCAGTGTTGTACTTACGATACCGGTTCGTTGAATCGTAACTTTTTACAATAAGTCATCCTGAAATAATGGGCTTATCCTTGATGATTACGCATGGCTTTGCGTGGTCAGATATCCCTGGCAGTTTGTAGCACGTCGTACAGCCATGTGTACGTACGTGAATTTTAAATATAAAACTTTGAATGAATATTAAATTCGTCTATTATAGATAAAAAGTTACGATTCAACGAACCGGTATCGTAAGTACAACACTGCACCACAGAGCTAGCAAAATTATTAGAAAGTTTGACATTTTGCAAGTGTCAATTTAGTCTACGAGATTAAAAAACAGACTATAATTAAAGAAAAAATATTATTATCTAGTAAAGTTTGCTTTTGTAGTTACTAAAACGAAATTTATTTTTTTATGAAAAAGCTCTATTTTTTAATTTCAATTATATGTAGAAGGAAAACAGTTTTAATTTCATATATTTTTATTGACTTTAATTATACAAGACGGCATATAGAAACCCACAAATACAAAAAAGACTTTAAAACTGAACAGACTTGGTTTTTCTTCTGTGTAATTTGGAACTTTTTCGTATGAGCTACCAAATGTAGTTACCCATCATGTTTTCATTATATTGTCCTTGATAACGTTTTTCAAAGTTCACTACAGCTTGGTGAAAACGTTCCCCTTGCTCTTCTGAATATGCAACTAAGTTATCCTTAAAGTTATCCAAATGAGCATGTAGCATGTGGACTTTCAAAGACGTTCTGCAACCCATAACTTTGAAGTTGTGAAGCATATCAGTAATAAGCCCGAGGTAAATTAAAATAAGCTTCATAGGCTTCACAGAGGCTCGTATTTGACGACAAACAAATTTTTTTGGCTCTCACTTTAATGAATTCGCCATAAATATAACAAAAAGAGTCCACAGGATTTTTGCAATTTTTGAAAGACATTTTAGGCCTCACGACACATAAAATACGTTATTCCTTTGCAAAGCGCACGCGCACGCTGCCGGGGACAGTTTGTCACTCCCGTTTCACACCCACAGCCCCCCCTACCCCTCTCCTGTATCTTATATGCAATGGCTCCTGAAAAAAACTGCTAAAACACTATAATATTCGTTTTACATTGTTTAAAGGTACAAAAGCAAACTTTATTTATTATAAATAGAGTTACTGCTTTTTTTTTCGATGTATACAATCAGAAAATAATCACTAAATAACAGACTCAAAGAAAAATATTTTTTTTGTTGACTTGTGTAATTCAAGCAAGAAACACATTGATTCTCCATTTTTAATTCATTTTTTTTAATAAATAAAAAAAACCTATTAGTTACTTATTGATAATTTGTTCAATAAGTTACCAATATTATCTCAAATCTCCAGGTCCTATGGCACGAAGACGTAGGAGTCTGGTTAGACTACAGCCTAGAGTCAGGCAGACGCCGCGATTACTTCTACCCTTCAAACGTGTCGCCTCTATGGGCGGTGTGCTACGATCAGGCCAGAAAAGATTACTATGTCAACAGAGTTGTTAACTATCTGGATAAAGTTAAAGTGAGTATTTCTGGTTTTTAAAACAAATTACATTTAAAACTGTAATTATATACAGTTCAATAGAAAACAAGATTTTAAGTCTGTAAGTAATTATTTGTTGAAAGTAATGTAAAATTGTTACTCGTATATTTTAATTCCTGCAGAAATATTTAAAAAAATGTCTTTTGTAGTATTTTTGTTTCCATGGATATTTACAAAACTACAAATATTTAAGTACAATAACAATAAAAACTATCCTAAACTATCCTGGTTTGGTATAAAGATAGTTGTTTACTGTGGCAAAAAAAATAAAAAAATAAATGTGATCTACTTTTCCTAGTAAATAGCTACAACTAAAAACTTAAAGGCGTTAAAAACCATGCCAGTAGTAACTTTTTACATAGTTTTTAGATCCCACAGAAGTAAAAAATGAAAATAAAATCTCATTGGGTGAAATTGAATGTGCGTCACTAATTTCATATTGAACAACAATTTCGCACTGTAGTACATACGACTCCGTGGCGCAACGGTAGCGCGTCTGACTCCAGATCAGAAGGTTGCGTGTTCAAATCACGTCGGGGTCAAATGTCCCTTTTTGTGAGATTTTCAATCTTGTTCCTTCTTTTTGAGTATTTTTTACATTTATTATGTTAAATAATATACCAATAAATAAAAGAAATTATATATTCTCGCTTTTTTGCTTAGGTATGGAGGAAATATTTTTGTTTTTCTTTCCTGACGACATGTCGCGACACCCAACTACTGGGTTGATTCAAAAATTCTTTCACTGTTGAAAAGTTGCACTGTCTCCTTGTGACAAAGACTATAATTTATCCTGGAACGGGAAGAAGTTCCCTCAGGACTACTTTAAAATCGCAAAACACCAACTCAATTTAAAATTTCGCTCTACAGGTGGACATTTTCGATGGCGGCATCCCAACCACTTTCGAACATTCTGGAGAGCAGTGGGACTATCCGAACGCCTGGCCGCCATTACAGTACATAGTAGTAATGGGTTTAGCTAATACTGGCCAGCCAGAGGCTGTCAGACTGGCCAGCGAGATCGCCACTAAGTGGGTGCGTTCGAATTTCGAAGTTTGGAAACAGAAGACTGCTATGCTTGAAAAGGTAACGAATTTTATTGTTATTTTAATTCTGTTCAATTTTTTATAAGTGTGTATGCATCATAGTTTTATGACTTGACTTAATTGTTTTGCTTGAAGTTTTTTTGCATTCATAATATTACCTAAGTACATTGGCACGTATAAAAAATAATTATTAAAATTTGATGGCAGTGACGCCGCCGGGATTTCAGTTGTTTTTAATGTAGTAGTGGAAAAATTGTCTGTCCCTATAACTAGTGGCGTTTGACAGTCTTTTTTTTGAGTAGTATATGATTATTATTTATTAATATTTAATAAATTGATGTACAGTTACTAACTGTGTGAAAGTGAAAAGTAGTAAAGTGTAGTTTTCATAGTAAAGTGAAAAGGTTTATTTTTTGTACTTTCATCTTTCGTTCTATCCTTCGGTACAAACAAACTTATACCTTATCTACCTAACAATAGAGTCTTTTTTGCAGTACGACGCGACAATTTTCGGCGGTCTCGGTGGCGGCGGCGAGTACGTTGTACAAACAGGCTTCGGTTGGACCAATGGTGTGATAATGGCAATGCTCAACAAATGGGGAGGTAAGCTATTGTGTGCTTTGTCTCTGAGGTATAAGGTTTAATATTGCTTGATGCGAACAGGTCGTTTTTAGACTTCTTTTTAGTTTTTTTTTTTTTTGGTTTATTAGATAAAATCATTTTTCATTATCAAATAAAAGCATTTGACCAAATCAACGGACCTCGATGGATTAGTTAAAAGGTTTTTTTTTCACTTGCTTAAAAAATAAATTCCAATCCAAATTCATTTGTAAAGAAACATACTTACATGCCTACGTTAGCAAAAAAATGCGAATTCCAAATAGACAGTTAATTAATTTAATTAAAAATGAAAGAGAATAATGTTTAAGTAAAATTTTCATAACACACGCTTTTACATGTAATTCCACATATAAAAAATCCCCATATTTACAATAACATGACGTCATCACCTTGTGTTGCCGCTTTAATAATGTGTTTTATTTTTGTTCATCGTTCACTCATTCACCGTGGAAGTTGGTGGTATAGGTACGTTGTTCATTCAATTTTGTGTTGTGTTTGTATGTATATATACCTATGTAGTGTTGGGTATAGAGTAGTTAAACATTTTTATGCCACTACTTGGTTCATTTTTTCTGGTCCTTACATATATTCGTATACCTAAGTATTTTGTGGGATGTTGCAATTAAAGATAAATATTTATTTTAGTAAAGTTTTTTTATTATTATCAAACAATTTTATCTCAGTATATTCTAGTTAGTTTACTGAATATATTTTTGTGGCATATTAATGTTTTGTATTTCATTGTTTATGTAGTTATATGGTCAAACATGCTCAATTGATATATTCAGCATGACTCTATATCGTTTTTTTATTTTTTTATTTTTCATTTTTCTCTTTCATAATTTTAGAGAGTATATTTTTCTTTTAAATATTATGTCTGTTATTTTCATTTTAAAAAATGTATAATCTTTGTGTGCGTCACATACTGTAATCATTTTCGTAGCTCCGTAAACACTTTACAACAATTGTGGCATATTTATTTATTATATCAGTTTTTGGTAGTTTCTATCAAATAGTTATTGTGAGCAATTTAAATTATTACCAGAGCCATCTTCTTCTGCTTTTTGCTTTGTCATTATCTGAATTTTTCGGTGGCTGGTCTGACATATTGATCAACTTATAGAAATCTGTAATCAATGGGGTGTATTGAATTAATGGTGGATTGAAACAAATGTTTAAGTCTTATAGAAGTCGTAGTATACCTACAAAAAAAAAGATTACTTTATTTTTAAAATGAATGTGCTAAAATTAATGGTTGAATTTTGTTTCAATTCACCATCTGTATCAATAGACCCCGTTTTTAGTTGATATGTGCACTTCTTAAATTTTTATGTTGTTGTATATTAATATATTTTTTTTCTACACTGCATGAGTTGGTGGGCGAATCTAGACTAATCACATGGGTTTTGATATTTCTGATTTTTTTTTCAAAATAATTTGGTATTTTTTGGTGTATTTATTATTATAAAAATATTATTGTTTACCTATTTAATCAGTAGTCACTGCTTTTTGAGCACGTAGAATTCGTTTTTTTTTTAAGTAGATTTTTTAGTGTTAATATTACCTATGGTGGCAGGGCCCATTTTTAATTTTTGGTTTTGGCAACATATTAGTATATAATCTAATTTTGATTTATTTACTTATTTGTATCGATATTTCCACATTAAGTTGGATGTAAATTGTCTTTGTAGGAATTCTACTAAAAACTTTCCTTGAGAACATTTTTGATATCATGTCCTGAATTTATTATAAATATTAAGAAATTAGAAACAAAAATAGATTCCATAAATAAAATTCAAAATAAGAACGACAACCAAAAAGTCGAAGCTACAAAACCCTTGTCTCAGCTAGATGAGCCTACTGGTGCGCTCGCGCTCACCCGTCGGCTATTTGACAGATACGCTTACTTCAGCGGACGCGTTCGGGACGGGCGTGACGGCTGACTCCGGCGCCGTGTATGGGGCGCATGTTGGAGCTAGCGGCGTGGCCACGGCTATTCTAGTAGTGCTCGCATCTTTGGCTGCGGGAACCCTTGGGTGAGGTGAGTGTCGAGTTTTCTTCTTTTTAAAAAGTCTGCCTGTTTTTTCTCAGTTGTGAATAAAGAGGTCTCATTATCTGTACAGACATATGGAAATATTCCTATAATGACCATGATAGGTTCTACGTTCTTATAAGAGGTGGATTGGCAGTTGAGGAGTATGTAGCCCAGATTTTTCTCACGTCTGTTAACCTCTTGAATGCCATTGTGCATACAAGGGGCCCTTGAAAGGCCTTTTTGGTACTTACATATCGAAAATAAACCTCATCTGAAATGGTTCCGCCTTATATTATAACAAGACCAATTCAAGTAGGTTCATACTAACAATAGCGAATATGTGTCTTTTCTCTGTTTATAACGTTATTTCTCCTTTGTTTCAGATATCAAACTTTACATAGATTTATACTTACTGCCGTATACGGCTGTAACCCAGTTCTACATGAGGCCCGCCTAAAGTAAGACCATTCCATTATTTTTGCTTAATTTAATTATTATAAACCATTTAAGTAGGCTCTTAATTAACGGTAAACATTCTTGATAGACTTTTTACACAAATACATCATCATCATCCTCCGAGCCTTTTCCCAATCATGTTGGGGTCGGCTTCCAGTCTAACCAGATTCAGCTGAGTACCAGTGCTTTACAAGAAGCGACTGCCTATCTGACCTCCTCAACCCAGTATCCCGGGCAACCCGATACCCCTTTTACACAAATACATATGAAACAATTTAAATTTTGGTCAATAACTCTTATTATTGCCCACTTGCATTGATTCTGGGCCAATTTTTTTTTTAAATGAAAAGTCATATCAAGGTTGTGCCTACTCAAATGGATTATACCTAGACTATAGTGGCCTTACTACAAAAACTTAAACACCTGATTTACACTTGTCTAAAAAAAATGTGGCTGCAAAATGAACCATATGTCAACGTCATAATTTGACATTTTTTAGACAAGACTTAAACTGACGTTTAAAAGTTTTTGTGGTAAGACGGTAGATATTCAAGATTACAAGTACAAAATGTGTATATAAATGTATCTATTTTCATACTTTCTAAAAGAGACATCTATGAGTTTTGATGAGAATAACTTATAATCTGATATGACATTTACATTGTACATATTTATTTATTTTGATTTTTAAAATTTAACAGAGTTTTTATTAACCATCATCACAATTATAATTTTAAGTATGTTTCCGAGATACAATTTATTTAAAAAATGTGATATTATTCTATTGTAATATGCCAGTATTTGTCAGGTTACTGCTTAAGCATATATTTATGTATACCTAGTTATAATAGTTTAGCTTAGCAAATATATTTGTAAATATTTGTTCAGTAATACACCTAAGTCTATAAATAGTAGTGACTAGTGATATTAGTTTGTAAGCTGTAGGATTATACATTATGATCTTATTCCCAACAAATAAAGATAAAAAATATATTTCTACCCTATGGTATCTTTTAAACGTTAATAGTACAAGACTTAGAAGATAGTGACGGAAACAGGACATTTATTTAGTTAATATTGAATTTTTAATTCTGATACCATCATTAAGTAATGCGTTTGCTAAAAAATTTGCCTTTGTGATATAAAAAAAAACACTTTCCTCATAATATACCTACTTAGATTAAGAGTATTCTAGAACGCTGTAATCTATTACAAGGGCTTCAATTTTATTTATAAAGATAAAGATAGTTTTCAAAGCAAGTAAGTTAGGTGTTACATAAAAATCACTCTTACGTGCATATTTTGCCCACGAGGGCGTATGGTTGACTCCTGACAGATTCCTTTACAAGAAAAACCTAATGATACTTGAATTTGATAAAATTAAATCTTAGCATACATTTAAATATAATAAAAGCATCCATATAAAAGGAAAACGGGGAAAATGCAGGGAAGTTGGTACGGATTAAAAAACACATTGCTTTATGAATACAGTATTATTGTCACAACCACACTTCCCGCCTTTTTATACATACGTCCGTAATAAAATCCAGAAACTGCCAGCCTGACAGGACGTTCACTACAGGAACAATTTTACCTATTTAGCCAGTAATAAAACCTCATTCTATTGTGCTACTACTTACATCCTTATATCGCGTGACATGGTACATCTATGACTAGACAATAATAGGTTATGGTAGACATCTTGAAATTATACAAAGGTACCTTAGGCTGCCAAGTCACGTCCGATATCGGTGACCGATTTTTCCTAGGAGAAAAACAGCATAAAATACGTAGCTGTTAGCAATAGTGCAATATTCACGTCTTACAAAAATTCCCAGTGAGATAGTCCTACAAAATATCGGCCCGAATATTTGTCCTGCAAAAAGTACGTCGGGAGCGAGCAGCCTAAGTAGTATATAACATCGCTCCCTGTTTCAAAGTTTAAACTGCACAGCTGATTTTAAACCAGATTTTGGTTTTTCAGGTTGCTAGTCAGATATTAGACAACCAATCGTCAATAGGCAGTTGTGCAGCTAAAAGTATAATATTTTTTTAAACTAACTTACATTTTGATTATTATTGGTACCACCTCAAAAGAACAAAATTCGGCTACTAATCATAAAAAATTTGCTGTAACACTGCAAGTTTAAAATTCTTCCCCAACTTTTGTCTCACCGTATACCTACCTACTTGGTTACTATAATCCTAGTACAATCACACACATCGTTCACCGTCCACAGTTACATTGACAAAGACCTTGTACTATGCTAAGGACGGACAGACAAGATTTACTGCAGGACGTTTTTAGATGCGCTCACGTTTTCTACCACGTCATAGTACGGAAAGGATTTTAATTTTAACTGCAGTTGTAGTTACGTTGAATTGAAGAAGATGTTCGGCGAATAAAGTACTGTAGTGTTTTAAAACTAAAATCGAGAGCTACTTATATCTTATAGAAAGACGCGCAAAATATCATTCAACACATAAAAATCCCGACTACTAGAAATCGTTAAACAAAGAGTCATGAATGTATAGATTGGACTAAATTTTAAATATTTTTATCCACTCCCCTATTATTTCTAAGCAACTAAGCATAGATTACTTTGAGCTTTGTACTACACTAAGGACGGACAGACAAGATTTACTGCAGGACGTTATTAGATGCGCTCACGTTTTCCAACACGTCATATAGTACGGTAGTTACGGAAGGGATTTTTGCTGCAATTGTGCTCACGTTGAATTGAAATAGATGTTCGGAGAATAAAGTAAGTTTTAAAAGTACAATTGAAAACTGCATCAGTCTTACAGAAAGATACGCAAAATTTCATTCAACACGTAAAAAATCCTGACTACTAGACATTGTGAATTATAGGGTCATCAATGTATAGATAGGATCAATGAATGTATCTAGATAGGAATAAATTTTAAACATTTTTAACCAATTATTCCAGAGCTAATAAACACAGAGGTAGATTAAACATTTAGCTAATATACCTACGTAGATCGGTAGCTCTTCTCTTCTATCGGTCACATATCTAAATCATACTTCTTCCAAAATCCTAGGCACATAGAAAACCTTGGCAATGACCCCAAAACTACGCTCAGCTGTTTGCTACTAGACAAAGGTTTAATTCTATGTATAAATGTCATACCATCATCTTAGTGTAATACAAGCTTCTATTAAGTAATTACGTAAATATCCTTCAATTGTCATGGTGACAAGTGTAATTCTCGTCCCATCATTATATTCATTATGTACCTGTCTAGTCATCCTTACGTCTTTAGTATAGTGGTTCTATTTGAATAAACTCGTTGTTTTCCGCGGTTACCCCTGCGTGTTAAGGCGACGAATTGGTCAACAATAATTCCATAACCGGCACTCGCATCTAAGGCGCCAAAAGGGTTCGGAGCGTCTGAGCGGGGCGAGGATAACAATACGCGCGCTAGCTTATAACTAAAAGTCGTAAGCGACAAAATGGTTTTGTAATTTTATTATTTAGAAATGATAATTTGATAAAAATTCCTTCTACAATTTTAAAGAGTATGTATATACTCAACTACTAAAAAAGTTAAGAGGCTTAAATCGGTCCCGTTTGCCCATAATATGTGAATCTCTTTTTAAAAAGAGGTATGTTTGATATATTTTTCTCTGTTATAAAAGTTACCTAATCATGTTTTGACGTCTAACAAAATAAGGTTTATATCATGAACTTTCAGGTAACCAAGTTGTATTTTGATCCGTTTTGTATTTACTGAGAAAAATTGAGATCCTTGGCGCCAAAAATTCCAATTCGTCCTCTTAAGAGAACTTCTTTGCGTAGCTAGATAAAATGTAGCTTATGTTACTCAAGGATACAGCAGGTAAAAGAATTTTGATATTGGTCGAGTTCTTTTTGATTTTAGTGATATTTGGTAATACTAATGTTTTCCCTATAATATCACTAATATTAAAAACACTTGCTTCCGCCATCAATGGTGCCTGAGATTGATGCGTTCCACCAAATAAAGTAGAAACTCTATTTATTTCTATGATTATATGGATGACTTAACTTCCTAGAAGTGAAAGTATTTCTTCGAATGAGTACACAACAGTAATAATTGAATCGTAATGTTCTAAGAATATATATACCTCTCCATTAAGACCTAGCAAGTTTTAATTTAACGCTATTTTTCCACCATCTCATCATTTGCCTAACCTTATCTTACACAAAATATAGGTACCTTCTTCAATAGATTATTTTCTGTTGACTCAACCTGCTTCATTATTTTATTAAAATCTCTACGACTTTTTTCGAAAATCCTTGGTAACTTGACAGTTGTATTTGGTAACCTCATTGTCCTCGATTGGAGTTAAAACTTGTAATTAACAGTAATAAGTGTTATAGTTACAGAGAACGCTCACTTACCTTGACTTTAATTGTTAAAGATATTGTTACTTGTATTTGTTTTGTTACGCCATCGCCAGTTAAGTAATACGTTCACATTTAACGGCTGATTCTGTTGTTGAACTTCTGTGTAGATACTTAGTTTAAGGAAATATTTGTTCTCGGAGATAATCCTACATTCGTTTGTCCTAAGCAACTCTAGGCCCAAGTTCACCGAGAACATAAACGTCAGTTTTCTTAAAACAAATGTTTACTATGAATTTTAACCTTCAATTTTCAAAATAAACAATTGTTTAAACAAAAGCGCTAGTTCTTGGCAAACTTAAGCCTTAGTAGACAAACAGATTTTTTCATTTATAACTACAAATACACTCGCTGTTTCCCCCGCATATTTACCCTCAGTACTTTACAGCTAAACTGACTTTTATTAAGTTTTTCGAAATGAAATTAATCGGCACAGGAACCTCAAGGACCAGGAACCTCCAGACCAGGTACCAACCCGTTCGAATAGTCACATCTTCTTGCATCCTTTCAACAGATTATATTTTACTATCACACTCTGAAGGTCATCCATACTCATCTATTGTAGTACTCATATCCGGAAGTGCAGGTACACAGCGAGTATCCGGTATTTTATCTGCCAAGGACGTTGTTTGTCCACTCTAAAACTAATTGAGTCTATAGCGATGCATTTTATTTTTTCTTATGCAGCATGCATATTTTTTATTAATGAGTTTTGTTGCAGTTATTTCTGTTTGAAATTAATTTAGAATGTTTGATTATTTCTTGTCTGTATTTTTTTTATATTTACTTTGAGAACGGTATAGGTCGAAAAAGAATAGAAATGGGGTGGATGGAGGCCAGTGATGTTATTACTAACTTTTTGCAATTTTTCTGTAAGTAATTGTTAAATGTTATGTTAATGAAAGTAAAGTGAAATTATTTCGCATAAAATTCTATCCCTTATAAAAAAATTGGCAAAATTGGGATAAGGGCAGGAGGATGATGATGATGATAGGAATTCTTTCCTTTATAATACGTATTCAATAATTTGCATCCCTTATTTACTGCTTAGGGGTTTAGTTACTAAACTTGCGGATCTCCATAACCTTTCAGCCGTGAATATGTAATCCGCTGTTGTTTTGTATACTATGACTGTTTTTATCTCACGCCCTCACGGTCAACATTATGTGTGAATTTATTTATTTGCTTAAATTGTTTAGTTAGGTACCTGTCTTTTATCGTTAGAAGTAGTGTAGCAAAAGGACACAGATTGTTTACAATGTCACTAATGCTAGATTTTGTCGCGTAAAATCGGGCACAAAAGCGCAGATCACTGCATACATACATTATGCGAAAGCACTTTTTTTATTCACATACCTAGATAATTAATTTTTTTTTTGAGTGCATGAAAGATTATTTTAAATGTATTAAAATGTAATTGCTTTAAAATAAAACACAAACCGTTAGAAGAGTTTATTATTAACAGCGATAAATAAATAAATACAAAATACAAAGTCTTACCGATACCCCATTTACGTCAAAACTCCTATTAATGGTACTTATTTATGTTTCAAATTAGATACTTTGTTGTTATCTACGTTTTCAATTGCAAAAACGTGGTAATTTCCTCTCAATGTCAACTCGAGGCAATTCTGAAAAAAAAAACATATAATAAGCTGCATATAAATAAGTAAAGTCAATATTATTTTGTTAAAGACATGACAAAAAATAAGTTAGTGAGTATAATGACATAGGAAACTGTTTGGGCGTTATTCAACAGCCTTTTGTTTTTTTTGTGGTCACAATGACATAAATTGATTTTGAACTCGATTTCAGTTAGGTATTTATTTCGACATCCAATCATTTAAATTCTAAAAAAATATCTTTAATATTGTAATCATTCTGACTCGGCTGCAATGAGGTGATCTCTCAAAAAAACCAGCATCCATGTTCTGCCCGTGACCATGGACGCTGTAAAGGATCCGAAACGTCGGGATTACATTTATTAATATAACCGCGATAAAATCCATAAAACTAGTTTTATTTACCTAAATGGCTAATATTACTCAATACTTAAAAACTGTATTGCATACCATAATGTGTACAGGCTGGTGGCTAAAATTAACAGAAACAATTATGGACCCTGTCGGGCACAACAAAGTTAGTTTTTAGAGGAGAGGACGAAGACGCTTTTTAAATCATAATATTGAAATAAATGTAGAACATCTTGTATTTAGATATTAGCGTAGGTAAGTGTTAGATTGAAATAAAATCGAATACGTAAATAGGAATGTAAATGACTTATAATAGCCATGTTTACTAAGAAATATCAGTGTTTGTGCAGATGTGCAAACATTGCGTTTATAGCTGCACCTGCGATAATTATAATTATGTGTTTGTTTACTCAGTTTTATTACAAGGACTATAACCTGCGCCTGGGCATTAAACTATCGTTATTAACAGTTATTAACGTTATACTGTTGTGTCATTTTTAAAATAGACCTGTATTACAAATAAACAGAACATATAGGTACTAGTTAAGTGTATCCTTAGAAAAATTGTTTGTACCTAATCCAAAATCATTATTCTACTTTACTTAAAAGTCGTATGTTAAATATGAATTCCTTTAGTCAAAAATCAGGTAGGGATATGTTCAAAAACAAATGGGAAAGTACTTAATAAAAAAAAAAGAAATGTGCAAGATTGGGTATAATAAAATATAATTTGATGACATAGACACCTGACTTCCATTTTTTTTTTAATTTACACTTTAGACACTTTACACTTTAGACACAAATCATTGAAAAACATAAATCTTAGTACCAATGTAAGATGCATCTCATATTGCATCAGGCTCACTTTCTGCGCATAAATAAAAGGGAAAGTTTATCGTATAAATCACATACTAGTAAAACTCTTGGAGAAAAGCGAAAATGACTTAAAAGGACCATCTTACCTCAAGTTTTCCATTTTCCGAGCAATCAATGTCCAATTTTTGTTTTTATTTACTTATATTTAATTTTCATCGTTTATCTATTCATCGTACAAAAATCCTCAGTATGCCATTTTCACATCAATGTTATATCCTAGTTACGTAGTAGTATACTCGCGGAAAACTTAAAAAAAATATATTAAATGACATACGTGTTGACAGTCCGCGAGTCAGAAGAATACTGAGTTTGCTCTCGCGTGCATTCGCTAGATCTTGTTGCGTGCGCGCATATTTTGATGCAATTATTTTGCGATATACAGGTTGCTGTTTTTTTTTTTTGTTAAGTATGTGATTTTCAGTTGAAATAAGTTGTAAATGTCTTTGCTCGTTTCCTTTTCTTCTTGCTTAGTGTCCAAGTATTTTGATACATACCTACTTATTTTTACTTTAACAAGTTATTTATTTACTTTGTAAGGGTATCATTAATAGATAGGTATTGCATTGATTGGTCTACACAATAGACATTTATTTTGTCGGACAATTTAGAAACAAGTTTAGATAGTTTTTAAGATAGTTTTAATAATCCTCGTCTCATACCTATGTTTGAAAAATAAATATTTCTGATTCTGATTCTGATAGATTAGTTTTAATAGATTGATATACCTACCTACAACGTCTGCTTAAATTCAATGTGCGATTTGAGTACAGTTTACAGATCACCCTGTATGTATAAATCTTGCGAGTCGCATCGTCATTGGCTTTTATTATTTAATTGGCTAAACCTTTGACCTTTCATGTATTCACCTACATTTATATTAATGGTCTGATTTTGAAACATTTTAACTACCTTTGTAAGAACCTATAACTATAAATTATTTATTAAGAAATAGTTTTAATAGTTTACTGCATTGTATTTAGTTCCATTATCCTTACAGAATTACAAATTTTGTCTAAATTAGATTTAAAAAAAATCGCTTAAATATGAAGGTACTTCCGGTAATCAAACACTGCGCAGAGTATTGCGGTTTAGTCTAGCAGTAGCTAGTTATTTCATGCGGTTATATTATCGTGTTACATTAGATTGATATTTTAACACCACTAATGGCAGGTTTCTGGTGAGATTTATCAGTGGTTCTGTAAATTACATTTATTTTTTTTTTTGCTCAAAGGACATTGTTCAATTTTGGCCTAAGAACCGATGTGAATATAAATTATACTATAATTTTTATTTATTTTTATATTGTTTGAAACATATTTTAGTATTCCACGGACACTTCAAATAAATAAATTCCAAATAAAAAGTAGGGTCACAATTATTGATGCCTTATAAAATGTTTCCGTCAGCCAGTGCTGCCAGTTTCGGAAGTTTTCGGGATTTCGGTAAATACGGATCGAATTGAGAACCTACTTTCCGAAGTCGGTTATTAAAATTAGTTGGTAACACTTTATTCATTTAAATATCTAAACTGACTAGCTAGAAAAAAGCTAGTATTCTGTATAATGTTTTAAGATGGTTTTGAGCGAATCGCGAATTTCTAGCTTGGCATTCGAGTAGGATTATAGTTTTCGTAATTGGCAACACTGGTGTACTTCAGTCAGTTTGCTAGAAGTCAGTTTGATTGGTTTGATTGCTTTGCGACTATCGTTTCTTTTGTGATTTTCTATGCTTTTCATGGTTTTATTCTAACAACTTTGGCTTGATTACGGACTCCGATTAGATTGCGTACTTGGTAGACTCGGCTTTGTGTAAAGAACTGGATTTTACTAGCATTTTCGGATATTGCTCTGTCTGTGATCGAATTTAGTTATATTATAATTACAACAATGGATGCAGAATATAGTATATTGTATAAATTGTGGATCTGCTGGAGGTTCTTTGGTATTAGAAAACGAAGATATACTTCGTTGCATACAACAATGGACTGTTCCCCGTATGGTAAGTGGTCTACGAAAGTGTTTTTCTAATTTTGATAAGAATGTTACTACCTACTTATGTTTTCATAAGCACACAATTTCTCGGTTTTCAAATCAATTGCCACAATTGCAAGTTACTTGATATTTACTAATGATTTTTTGTATTTATTATTACAGGTTGAAGCTCATGACCTTATATGTACGACGTGTTGGTCTGAAGCAGTCGAGCATAATAAGATGCAATGCACTGTTGGACGCAATTGTGTACTTTGTAAGAAGCTCCTACCATCAGGCATACTGTTGCAATTGTATCGTTGGGCGTAGAACAGTGGGCTGTTGTGCCCACATAATGGCTATTATCTGGTATTTAAGCTGGGCGAGATACCAAAGCTCAGTTCTTAGATATATTATTGAGAAATATTGATGATTAAAAACCTTTAATTGAATATAAATATTGTTTTTATTGCACATCCTCGAAAACCTCTTTCATTGTTATTGGTAAACCTTACTTTAACTGTTAAATTATTTTGTGTGGTAATGACATTTTTAGTATGGTCTGTGCCTTCTTGGTAATAGACCGCGGGTTCGATTCCCGCCTTATGGCATGTAGATAGCTAGGTAACTGTCTAATATAAAAGTAGTAACAATCATTTAAATAAATAATTCTCCATCGTAATAATATCGATATTTTATGAATTGTGGTGAATGGAACTCTTCCATTTTGGAAACTTATGCGTTTTATCACAAATCCAAAGTGGATTCACTATATATTAAGAAACGTAACGTTGAAAGCAAAAGCGTTTATTATTTTTATAGGTAGTTGTTTTTCATAAAAATTCTAAGCATTTATGAAAACTAGTCACACGCCCCGTCTTCGCACGGTGGCAATGTAAAACCTTGGTGTAAACCTTCCTCTTGACCTACTCTATCTATTAAAAAAAATCGCACCCAAATCCATTGCGTAGTTTTAAAGATCTAAAGCATTCAAAGGGACAGACAGAAAATGCAACTTTATAAAATGATCATTGTCAAAGAATTATCTTAAACTTGACTATTTACTATCTCTTTTCCTAGTATCTAGTAGAGTAGTCTTTTCCTAGATCTAGAAGAGAACATATAGAGCTGTACATAGTATTGTTGATTTTTTGTATAGTGTAGTTTGATAATACTACTCTGATATTTCACGCAAGCTTGGTTATTTTTTATTTATAACCTCAAAATATTAACTTTTTTCGTAATTATTTTAGTTTCCTGAAGTGTCCGTTCGTGAAAACTTATTTCATAGGATTCCATATAATTTTAAGAGTTTATAGAAGTCACTTTCCATTCGAACGGTTCTTAGGCAGAACATGTATGGAGCCGGAACAATGTCCTTTAGTACCTGTGCTTATGGTCTTCAGAAACCAGCCATAAGTAATATAATCTTAAATTATAGAAAGAGTACTTACTAAAATAGTACAAAAAACTCATCTATTTTGATCTACATTTTGAACTTTTTTTTTTTGTAAAACAATTAAAATTTTTTTAAAGCCAGCAGCCAAGCAGATAATAAGTACCTACTATATGTATTATATACTATTGTTGATACTGGATTTACACATGTACTGACAAATACATTAGACGTCATCTTTATCACCTAAGCGGCAATGTAAACAAATGATACATGTTTACGTACACAGATGCATCTGCAAAGTCATGTGTAACTCATTAAAAGTGATCAAATAAGTGCATAATGGATACCTACGTTATAATCGTGTTTCTTGTTTATTGTTTACTTGCAAATCTTCCTGGCTTCGCATCTGTGTAAATCTTTACTATATTTATAGGTAAATGCGAAAGTTACTCTGTCTGTCTGTATGTCTGTATGTCTAGCTTCAATCAAAAACTACTAAATGAAATTAAACAGTCTAGAGCCTAAGAAAGGGTATAGATTACTTTTTATCCGGATACGGGAAGTTGTACCCTTGGGATGTGGGTGGATCGATGGGGAATAGTCAGTTACAGTTATGTATAGCTAACACTTCTTAGTGAACCACTCTTATCTCATGGTGAAAACAAGATGAAAATCCGTTCAGTAGTTCTTAGAATTAAAGTAGACAGATTACATTTATATGATCTTACTGGCTAAGAGGATATCCTTAATAGTTACACTCGCTTATTTACCTCCACTATAACTTGTAATTTGTCTGCAATAAGTAATAATTAATTTACTGCACATTAAATCAAAACTAGTTCCAATAAATGTCAAGCTGTCGTTACTTGTAACTAAGTATATGTCTGTAATTAATCTCAGGTATTTTATTGGTCAGTTTACAATTGCTACATATCCTGTATTTTGTATGTATCTTATGAAATTATTTGTAACATGAATTAAAGAAATAATAATCTAACTTATATATTTTACTGTTTAGACATGAATGCATACCTACTTCTGTCTCAAGAACCAGTAAATAACTTTGTCTGTATCATCTTTTAGCTTGATTAATTAATTTCAAGCAAAGCAAAACCATGTTATACCAAAATTTTTGTAATTATTATTTCTTTTCAGTTTGAATTGGCGGGCCTCTGTTTTTATTTGCTATGTTCAGTCTACCAAAGACCTCAAACAAAAGATCCTTACTTAGTTTATCAAGCAAAAAAAATTTTTTCCTTATTCTTAAAAAATAGTCTTTGTAACTGATATCTTAAATTTCTCCTTCCAGGCTCATCGTGTACAGAAAACGCAGGGACTACATCCGAGTATCAGGAGGCGAAGACTACAAACTGCTTTCTCGAAGACCTTACACGGAACTCAGGAGCCTCAACGGAGCATCGAACCCGCGACAGCGATGAACTACCTACCTCTAACAAACGAACGCTTAACGTGAGTGGTAACTGGCTTCGGAATGAAATTCACTGTTAACCGTTATTTTTTGGTCCTAGGAATTATTTCTGTAATGAAACTAGCTAGGCTGATTTTGACATAAGCCAAAATATTTATTTGACAAGAAAAATAGTTGAAAAAATATTTTCCTGATTAATGGAACTTGTAAAAAAAAACACATCCTGTAAAAGCCGGTAAGAACCTGGGAAAGCCAAAAATAAAAGTAGGTAATAAAATATACCAATTAATGAACTTCTTACTCGATTAACTGGCATGACATTAGAAAAAAGGAAATAGCTAGCCATTTTATAGCAAATATACATAAATATTTATTGGTCTGTAGGTATGTTAAAAAAATCCTTAGCTCAATGTGAATAAATACAAAAAAAAAGTGTAGTTAAGCAATGTACTATCAAAATATTTTTCTAAGAAAGATAAGTAAATTAGTTTCATTGATAACTACTGTAAAATGTATTTAAGTGTAAACACCAGCTTGGCCAAAGCCTCTGTTATTAATTATTAATATTAATAAAATATACATGCACTAGATAAAATATTTTCAACTAGAAAAACAATTAGACGTAAATATGAAACATTGACACAAGTGAATACTTCTGCTCATTTGTTCAAAGAAAAAAAAACAATTGACAATTTATTTCAAATCTGTTGACTTTTTAGGGCCGATTTTTCAATCAACAGATAACTTAAATCTGAAAAATATATTGGTCGTTTTGATAGCTTTTGCATGAAAAATATGTCAAATCAGATAAAAGTCAAACGATGATTGAAAAATCGTCCCTTGCGTCCATAAGAAAAACGAATCTACTTATAAAAGGCGTTTGTAAAATACCAGTTCTACAGTGCTGTGAATTTATGGTTAGCGGTTTTAGAACGTGACGGGTGCGTGGCGTTTGCGTTTAAAGGTCTTGGCATACCTAAAATCAACTTGGATTCGGATCAAAACCGTATCGACCTATTGTTTTAAGGAAAAAGTCCGGTCAAATTAGACCGGAATTAAAAATGTGAGTGAAGTTACATAAATTCATAACAATTCAAGTGTCTAAATTGACCGGGCTACAAGGCGGTAAGATTCCGATTAATGACCGTTTCTCATACCAATGATAACGAAACTCGAGTTTATACAGTTATAATCTCTTTCCGAGTTGATATTGTGTGCTCTGACGAGAAAAATGTGTGGAAAATAAAAGGTTCCGACGAATTGAGCACCTCCTGTTTTTGGGAAGTTAAAAATGCTGATTTTCCAACCTTTTTAGACAAATGCCATGCATTCTTTATGAACTATAGTTCGGCCATTCAGAGAATGCGTTCCTGACACGTCGCGATTGAACTGACGACGTAATAACATTCATTGATTATTGATATAATAATGTTGTTTTAATGCTCCTCAATTGTTAAAACGGTAAACAACCAGCAAAAATATTTTATCGTAACTGCAACGCCATTGCAAAGTTACGTCGTCAGTTCAATCGCGACGTGTCAGGAACGCATTCTCTGAATGGCCGAACTATAGTTCGTATAACCAGGACTTGTAAATAATAAAATACAAATATTATTATAATTGTATTCGTTTAGTTTTAGCTCTTATTCAAAACTATAGTTCGGCCATTCAGAGAATGCGTTCCTGACACGTCGCGATTGAACTGACGACGTAACTTTGCAATGGCGTTGCAGTTACGATAAAAATATTTTTGCTGGTTGTTTACCGTTTTAACAATTGAGGAGCATTAAAACAACATTATTATATCAATAATCAATGAATGTTATTACGTCGTCAGTTCAATCGCGACGTGTCAGGAACGCATTCTCTGAATGGCCGAACTATAGTGAAGTTATATGTTAATGTATTAGCATGCAATTTTGTTGGCGTTTTTTTTCTCATTTTCTAAAAACGCCCGCAGAATAAAGTAAGTCGCAATGATTTGAAACTAAAAAGTAAGCTACTTGCCTACTTTATCAAATATTTTGTGAGTTGCTTAACTAGGTATATCACATGTATATCCTAATTAATGAATTAATGTTAGACGCTCAATTCTTTTTCTCTTATAAAGCAATACAAGTATACTTTTGTCTTTATTACAACGTTTTAAAATCGTATTCCTGCTGTATTTTTTTATTTTATTTATATCCCGGTCTCTGGTGAACATTATTTCCTTTTTAAGTTCAATAACCTGTGTAATCAATAATATTAACAATAACAAATCAGTTTTGTTTTATAATTTGGAAATTATTCTTGATTGTACTCTACAAGTTTAGTACTACTAACGCCATCTAGTTTAACATTGTTGAACTAATTCAACTTGACAGTCACATACTGCTCTATATAACAATATTTTCATGCGATTTCAGCTTGTAACCTTTTTGGATTAGTTCCTACAGCTGACCCAGAGATTCAGGATCTATTATACCTACTTTTTTTAACCCTGAACAAAGTCGATAGTCAATATTTTTATAACTATAGGTATTAAATGAGTATTATTAGTTATATTAGCCTAGCTTTAGTTTGTAAGTAGACAATTTTTATTTCCTTCTCGTATGTACAGTTTTTCATTCATGTACATGTTTTTATGCATTTATATTTTGGCGGGAATGCAATTTTAAAGCTGGCTTCAAGTAGAGACAATGTGATGTTTTTTTTTTTATGTCTATAAGTTATTTTTTGTTTGGTTTCATTGTATCATAGAATCAGATTCATTATTCTAGAAGGTTTGTTATAGAAAAATAAAATATTTTTAAAAGAAACGATAATCCAAACATTTTAGAATTATTACTTTATTAGTGCAGTTTGCAATGTTATTAAAAATGTTTTATATTTTAATCAGTTTACATTAATTTATGGAACATAAACATCATGGGTGCTGGACACCATAATTTAAGTAAATCTTCATTAATTTTAGATTTAAAATAAATCATGACATAAAAATCCATTTTATTGGTTATTATTATTTTGTGCTGGATAGTCAATATTTTTTGCATCATTTTAACAAAATGTTAGACATGTATTTGTGATTGTTAGTTTATTTTATTTATTTGTGTAATCTCAATGTTAAATTGCTTAAATATTGTTTTAGATTTTTTGAATGTTACAACGATACCTATTTCTCATTTATGAGAGTTCACTAAAGAAAAACTTAGTAGTGGTTACTAAAAATCTTACAATTGTGATTTTTTATGACCATTATTTCTGAAAATAAAAAAAGAATTTTGAAATAACTGACATGAATTACTAAAAAAACAAAATTCCAACTTAGAAGCTGCTTGTGATACTTTTTGTAAATAAAATGACATTTCATTAGGCGATTATTTTGTTCCTAGGAGTTTTTAATAGTTATTATTAATAAATAAAAGTTGGTATTGGCTCAGTGTAGTACACTACTTACTCTGTAGGTATCTAACATGGATCGTGATGTCAATGTGTAATAGTAATTAGAATGAATTTGACAAATAAATAAGATTTATAATTTATTTTGCTTGTTTTTTATTGAATTTTACCTTTACTTCTTTTACTGAAGATAAACAATCTTGAAACTCATGACTTTTTATTGAAAAGTTAGTTTTAAAATAAAACGCTGGGAAAAATCAATGTAAACAAAATAATAAAAATAAGTTTTTGAATTGAACCATTATTTTGAGCAGTAATTTATTCGTTTATCATGTATTTGTGCTAATGTGCTATAAGATTACTTAAATCGAGACTTAATTGTAGATGTCGTTGGTGTCAGAGTTAAAAAGTTCTGAGTTTTAACAACAGATGTCGCTTTTATATAAGTTAGTACCCTTTTGACACCACAGAAGACAAAGTTTGCTCCTGCAAAGCTGAAAACTTGAAAACGTAATAGGTAACATGAAAACGTATTAGGTAACATAATGAAATACAAAGAAATACGGGAGTATGTATGTAATTATTATTTTCTATTTATAAAAATGTTAACTACATTTTGTAGTAGATGTTTTACAAATTGCTATTTTTTATTTATTATTCTAAAATATTTTAAACCTACCTACACTTAAAGTTAAGCAATCATTTGTACAAGCTCTTTATCATCATTCTTATTCTCATCTCTAAACTTGCCATTATTAAAGAAATATTCGATTTCCTGCAAAGTCCTATCTTTAGTTTCAGGTAGCATAAAGTATAGGAAAATCAACGATATTGCCATTACCACTCCGAATATAGTAAAAGTCCCATAAACTTTGAATGTTGCCAGCAATAAAGGTGTAGTTTTCAGTGTTACTATACTCATTACGGAAATTAATATACCAGCCATTGTAGTTCCTGCTCCTCTGTGTTCTAAAGGAAATATTTCTCCAATAAGAGCCAAAGGTATAGGAGCACATGCAAAATTAACTATACCTAAGTACAACCCAAACAAAGCCAAGGGAATCAATGGGTTACTCGGAATTAAATTTCGAGACGCTAAAAACAGATAGCCACATGCTGCTTTTAAGATAACTAAAGATATAAAACCAGTAGAAAATAACAAAGTTCGTCGTTTAAATATTCGTATTAAATACGATGAAAATGTAGCACTTACGGCTACTAACAGATCTAAAGCTAAAGTATAGTAGAATGAGCTGGTGTTACCAGAAATTTCTGATATAATTTGGACAGCATAGGCGGGAAAAATATGGCGGCCAGTTGTCTCCAGTAAAATGGCGGCAAAGATATAATTCACAACTGGCAGCACGAAGTCTCTTTTACCGAATTTCCGGAAGAAATTCATTGTGTTATCATAAACTGTGAAGTGGTCAGTGGTAATACGTTCTTTTTGGGCGTTAATCATATCATTGAGCTCCCTAGTGGAATGTTCATTTTTCCCTCGAAGTCTATAAAAGACTTCTCTCGTCCTATCAAATCGTTTCTTTGATACCAGCCACGCTGGACTCTCGGGCCACGTACAAACCATACCAAAAGCTAGCAAGAATGGAAGTAAAGTCAGCCCAGCGACCGTTCTCCAATGAAAATGATGACCAAGAAGATGAACGGTGGTACTGCCCATGTAAAGAGCAGCTGTCTTCAGATTTAGGAACATCCCTCTATTCGCAGGACTCGAATATTCTCCTATGACTATAGCTCCAAGAATTGAAGTGGATCCTGCTGTGATGCCTTGCAATACTCTTGCTGCTATCAAGCAGGGGACGTTTGTGGCGAAATACATGAGGACAAGTCCCAGGGCACCTGGGATGATGTCTAGGATGAAAGCCACTCGTCTTCCGAAGCGATCCATGTAGTAGGACGATGCGAGGAAACCAGGGATCCAGGCCAGGCCGAAGGAAGCAGCTGAAAATAAGAGAGCTTGGTAAGACATCACTATTTGGAGTGTAGATAGGTAAGCACAAGCTTTATAAGGCTGAGATTCTTTTCTAGGTTGGAAATTCATCAGATAGCTCCTGTTTTTAAATAAAAAATATTCGAATTTGTGTTTGAAAGTAATCAAACCGCTCATACAGAGCTATGTGTACGTGTATTTTATGTATATTTAAATTATGTAATAGTCCAAGATTAGGGCACTACTATAGAATTATTTCTGCCTGTCTGTAATTTTCCGAGCTACATTTACGTACACGTGGTTTCCAAGTTCTCAAGCTCAAAATATCATATAAAAAATGCGCAAACAAACCTATCCAAGAAGACTGTTCCAAGCTGGCTCTGATGGGAGAGTCTGGATCCTGCAGCGCTGGCAGCAGGCACGTCGTGAAGCCCAAGAACATCCCCACCTCCAGCATGGTGAGGAGTACTCCTGATGCTATCCATGTCTGCAAGGAGGAGATACTTGAAGAAGATGGAGTTATTTCTAAAATAGCTACTACAACTGTTTACCGTACGTTTGAGTCGCGAGGGTCCTGTATTTTTAAAAATATACCGGGTAAGATTGGATTGTTCTAGCTGCAACGCAACTACTACATATCTAGAATTCTCGCTGATATCACACTTAAAACATGAGTAATTGCTTCTGCACGAGCAATCAGCGGGACGGATTTTGACAAAACTTCGTAGTATTGTATCGTACTAGAGAGAGACCGGCAGAAAACGCTTAAGGCGGTAGGTCCATTGGTGTACAGTGTGCAAGAAGTATCTATTTTATAAATAAATAAATATAAAGGACATATTTTATCAGGGTGCGTTAAGTAGTGCTCTCAGGAAACGAGTGAAACAGCTCGCGAAAGCTAGTTTAAAGACAAAACTGGCGTTTTTTTCAAATTTGACCCACGGATTAGTATCTTGTACTATTTCATGATCAGATCATTGAATATTGCGCCCTCTAAGTTAGAATAAATAGCTTAGAATAGTTAAATTTTTTTGAAGTTAGTAAGTATAGAAAAAAAATGTTCTTACCTGTCTTAAAAATGTGTTTGTCATCCTTTCACATAATTTATTACTGTTAATATTATAATTATTTGTCTTTCTGTGTATTGATTATTTAAGTAGGTACTGCATAATTATATAAAAAAATAATTTTATTAATATTTTTTTTGCAAAATATTTTTCCCCTTAAGTCTAAATTGTAATTTTTGAATTTATAATTTTTGATATCGAATGTAAAATTTAAGAATATTAATTATTTTTAAAAACGTCAATAGATAATAGGAAACCACTATATAGTTCGGTGTCTGCGTTAGGAATAGTACGAGTTCAATCCAGATGGTATTTGTTTTAGATAAATATATATAAGTAATAAATGCTAGTGATATTATCTCTGCTGATAAAATTAATATTATCAGGTACATGGCGTGATAACCGAGTCTAGTAAATATAGTCCTTCGCTGTCGTAACATCTCAGGAAATCTGTTAAACAAATAATTTAGCTTATCTTCATCTGTCAATCCTATTTATCCGACACCCGAAGAAATGTGTTCCAAGTTATACTTACTCCAAGGCCTAAGTTCACCGAAAACATACCTAAACGTCAGTTTTACCATAACTTATTTTTTTAACGACGCCAAAAATCATCAAATGACCCTCCCGCTGTGGGTTAGCAGCGGTGAGAGAGTGTCAGACTTTAACTGACTAAAAACCGTCGTGTTTCGTCGTAAGCCTTTTATATACCAGGGCCGCGATAAGTCTTTTGGACAATCCCGCAGCCCCTGCAGGCCAGTTTTACCATATCTCAAGGTAAGACTGGTAATTTCCTGGCTTCTTCTTCTGTCCGTCTTTCCCCGTAAAGATACTCAAAGATCGGGGTGTTATACCACAGAATGAACAATTTTCAAAGGTGGATGAGAAAGAAAAAACCTGGATCAAGTCTGATACACAACCAACTTGTCTTGAGTCATTTCAATATAACCGCGATAAAATCCGTAAAAGCATTTTTTTTTTATGTTTAATGTTCGCGTAAGTGTCAGACATCAACGTCATTTCATACACTATTCTTAGAATATATGTTTATCGTAATTGTGGCTCAACCCCATAGATGTAATATAATAAACAAGATTGCGCACGCTCAAAATATATATTTACGAAAATGAACTCTATTCCAACGTAATATGTACTAAATTTGTTGCACAATACACAGAGGCAAATCCGAGCCGAGAGGGATAGTTAGAACGGAGGCCGCTTGTCTCTTTCTAACACCTTGCCAGCATAAAAAAATGTTGTGATCAACAGTTTTGTCTTCCCATGAAAACAATTGAATCACATATATTTTTATCTTATTTTAACAATTGTAAGTCAACAAATTAATAAAAATCGCACTAATTTATTCGTATTTATTCTTAAAACATAAACAACATAAATTTTTATTTTGCTTTTTTTTATTTTCTAGCGGTAACCCTGAACATTCTTGGCGCGTAATCAGCATTTAAAATTTTGTTTATATTTTTTGTATTAAATCAATTTAAACTATTTAAATGGTGAAAAAGTGTTGCGTTTATACTTGTAAAAGTGAATCCTATGGTGGCTGCAATATATCATTCCACAGGTTAGCTAATAATACCATTTTCGTAAACCAAACAACTAGGGTGCCCATGAATTCTTGTAATGAGTCAAAATATGGGTGATGGATTTTAAAACTGTTGTACTATTGTTATAGCTTCCCAAAAAATGAAGAAAGGTGACATAAATGGCTTAGCAGTCTATATATGAAGTAGAAATACAAAAAAAAATACAGTCTTCACTTCGAATCTTCCTGCTTTTATACTGCTAATTCCCGCTAATTATTAAAAGCCTTTATTAGTATCTTAAGGTCACAAACTGCGTAAGTTAAAACTTCAATACCAATCTGTGTTTAATAATCTTAGCAAATTCGGATTTGTCTCACATAGCTTAATCTCATAGTCACCCTATTAGAAAGGGACAGACAGCCTCCGTACTAACTGTTTCACTCGGCTCGTTTTATGGGTTTAGGTGCGCAGTCCTGTTTACTAATATTATGTCTATGCTCAACCCTAGTAAATAATTAGTTTGAATGCGCTTATAAAATAATTATGATACTAGAGCATTGTTCATTTAAATGTATAACTTTAATAACCACGTAGGTAAAGATAACATAACGTAGATGACAAGATAAAATATCAATTAGGTACAGTGAAGTTTTCTATAACCTATAGCAGTTATGAAGAAAACTGAAAGATGGAGGGAAGTAGCGTTTAAGAATACAGGAGAAAATATTTACTACCAATCAAGGTTGAACCCAAGTGTTTGTGATACTGAAAGTAACTCCTGAAAAAAAAACATAGTAAAACAACAGTTATTACTTGTTGCCCACTTCAAAAAAAGGTCTTCTTTCCTAAATCTCAAAGACCTCAAAACCTATCTAAAAACCTTGATTTTTAGGGTTCCGTACCCAAAGGTTAAAACGGGAACCTATTGTTTTCGCTCCTCTGTCCGTCCGTCCGTCCGTCCGTCCGTCTGTCCGTCCGTCTGTCACCAGGCTGTATCTCATAAACCGTGATACATAGAGAGTTGAAATTTTCACAGATGATGTATTTCTGTTGCCGCTATAACAACAAATACTGAAAACTAGAATACAATAAATATTTTCAGGGGCTCCCATACAACACACGTAATTTTTTTGCTCATTTTCTAAATAATGGTACGTAACCCTTCGTGTGCGATTCCGAATCGCACTTGGCCGGTTTTTTAACCTATTTATCCGCTCCTAACATCTAAAATTCTTCAGCAGAATTTTTATAAGACAAGACCTGACAAAGAAAATATACCTGAGCTTGATTTAATTGGTCGAGCTGTGGAGGATCACTTGACCTACTGCCCTACCCCTTTGTGCGATAGCTATAAGCTATATACAACTGAGTTTAGAAAGGGAAGGTTCTAGTAGTGTCTGGATTACTTTCTTGATAGCTGATCGTATTGTTAGTTGATTTTAAACAACGGGAAATAATTTATATTAGCTCCTAGGGAACTATTTCCTGCAGTTGGATAAAAGTTGTCCATGTTCTTTCACCAGCACGACAGACGATACATAGTTACCTCCATTTTGTCACTGCATTCCTTTTTCAAGCATTAACTTTAATGAAATGGTAGAATATCTGTTGGAATCACAAAAATATTTGAGGTCGGGTTTTTTATTTTTTATTTATTTAAACATTTATTTCGAGCAACATGACTCATAGTGTTAGTGACAATTATACTTATGAACTATGTTAGTACTACACAAATACACAAATACACAATATTATTTTAAAGCGTATCACACAATTTAGTTACATACTACCTACACTACTATTCAGATTTTACATACTACCCACCTAACATACTAAACGTTCGTTTAGCTATAAGTAATAAATAAATCCTACTTAACAATTTTGTAACAAGTGTCACCAAACTTTTGCTTTAGCAAATTAATACATATATCAATTACAAAATATGTCCCATTTTGACAATAAAAATTGGTCACATCAACTATGGGGCATGGCAGTAGTATGAGTTTCACTTTCAAGAAGATATAACGTTTCACGCCTGAAGCCTCTTTTATAACGTTAAGCTGAAATAAATGGCGGATACACTCCCAGATAAGAACGTGATGGTTTTTAATTAAATTTTATGAAAAACCTTTTTTCAGGGACTTGAAAACTTGACAGTATCGCGACGATCTATTGATCCGTGGATGTGTCGAGATTTTTTACTCGATTGCTGGAAGGCAAGTTATGAATTAAAATATTAAAATTTTGACTGAATTCACACGGGCCACATTTATAGGGGAATAATAATATAACTACAGCTACAATATTGTATTAGCAAGTAACTATTTAGTAATCTGTGGTGTGGTTCCATAATATATTATGCAAGAAAATTAAAAAAAGGATAAGATGAAGGATAGTTTAAGGAAGGAGGAAAGGAAGGAAAAGAAAGGATAGGTAAGTAAGTACATATACGTATTTTTCAGTCGTTACAGCAGTCTGAAGCCCGAAAAATCCAACAACCAGTTCTACCAAGAAGTTGCTTCTTGGTAGAACTGGTTGTTGGATTTTTGGTTGTTGGGTAACCCGGGTAAGTTATTTTCCCTATTTCCTATTAAAACCACCAATCCAAAAAATATTAATTTTTAGGCCATGCTTTTCTTACAAAACTAACAGTTAATACCTACTTTAACTAAGCCTAAAATGGAAATTACAGCCAAAGCCAGCAGGCGAAGCTAGTCAAAACTAATTCCGCTCCAATTTAAGCGTTTCCCGCGGCGTCACTCGCCACACATCCACACTTGTATAATCGACACACGCACACATTGACATGTGGGTGTATGTGTATAGGGGGGCACACACACTGATATGTATTTCCTTAGGGCGTGGATGGTTGCACCGTGGCGGTTTAAACTGGGATTAGTGTGTTTTTTTTTCTCTCAATATTACAAAAACGAAGGAATGCCTATCATGGATAAACTTTCAATCATCCAAAGACAGCCGTTAGAAAATCCTTCTCAGGCATCATATAACGTAAATGTAGAAACGTATTCAATATTGATTTTCAGTAATTTTTTCATCTTCTCTTCTACAAAAACCTAACTTTGATGTGCCCAAGAGGGTCCATTATTGTTTTTATTTTACCTAATAAGAAGCGTTATTACTTATGTTCACAATTACGTTTTAGGGAATGCAATAAATAAATCGTGAATAATATATCACTTGAACTGTATGTGACTATAGAAAAATCACTTTTCAACAGCCTTTTAGTAATTTTCGGTACCCTCTGAAATGTTTTCAAGGTCACGTTCTACATAAACCAACGTTTAAATGAAAACGATGCACGCCACCGTTTACGTAGATTTGATTATGTTGGTATGAACGCAGTTAGCACAAAGTGTGACGTCATCTTAGCCGTTTGGTGACGTCACCTTGCCTTGGTGATATACGTACAAAAATATTTTACTTGTTTGTATGGTTTATATGAGCTTTGATAAAATCGTGGAAAACTTTTCTGGTCAATATCCTTATATCACGTTAGTTTTTTTTTTCAAAATTAAAAAGATAGTTTTAAGCACCCTTCTAGTGAAAGGTACCATACCTAGATAGTAAACATATGTTTTTGAAAATCTTATCAAGAAAAATACCATTTATTTCAACGCCTAAGTTTCAGTCTTTCTTTCATTAATGAACAACTACGTTGAACACTGAAAATTCAGACATTTAGCAGAACTTCAAGATAATTTAATAATCAAGTAAGTACCTCAATAATAAATTAAATTGCCCTAAGGTATATTTTGCCAAATAACGGTAACTTTACAATTTATTGATGGTCTCATTATAATGTAAAATCGTTAAATCTGCAGAATTTTTAGTAACGAACAATGAAACATATTTATTATTGAAAACATGTTGTAATTAAACATAAAAGAAAACTAGTGACTTCTTGCATTTCTTTCTAGTGCAATGACTCTTTCTCTCACTTCAGAATTTCCCATTATCAAGTACTTTCATCTGACAGTTAGGTTATCAGCAGATTTACAGCATTTTCATTAAAAGAATCACGTACTCACCATTCATATCGTTTATTGTGACACCCGGCGTCGCTTGCATATTTACAGGCTAAGACATTCTTATGATTCGTGAGGTTATTAGATTTGGACTTGGAAATGACTAGACAAACTCTAAAGTTATGGCAACATTTTATAATTAATTTCCGGTTTCGACGGATAAAACAATAGTTTTATCCACTGGGATTTTTGACCGAGTTAAAAAAATGAAGGTTCTCAGTTTTATCTCCACTCTACTATGTATGTTTGTGCGCGATTATCTCAAGTTTGACTGAATCAATTTGTTGCGGTTTTCATCATAGTATTTACTAGACTAAGGAGAAGGTTTAGTTATATTTTTGAAGTCGGTAAATTTTATTCACATATTCATAAAGTTTTATTCCACTCGGAACGAGTCGCACATACATATATTATGCTCGGTTTTGTTACGTGCGCCAAAAATGCTAGTGTAAGCGTAGATTATATTCCATCCTGGAATTTATCATGGATAAACCGTAATATAATTAATAGGTAGAAATAAACTCTCCGGTAAGTTTTATGTCCTATCCATCCCATTTCAAAGTAAGATGATGTCACAAACCATACACATGTCGCCTGGGTTTGTCCTTGTAAATCAAGATGGAAACAATCGATGAGGGTTCGTCTGAATAATTGAATCGTCTGGCCTTCTCTGAAAGTTACCCTTCAGTCTTCATGTAGGTATATGCCTCATGTAGTGGGGTTTAATAATCATTGATTTGGGGGAAAGGTGATTGATAGTTTTGCTGTGAAAGGTGGTGTCTTTATGTCTTGTTGAATACTTTACTAATAAATGCTAAAGTAATTCTGTCTATTTGTCTATATGTGGTGCCGTTGCACGATTAAAGTTCTGAACCGATTCAGATGAGGTACCGTAACTATTTATCGCAACATTTCAATATTCTTGATATATTTTATGGTCCTAATTGCCTTATGCCATTGAAAATTTCTGTTTGAAGCATGTAAGTCTATCGATCTTATTTATCAAGCTGTTTCATAAGCACACAATATTACACATTTCTTGTTCATCATTCTTCTCCTCAATCAAAAGTGGTTTAGGATCGAAGCAGAGAGATGACATCAGACAGGGACGTCTGAAAGAAGATGACGTACTGCACTGAACAAAAATAAAATTGGTGTAAGAGTAGAAGGATAAATGGTTGGCTCAGTCAGTTTGAGAATAGATCTTCTTAGATATTTACATCTACAAGAATGACTAAAATATACTTGTAAATTGGAAGATGTCTATAGGTAGTTTTAGGTGGAAACATCAATAGAAAAAGCTGAATCTTTGAGCTAAACACACATACACTTTTCATTTCGTCTCATGGTTCATATACAAGGTGTTGATTTGCATTTGTGCCATACTTCAGGAGGAGGACATAAAATACGTAAATAATCGATTGGAATTACAGTACACGGGAAATGGCTAATATGCACTGCTTTTTTTGTCATTGTAATGTCGTAGTATTTCAGAAGTAATCCAATTTTATGAATGAAATTAATGAATAATCGTTGCGTATGCTTGGTGTTTGCGTTTGTGTGAGGGAGCAGTACGGTTTTGAGGCCAGTAACATACGTGCCGAGTTTGAAAACGGGTAGGTGACATTGACGAATTTCCGAAAAAAAATTAAAACCAAAAATTTTCGTACCAATTTTTTTGTTGAGTTGCGTTGAGAATCATTAGTATAATTACGTCATTGACTATGGCACGCATGCAAATCAACAGCTTGTAGAACATAGCGTTCTAATTATACATACATAAGATCTTTATTAACAAATAATAAGTGCACGCGACGATGGCAAGAGACCAGATGGGATGTCTATAATGCCTTGGAAGATGGGAAGGTCTTTGGTGTGGGACGCAACCTGCGTCGACACCCTTGCACCTTCCCACCTTCCCAGTACGGCGAGCTGTGTCGGTGCAGCTGCCGCAGCCGCGGAAAACCTCAAGCGGCACGAATATGTAAACCTCACCGGCAATTGCATTTTTGAGCCGTTTGGGGTTGAAACCCTGGGACCATGGGGCCCAAGTGCCCACAGACTCTTTCGAGAATTTAGTAAGCGATTAGTGGAGTCCACTCGTGACCAAAGGGCTGGCCTATACTTCGGTCAAAGGATATGCATTGCCATCCAGCGTGGCAATGCAGCCAGCCTTTTGGGCACGATCCCAGCTGACAGCGATGCGGATGAATATTTTGATACTTAGTTTTAATATTTCCCTATAATAAGATCATTTTACAAATAAATATATTCTATTCTATTCTAAAGAAAATTTTATACATAGAAGATATAGGTAATTTTCGATTCCTGATGTAAGTCCTTCAAACCAACAAAAACTGCAGTAATAACAATAACTGTAAAAACTTTTCTACGTCGCAAACAAGTCTAATTCACAAAATAATAAATTCTTACAAATTCAAAACCTCCGAAGCATGTTGACTAAAACCTCTTGAAAAATATGAAAGCAAATCTATGTTGGTACGAAAGTCGTAACGTACACGCGTCTTGCCAACACCCCTCCCCCGACACCCCTGTAATTGATTTCACCCCCCTCTAGGAATGCGACCCATCGTATGTAATGGGGTGATTCAAAAACTCATCTTATACTTGATTTGGGGATGTTCGTAGTTCGGTTTAGTCGATTGTTGGAGCGGGAATCGAGTTAGTTTAGTCGATTCTTGTGTTGAGATCCTCGGATCACGTGTCCGTCATATCAGTATTTAGGTAATATTATTGAATTTGTTTATTTCTGAACCTTCCCTTGAAGATATAAGGACCTATGTACAGTAGGGACGGCACATCAACATACCTCTATCTGTCAAATTTCATCAATAGACTTTCAACCTTATCACAATAGTGGAATGTTTATGTTCGATTGGTAAAATTTGACGGATTGGAGTAGGTATATTAGCTGGGGTCTGTACTAGTAACAATTTACAGGCATACTGAGAAATAGCCAGGTACTTAAATGGTAAAACTATAAGTAACAAAAAAGTTAGTAGGTACTAGGTAGCAATGGTAACCATACTTGTAAAAAATATTCGATTACTCGATTCAAGCAAATCGATATAACAACACAGCAACTGTCCCACCCCTAGCACTTACATTACGCGTTTAGTAATATAATTTCATTTGTAGCAACACCGAGGTGCGGCTCTATTGTAGAGCTGTTCACTTTTATTGCCAGCGTGTTATAGTACCAAGTTATTGAGTAGATATCGGATACTAGCATGGCGGACAAAATTATTAGCGGATATGTCAAAACGCAAAATCTCTAGTTGTTACATAGAGCGACTGCTGTGCACGAGGTTTCGAGTTCGATTTCCAGGTCGAGCCAAATTCGGTTCGTGGGTTTAAGAAATTTGTAATTAATTATCTTCTTTGGAACTCAATCCCGTTAAAAAAAAGAACCATCAAGATAATTTTTTGGCAGATTGGACTTCATCTGTCATGGAATCCGAACGCATCGTTGGTTTTAGTACCTAACTACTTAATCACGACAATTTACATAGGTAAATCGGTGGCGTACTTTCACATTACTTATAATTTTATTTACTTGACTTTTTTTAGGGATACTTTCGCATTTAGATCATTATAGTAAGGACAGAAAGAATACTTAAGTATATTTACAGTAATCAACAGTATAGCTGATCAGCTTCTTAATATTGTTGTCAGATAAAATATCTAATTGTGATTGATAGTTCTGTATTTATTTTTGTAATTTGTGTTCCAAAGCTGGTGTGTCGTAAGATTAGGAATTTACAAAAATACCAGACTTCTTATCGATCACGTAATATATAGAGCTATCATTTCTTATCAGATACGGAGGAAAGATGTCTAGTCTATAATATCTATAATAGATATAAATAAACAATAATAATCATCATGATTAAGCTTTTTAGTGTCCCACTGCAGACAGGTCTATTTTCATACAGCGCATGTGGTCCTTAGTAAGTAGAGGAGCACATAGGAGTTACTACTCTAATATGCTTCTCTTCTTCTTCTCTTATGCATATAGAAAAAAAAAGAAAGAAAAACATTTTATTCACGCGTGTGACACAAGGACAAAAACAAAAGAAAAATACAGAAAAAAAATTGACATAAAATAATAACAATACGAATTACAATAGGAGACACGACACGAGAAGAAGGTACATAACGGGAAATATGTGTCACACCCGCGTGAAACGGCCCTCGCTCATTATAATGCTGCATATGTTCATATAAGTACTTTTTTTACTCCTCTATATACTCCCTTAAGTGTTCCCCGTATGATGTACTCAAAGATGTGATCTCCCTTATGTTATCTGCCAAGCCTTTTCCCAACTATGTTGGGGTCGGTTTCCAGTCTAACCGGATCCAGCTGAGTGCCAGAGTTTTACATGGAGCGACTGCCTATCTGTGATGTCCTCAACACAGTTACCCGAATTCGATACCCCTTGCTAAGACTTACTGGCTTCTGAATACCCGTAACGATTGCCAAAGATGTTCAAAATGACAGCCGGGACCCATCAGTGTATCATTATAATACCAGACGTATTAAACCGATCACAGAATAGTGCTATCAATTCCTATCAGATGCGGATTAAAGATGTCTAGTCTATAATAGATATTAATAAATAATGCTCATCATCATGATTAAGCTTTTTACTGTTCTCCTGCAGACAGGTCTATTTTTGTACAGAGTATGTAAGTATGTACTTACTTAGGTACTTCCCTCGTTGCCTCGTTGCTGCCTCGTTGGTCTAGCTGTCGCAAGTGCGGCTGCTAAGCACGAGGTCTCGGGTTCGATTCCCGAGTCGGGCCGAAATCGCTTTGTGGGTTTAGAAGACTTTCACAAAGCAGCCCGGAGCCTGGAAGCTGGTGATTGATACACCCGTGCATCGGAGAGCACGTAAATGTCGGTCCTGCGCCTGATCTCTCTCCGGTCGTGTCGGATAACCGTCCTATCGGGCTATGAGAGTTAAGGAATAGTGAGTGCACCTGTGTCTGCGCAAATGCTCGTGCACTATAATATGTCCTGCGTAGTTGGCTAATCTCCTTACATGAGAACAGCCGCCGTAGCCGATAATCGGCTAGGAGGACATCAGATCAGATCATCATCAGGTACTTCCCCCTTGGGCTCGCCTTCTTTTTCCCTTGTACTACATATTGTACTTGCCCTGTAGACTTCCCTATTAATTCCCCTTATGTACCTACTACCCTATAAACTCCCTTTTGTGGTCCCTGTCTTCATTTCATTGTGTTATGTACTACCTTATGTATTCCCCGATGTACTCCTTATTTACTCCTCAAGGTATTGGGTTACCTGGGTACCCAGCTACAACCGATTAGACTGGAAGCCGACCCAAGACAGTTGGGAAACGGCTAGGCAGATGATTCATCCAAATTCTTCCATACGTAAGAAATTAAAAATCTCTCGTTCTTTACATGCTTTAATATTTTTAAATAATTACAAGGAAGAAGTTAACACTTGTAGGTAATTAATTAGAGCATGGTGTAAGGAATTCGGTTGAACAAACAAACGGAATGATGCGTTCAACTAATTACATTAGCACATGAGCCTCGGTTTTGTTATACTCAAATTGTTACAGTAGTTTAACTTTGTTTGTATGTAAAGCTGTAGAGCTTATGATTTTTATTTTATTTTTATTGTACAATATAAAACACACGCGCGTTAAACTGTAGGTCCAAGCTATCATTGAACATCCTTGGCAGTCGTTACGGGTAGTCAGAAGCCAGTAAGTCTGACACCAGTCTAACCAAGGGGTATCGGGTTGCCTGAGTAATTGGGTTGAGGAGGTCAGATAGGCAGTTGCTTCTCATAAAACACTGGTACTGAGCTGAATCCGGTTAGACTGGAAGCCGACCCCAACATATGTAGTTGGGAAAAGGCTTGGGAGATGATGGTTCATGATTGTACAATATAAAAGAACTTTAAGGGTTTTTGCATATGGCCCCTATTATTTCTATGGCCCAACAACAATTAACAAAAGCCATTTAACTTTTGAAAGGGAGTGTGTATCTACAATATTATCTTGAAAATTTGGAGGTCTCTTCTTCAACATTTATGATAACTAAATGTAGTATCTACCCAGCCTTATAGGTGTCGTACTCTGCAGTCTGGTTTTTTGTCAAAAACTTAGAAAAAGGACTGCAATAGAAGATTGTGTCCTACCGAAATCTTTTTATATAGCATTTAAATACCTATTCAAATTACCTAAAGACCTAAAGTATATGGTAGGTATACAAGATTTTTCTCATCATTAAAATTATCAGATTCTATCTATAACTGCATTATAACACTATAGCAACATCACCAGCCGGCTGTGACGTCACGATGCGCCCGCGCACGCGACGCGCACACGTGTGCCGCATGTGTGATGTGTAAACAGTTGCACAGGGGTCGCGCACGAGGTGGTTGATTTGGACTATTTAATTAAAGCTTTTATTCAATAACATACCTATGTAGGCATAGAATTCATATACATTTTATCATTAAACTGTTATGTATAGAAAAATAAAATTACCTACTTAAAACCAATATATGGCTTCAAAAATATTCTCCTATATGGGCCTATTGGTAAAACGATGGTGCCAACCATGGTGAAATATTATTTTGAATGTAATCGTGGATCAAATTAAACATTTTTGTTGATCTAAACCTGATCGTTGTAATGTGTGCACTATCTTTATAAGCTGAAGTAATTCTATCAGTCAGTCTAAACGTGCTATCACGTCAAAATGACTGACTAGATTTAAATAGGGACATACATCTATCAATTTGGCTGCAGCCTGAAAAAGAAAACATTTTTATCCGGTTTCGGAAAGTTGTTCCCTCGAGACGCATGTGGAACCCTGGGAAACCGCTAGTTGGAAATCAATAAGAAGATTAAAATGTTGTGCACTCCTATCGCCGCCTGCCGGTAAGATAACATAAACAAAGCTAGTGATTGTGATATGTAAGTATCTACACATTCCGTCTTTTAGATTAGAGGTGGGTGCCTCCCAGGAGACAGACTATCTAGCTACCTTTAGATGTTAATATTAGGCTAAAAGTTTGACCCCAGCGGGGCCCAGCAGGGCCAAGGCCTGCCGGGACTGCAGGTTGTTCGAAAGAGATACCGCGGCCCTGGTACATAAAAGGCCTATGAAGGAACACGACGGTTTTTAGTCAGTAAGAGTCTGACACTCCCTCACCGCTGCTAACCCACAGCGGGAGGGGTCATTTGATGATTTTTGACGTCGGTAAAAAAAAGGCTAAAAGTTTGAAAAGAAAAAAAAAATGAAATCCCTTCTTCGCACAGGTATAAGCTGAACTAAAACTGCCTCATAAATCTATTGCTGAAAATCAAATAAAAATCCTTGTAAAAAATATGTAAATCCTTATGTATACTTTCTCAAGCCCAGAACTATCTTTTCATTTAAATCGAATAAGTAGTTTTGGCATTACAGCACGACAAATAGACAAAGTCATGTACATTCGCACTTATTATATTAAGGATGTTGTGACAATAAAAAACTAATAAAACAAACCGCAACAAATAAACACAGTAGTAACAGCAATAAACAATTTCAATATGGCGCAAATGACAGCAAGAAATAATACTAGCGACAAAGAGGCGGCTTTACAAAGAGCTAATTATTATACTACATATAAAACCATCGAGAACAAAATGGCTAGCAGAGATGTCATAACGCAAAATCTCCTAAGAAAGTACCGCGTCGAAATTCGGGTGTTCGGGGGACGAGGAACATTAGTATCACCTTCTCTAGAATCCGCTCATTATTTTTTAAATAAAATCACCAATCAATCAAGACCTATTCTTGACAGATTAGTTTTGATTTGACAAGGGACACAGACGCTTCCTTAGTTGTAGTAACCGATGACGCCTGCTATACGTTACTTGACCTACAAGTAAGCGCCTGACCTAGGTTCCTAGCATCTCTGCTATCCTTTCTTCCTCCATGCTCCGCTCTCATACGCCTTCTCTGAGCCCGACCCTTCTTTTGTAATACCACCAATCGTTGACTCCAAACGCCTCGATAGTGCTAGTTACTTTAGTTACGTTACGTTTTGATAACGCCTACAGTACGTTACTTGACCTACAAGAAGGCGCCTGACCTACCTTTCTGGCATCTCTGCTGTCTTTATTCCTCTGTGAACAAAACTAACTAGTATCGTTATGTGTGTATTGTACAGTATATAGTACACTATATAGTGTTCACTATGGTGCACAGATTACATTGCAAGGCCGTTTTAATCACAGTTCTAGGGATTACGAGTCTATTGTTCTGTTAGGATGACAACATACGAAGAGGAAAAATTGTGCCGAATTGAGAACATCTTCGTTTTTTGGAGGTCGAATAAACGCGATGCTCATTTCTTCTGAAAATATATAGTCATTTTCGTAAATAAAAAATGGTAATACTAGCATAGCACATATAACGGTTTCAGCTATGTACTGTGGGAACTATTTGTATAATGTACACGGATAAAAGGTAGAAGCCTATAGTCTTCCTCAATAAATGGACTGACTAGCACTGAAAGATTTTCAAGTTAGGCTAAGTAGTAGATTTTGAGATAAGCCTTTACAGGCAAACAAACACCTCCTTAGCATACAATATTAGGTACAATTAGTATAATACAGGTACAAGTGGATATTTTCATTATCTTTTGAATTTTCCATAAACGTCAATAGTAATACATAGTTTACAATGTTCAGTGTAGGCGAGGCCTTATCACAAACATCAAAGCGGTTTAAATACTACACAGGTTTGTACGGACATATTGATAGGATAATTACGAATAATTTACTAACACAGTTGATGTTATACGTCTCAAGATAATTCTAACATTATTTATATTAACTCTAACTATAACAATCTGTACATTATTTTAAAGAAACCTAAATCTATCCTATTCAATATTATAAATGCGAAAGTCCGTTTATTTGCTACGCTTTCACGCAAAAACTACTAAACCGATCATCTGGAAACTTTGTACACATATTCTTGGTGGTACTAAACTGAACATAGGATAATTTAATCAACACACCACACGGGCGAAGCCGAGGGCGAAAGCTATTATTTACATAATTAAGAAACTTAAAACTAATAATAATAAAAAGGGGTTAACAATCTTACGTACATTATCTTCTGAATATTCTTTCCTGCCATACTACAGTCCAGCACCTATATGGTGCAAGGGGGCAAACCAACATCATCTTGCCCCAATTGCCAACCTTACCTGCCCGTGGTACTCCCTGTTAAACAACGGCCGAGGCTCTGGTGACCGACTGGTGGCGGTATAACCACCATACAGCACCAAGTGGGATATTAAATGCCTTGCTTGGAGATGGGCAGCAGCATGTCTGAAGCTAAAAATATTCCATACTGTGGCCGCCAACGCGTAAGCATGCGTCTGAGGATCAAACAGGCAGTCGCTCAGTAAGTCGTGGTTAGGGCATGCAATTTCGGTAAAACAAAAATTACCGGTAAAAATTCGGTAATAAAAATATTTTTACCGGTAAACCGGTAAAACGGTAATTTTTGCAATTTTTTTTAAATGCGATATTATAACAATAAGATTGGGTAGTCTTAAAGCAAAAACTATTTAAATATGCAAAGTATAAGGTGGTAAACGTTTTCGTGTCGTGGGCCGTAACAAAAAACATGTCAGTACCATCCGTACGCGTTGTCGCCGACAAAATGCAAGAGAAACGGCTGCGATGGTACGGACATGTAAAAAGGAGTGACACCTGAGGACATCGGCAGTGTGAATGTGATACTCAATCTCAATATAACCGGTCAAAGGCGCAAAGGCAGGCCGAAACCGTGGTGGTTGAGTGTCGTAATGAATGACATGAAAATCTGCGAACTCGAAGAGGAAGATGTCTATTCAGGAGGATAGAGCGAAGTGGAAGAAGGAAGATACGGAAAGCCGACCCCGTCACAAGGCGGGATAAACGCTAAGAATTACCGTAAAAAAATATATTTTTCATTGAAGTGAAAGCCCTTTTTTATGGTAAATCATCAAATGACAGACTCTTTCTGTCTAAAACCCATGTTTTTTAGTAGGCGTTTTATGGACCAGGGTCGCGGTAACTCTTTCGAACAATCCCGCGGCCCCGGCAGGCCTTGGCCCAGCTGGGCCCCACTGGGTTTGCTGACATCTCCCTGAGGAGCCCGTGCAACAACGCGCGCCGCTGGCACGGGTCTGTTGTCTATGCAGACGGTGGAACGATGAGCCACCCGAACTCATCGCCCACAGACCCGTGGCCGGGAGTCGTCTCTCGACCCTTGGCGCCCGTGGTGTCTTCCTGGTTCACTACAGCGGCTGGGATGAGAGGTGCTACTCGCCATCTCCTTCTCGAGCATGACTGCTTCGCAGAAGGAGGCGACGGCTTCCCATTCCCTCTAACTCCGGACCATGGCTTGAACCAGGGAAGGACGCGAAAGGTCGCCGCTGCCTATTGCCTCGACGACAACACGGCGCGGCGGTACCCTTCCCAGGCAGTGCACACCTGGACTGTGTGCTCCACCGTGTCCTCAGAGCTGTCCGCATAGTGGTGAAGTAAAAGCCCTTGCTCAGTAAGGTCATAGAGTAGGTAAAATAAGCATTAACTACATTTGTACCTAGTATGAGCTGACAGCTATGAGGAAAAACAGAATAACCGAATGAATACCATTTGTTTAGATTTTATAAATTAAGATGAGAATGAAGATTTGTATCTAACCTAGAGATAGTTAAGGAGCCATATAAGTTTACTTTCCTAAAAAACAGCAACTTTAACACTTACAATACGTAATGTATGCAACATTACATTATATTCAGGCTACATAACAAAGATTTGACGTTAAATGAACAATTGCTATATTTTATCAGAAAAACGTAAAAACCGGTAAATTACCGGTTTCATATTATTTTTACCGGTAATTTAAAACTCGCAAAAATGGGCGATTTACCGGTAAAAACGAAACCGGTTAACCGGTATTGCATGCCCTAGTCGTGGTGACCTAGTGGGTAAAGAGCTAACCTCTCAAGTGTGATGGCGTGGGTTTGATTCAGGTCAGGCAAGTATCAATGCACCTTTTCTAAGTTTTTTTCTAAGTATACCGTGGACACCAATGACTGTGTTTCGGATGGCACGTTAAACTGTAGGTCCCGGCCGTCCTTGGCAGTCGTTACGGGTAGTCAGAAGCCAGTCTAACCAGGGGTATCGGGTTGCCCGGGTAACTGGGTTGAGGAGGTCAGATCGGTAGATGCTCCATGTAAAATACTGGTACTCAGGTGCATCCAGTTAGACTGGAAGACAACACAGTTGAGCAACGGCTAGACAGACAACGATAATAGACTGTCAAGCATACGTGCATTATTTTTAAATATGTACACAATTAGCCAGTTCAAACCAGATTAGGTGCCTATAAACCACCATGGGTTGACCTCCATAACTACTGAATGAAGTCTATCCTTGCCATAGATATAGAAAATAGATAGATTGGCCATCGAGGGATTGTAGGGAAGTCAAAAATTGAATACATCAGTTGAGTGACTTTTTGATGAGTGAGTAAATATGTGCTGCTGTTCTCAACTTAAAAATCCGTATTTGTCTTATTTCTTGATTTTGATCTTTAAATATTTTTTTTAATACCGCATGTTTTGTTATTATTTGTGTTTGATAACATACGAGGCCTCTACTGGCCTCTTGAGTATCCGTTTTTAGGGTTCCGTAGCCAAAATGGCAAAAACGGAACCCTTATAGTTTCGTCATGTCCGTCTGTCCGTCTGTCCGTCTGTCCGTCTGTCACAGCCGATTTACTCGGAAACTATAAGTACTACAGTGATGAAATTTGATGGGAATATGTGTTGTATGAACCGCTACAAAAATATGACACTAAATAGTAAAAAAAAGAATTGGGGGTGGGGCCCCCCATACATGTAACTGAGGGATGAAATTTTTTTTTTCGATGTACATACCCGTGTGGGGTATCAATGGAAAGGTCTTTTAAAATGATATAAAGTTTTCTAAAAAACATTTTTCTTAAAGTGAACGGTTTTTGAGATATCAGCTCTCAAAGTCGTAAAAAGTATGTCCCCCCCCCTCTATTTTTATAACTACGGGGTATAAAATTCTAAAAAAAATAGAGGTGATGCATGCTAATTAACTCTTTCAACGATTTTTGGTTTGATCAAAGTATCTCTTATAGTTTTTGAGATAGGTTGATTTAACTGTAATTTACGGAACCCTTCGTGCACGAGTCCGACTCGCACTTGGCCGGTTTTTTTTAAACTCATACCTCACATACTTAGGTATCTAAGTATATCTTGGACAACAATGGCCGTGTTTCGGATTGCACGATAAACTGTAGGTAATGGCTATCATTGAACATCTTCAGCAGTTGTTACAGGTAGGTAGAAGCCAGTAAGCCCCTCAACAAGTCTTACCTAGGGGTATTTTCTGAGGATGTCAGATCGTCAGGCAGTCGCTTCTTGTAAAACTCTGGTACCTACTTAGCTGCATTCGGTTAGATTGGAAGCCGACCCCAACATTTTTGGGAAAGGTCTATGCAGATGACCACATATAGTGACCTGTCACATATCAAACTGGTAGTGCGATTCTAAATCTATGGGTACCCATAAACCATAGTTTGACCTCCATAGCAAAATGAATGAAGTCTATTCTTACTACACCGTTGATTAGCCACTGTCCATTCATGAGGCGTCTAATAGCCTCATGGTGATAAAAACACATATTACAACAGATCTTTATCAAAACAATGGTCTGTTTGTGTGTGTGTGTGTCGGCCATTTTATATGAATATGCAACGAACAGATTAGAGGATGGTCGGCATGTAAGGTGTTAATTTGTTGCTGATTTTTTTTTTGTGATTTATTTTGTAATGGGATTTTAATGGTTTTGTTGAAAGGCGAGTTAGCTTGATCGTAGATTTATATGTTATTATTAATTGACTTAATATAGCAGCTGGTACTGTATACACTACATAATATACATTAATACATTTGCTACTGGATCTTATCGTGAGAAGACAAAGTTGAACAAAATACACAAAACTTTATTTTCTTCTTTTGATGATTTGTCATTGCTAGACAAAACCGGAATTGGGGACTGCATTCATTCTGAAGCTTAGTTTTGTTTAAATATAGTTTCAATATTAAAAAACACATAATTAAATCAGTTTTTAATACAAACAAAATAATATAAAAACCGACAGGATACGAGTTCCACTTATTCTGGTGTCAGTACGCTACAACAATGCATCTGCTTACCACCTGTTGTAGAAGCGATTAGTCACCCTGCCCACTGACCGCACTGGGGTAGGCAGATCTCAACCTTATTCTACTATATTTTCTATATTTATATATCGAGAGGAAAGATTTGATTATTTGTACAGTTTTAAATAAAATAAGCTATGGAATTACTGATCATTTGAATAATACCTGTGCCCAGCAGTTGGACAATAAAAATGATGATCAGAATAAACATTTTATCGAGAAAAGGCAATAGGCAAATTTTTATTGAGAAAGGCTTATGGGCTACGAGCTGCCCCTGTATGCGGCGCATACAGGCGCCGGGAAACTTGGCTTTAAAACGTTATTATCGCTTTCTATACCCTCACAGTGCTGATCGAGTTAGTGAAAAAGTGGTTAGTTAGTAAAAATAAAACATTACTCATGTTGGTTAATGTTCCCTATAAATCTTCTGAATAAAAGTATTGAATTACAGGTGCTATTTGCTAGTTTATGAACGCAACCCTATGCCAATTCACAGTTTGACAGGACCCATTCCGGCAAAAAAATTGTGACCAGTCATTTTATGTATGCATTGTACCAACAACCATGTATATGACCAACGTTAGTACACTTTCTCTAAAATAAATCACGTCCCTGCTTCCCGTACATTCATTAAACCCAAACGCAATACCTTTAATCCTTCGACCTTAATTCCAGAAATCTTAATTCCAAATTGGACGCATAATTTGCTTACTAACCACGGAGTAAGGAAATATGATCAGAGATACCATAATGTAGGTAGGTCAGGCGCCTTCTTGTAGGTCAAATACGTATGACCGAAAGAGCCCTTACGAGTAAACTAATGAGGTGTTTGGGTTCTTTGAGACATCTGTCAACGATTTTTGATGTTACAAAAAATGCATCATCTTCATCCTCCGAGCCTTTTTCCAACTATTTTGGGGTCGGCTTCCAGTCTAACCGAATTTAGCTGAATACTAGTGCTTTACAAGAAGCGACTGCCTATCTGACCTCCTCAACCCAGTTACCCGGGCAACCCAATACCAGTTGGTTAGACTGGTGAAAAAATGATCGGGTAAAAAAAAGGCGTAGACAGTAACGTTCTTTGTCCCCCGCATTTTGGCGCGTTACTTTCTTGTGAGATTTTCCGTTATGGCACCTCCGCTAGTCATTTTATTCTCCATGTTACTTAGACTTACCTACTGAAATAAAGCTCTGGAAAAATTATTTCACCCATTTCTACTAGAATCGTAACTTTTGTCAGCTTGCAAACGCGTTAAACTGCAAAACTGGGCGGAATAGACGATGAATAATTCATATTAGAACTAATAATAGGAATGGTTGGATTGTCTGTGTGTTTGTTAAGATATTCTGGGATTTTAATAGGAAGTTATATTGAAAAGAATGTTACTTATAGTTCATAAGCTTCCGTCCCAGGATTTATCCGCATTTTATAGTTTCTATGTAGTTCAGATATCATTCAGAATTAAGAAAAATATTCTCAAGTGTATAAATATGTACCTACAAATGCAGTCAATAAATATACTATTTATTTATTTAATTCACCTGTTTAAAAAGTAGTTCATCTCAATTCTGGATAAATGAACTATGCAACACAGAAAACTATTCAAATCGGTCCACTATTTCCTGAGATTAGCGCGATCAAACAAACATACAGAAGATTTATGAGTGTCGACATTTGTCAGTTGCATGAATCCTTTATATAATAGTGTCCGGTTCGTCACTAACAATGCTGTTCCTATCATAATCTACGTCGGATATCCTCTTTCCTCTCAGTTGTGGCATTGGAGGTCAAGATCTTGAGACTTTATTTCCCGTTTTATGGCCATTCGTAAGTTTTGTGAAAATAACTCTACGTCAACGTGCTACCGCGAAATTCAGGTGTAATGCTTATTGGTGGGCTGAAATTAGGAAAACCACATGCAATTACCACATGTAGCAATACAAAAAATATCAGTGTTTTGAAAGAAACACCTGAAAAAACACCCTAAAATTTAAAAATGGAAAGATCTCGAAATGAGTACTTCTGTAATTTCTACTTAAATATTTATGTTTGTAATTTGAACTACCCAAGCAAATGTTTTGTGCTGTTGTCAGTTTTTGAGAAAAAATACTAGAAATATACTATCTAAAATAGTCTGACAGTAAATGCCAACAAGTTTAAAGTCGTTCAGCGGGCTATGGAAAGAGCTATGCTCGGTGTTTCTCTGAGGGATCACATCAGAAATGAGGTAATCCGTCAGAGAACCAAGGTCATCGACATAGCCTACCGAATCAGCAAGCTGAAGTGGCAGTGGGCTGGCCATATTAGCCGAAGAACCGATAACCGTTGGGGTAAACGAGTTCTAGAGTGGAGACCACGCCTCGGCAAACGTAATGTAGGACGTCCTCAGGCACGGTGGAGTGATGACTTGCGCAAGACGGCTGGCAGGAGCTGGATGCGAGAAGCCGAAAATAGATCTCAGTGGCGTGCACTTGGAGAGTCCTATAGTCCCTAGTCCCTATGTCCAGCAGTGGACTGCGATAGGCTGATGATGATGATGAAATGCCAACTCCCCAAAAACGGTCACACTGTACTTATAATTCTGTTTTAATACTTTATAAATTTTGCCATATTTGAAACCAACGGACAATGGGCCTAATATCATAGTCAAATAGAAAATAATGACGAAAAAACCCTGGATTCAAACTACAGCGACAAGAGTGACGTCACCAAGATGGCGTCGGTCCGTAACTCGCCGCCATTTGCATTTCATCAGCTGTTTTAAATATTAATCGTTCGTACTTTATGATAGTCTTTCTCTTTATGGATTAATCTATGGTGTTGATGTCGAGGATTTTATTAAACATCGTTAATCTGTGTTTTCTATGTTTGTGTCCATCAGAAAAGGCTTTAGAAGAGATAGCTACAGTTCTTGTCAAATAACTTTACCTCTTCGAAGTTGTGTAATAGTTACAGCGTTTTCACGCGTTTTTGCGCGATTTTATCGCGCACATATGCTCGTATCTACACATTTAAGCATCAACGTTTGCAGTGTGGAAAAACATAGTAGGTATCCGGTAGTGCGAAAGCGCTCTGTCTTACCTATCTAGAGAAGCTGTATTAAGAATGTAAATAGATAAAGTTTCGATTGTCAATTTTTGCTACACAGCAAATGAGGCTCTCGTTAAATAGCTTGGCCGAACTGAAGTTATTAGTGGCTATTAGTGACCGTGCTTTTCTTGGCTCTCCTCCACGAAAACCCCACAGAACAGATGGATGAAACTTAGTAGTAATACAGCTTATTATAGGTATAATCAGAATTACATAGGCTGCTTCCTATCCGGGAGCACGAAGTCCTTCAGGACGTGAATGAAACAGCATACGTGAATGAAGCAGTTAATACCTCTGTGGCGCAAAGGTCACCAAGCCGGACTGCCGAATCTGAGGTCCCGGGTTCGATTCCCGGTTCGATCGACATTTGTGTGATGAGCATGCTTGTTGGTCGTGGTCTGGGTGTTACAATATGTATTTATAAATATGTATATATGTAGCTATATGTAGTTTATCAGTTGTGTTAGCACCCATAACACAAGTTAATTAATAACTTAGCGTGGGGCTAACCGACCGTGTGTGAAAAGGTGTCCCGACATTATTTATTATTTATTTATTATTTAATACATGTCGACCTGTGTAGGATGTAATTGTATAACATACGAACAGTTGATGACGCTCATTATTTTCATTCATTATTTCATTCTCGTATATAAATAGAATAGAAATAGATTATCTTACGGAAGCCCATACATCAAGCTGTTAATAGATAACATTATATTGTTGTAATCTGATTTTCTCAAAGGCTCGTGTAATAAAAAGTAAAAAGTGCTCCTGTAATATTTCATGTGATATCGGAAACGGATACCTGCAATTAAACGATCTTGTTTTTCTTTTAACTTATACACATTCCTTATTGTAAATCAGTCTACCGCTTTGTAGATATGAATCCACTTGTTTTTCTGTGGTCAGCTTAAAAACTGCTGCAGTGATTTTCATGCGACTTTCACCAGTAAATAGATGGGTTTATAAGGCTACTCATGTGAAGCCAGGTTTGATCTGCAGTATGGCATCAATTTTAATCAACGTTGTTTTTGTTTTTGGACAGTCGAATTCCTATACTTTTGAACATTTTTATACAATTGATCCCTAAAACTACAAGATTAAGAACCAATTGCAAACTTTTAGGCGGCCGATTAATATTGATAGGAATCCAGCTGGTATCAGACCAACTAACAGCCAAACATCGGGTCAAATACCGACCTTCAGTTTAGTCTACAATATCCGTCAGCTTTAACCACTATCTATACTAATATTATAAAGCTGAAGAGTTTGTTTGTTTGAACGCGCTAATCTCAAGAACTACTGGACCGATTTGAAAAATTCTTTCAGTGTTAGACAGCCCATTTATCGAGAAAGGCTATAGGCTACTTTTTATCCGGGTTCGTGCCGTGGTTCCTACGGGATGCGGGTGAAACTGCTGACAGAAGCTAGTCAAAAATAAAATCAATAACAAAACAAAGGCCCGCCCATCTACCCACCTCATCTCCCGAAGACAGCTTGAAAGCAAAAGTCGAGGATATTTAAAAAAACAAGAACGCCCCGATGAATGAGCGAGTCAGTGCTTGGCGCGTGCGAGGAAACAGATGTGCGAGTTCGATGAACGGTTTCGGTGCTCCGGCGCAGCTTTGGGGCCCCCGATATATAGGGTGTGGTTTTCGAGAAATGCGTATTAGTGATTTAAGTGGTCAGATTTTTGGTCTTTTAGACATAAGAGTCGCGTTTTGTTTTGCCTAGGGGTATCGGGTTGCCAGGGTAACTGGGTTGAGGAGGTCAGATGGGTAAATGGATGGGTCAGGTGGATCGGTTAAACTGGAAGCCGAGGTCCTGCTGCTTGGTGGATCAACTATTTATATGTATTTGAAAGATGGTTAGTGGCTGGATGAAGGCTTCCCAAGACCGGGATGGTTGGCGCTTACTGGGGCTGATATGATGACGATAAAGAGCTTTTCAGAATGGTATTTAGATGGATGACTATAAATAAGTATGTTATAGCGATACTATTCCTACTATTTTGGAAAGCATGTTAATTGTGAAGGTCTTGGCTATCATTTGGGGGTGAAATACCGCCAGGTTCAAAACTGCATTGAGAAAACCTATAATACCACTAATTTTCACACTCCGGGCTGCTTAGTGAAAGTTTCTAAAACACATTCGGCCTGATCCGGGAATCGAACCCGGGACCCCATGTACGACATTCACGCTTGCAACCACCACGAGTCTCCTTTGTTTTACTGAGTATTGCGCAGGAGTTAAGACTACAATAAACTGTAATTACATAATATATTAATTAAACAGGCTGACTGTGACTATTTCTGTCACGAATGCCGTTAATTGGGAAGTGGTAATTACCTGATTGATCTTTATTGGTTTGAGGGAACAATAGAGGAGTTTAAAATATTATTGTTTGAAGATAGATAATGTCTTAGAGGCTCGAGTGTTTTGTTTTGGTTCTTTAGAGTTTAATGGCCTTACTACAAAAACTTTAACGCCTGGTTTACAGTTGTCTAAAAATTTTGTGGCTGCAAAATGAACCATATGTCAGCGTCATAATTTGACATTTTTTTAGACAAGGCTTAAACTGACGTTTAAAAGTTTTTGTGGTAAGACGGTAACAGTCTTACTTATAAACGTGAATTAAATAATAAGTTATACTTAAGGGGTGTTTAAGAAAAAAATCTTACTTATAAACGTGGCTGAAATAAATCATTTTCTTAGCAATGTCTTAAATGTGCTGTCAAATTAAGTAGCCTCACACCCTTGTTTAACCCGCTAATTAGCAAAATGGCTGGATTCTCACCAGCTGATTTTTCATTTCCGGTTTATTGACAGCTCAACTTTTTAATTTTATATTTTACGGATGCCATTGTTGCCATTACACAACGTTTTCATGACAAATATTTTTTTAAGCTACCAACATTCCGGTAGTGTTGAGAAATTAGTATGTTTTTATGTCATTATCTGTTCATTACTTAAGACATGTTTAAGCAACGTTTATAGGTCAAAATAATTTAATCACTACTTAAGGCTTTAAGTAGTAATTAGTTAAAACAATGATTAGAAGATGATTAGTTGATTTTTATAAGTAAGGCTGTTAGACTTTGTTGAGTTTGGTGACTTATTAGAATTACAAGCGAGACTGATTTGAATCCTTAAGTGTTTGTTTGATGAAATATATTTGACTATACTCCATTTAAAATAACATTAGAAATTTAAGTAAACCTTTTTTACTGTTTGTTCAACCGATTTTGACTTCTATTCCGTAGACAAAAGAACGGAATTGAAAGCAAAATAGTGGTACAATACCAAGTATTTACTGCAGCCGCCATTAATCCTACTACTAACGCAATAGAAGTCAAAATCACTTCTCGCACCAGATAAAAAAGTAGATAGATAGAGAGAAATAGATCTATCTATCACCCAGATAAAAAAGTAGCATATATCCATTTCGAGGTGTGTATTTAAATTCATAACTACCCAATTCCTTAAATTTGTTCAGAAGTTTTCGCTGCGGACATCCACATACATGCACACATTTTTTTTCACCTATTTTATTAGTATAAAAACGTCATATTAACAAGTTTGAAACTGCATCAAGTTATGAATAAAGTTCTAAGGGAAGCACTCGAGACTGTCGGTGCGAGTTCGATGAACGATTTCGGCGCGCGCGCAGCTAACACTTCTTTATTGGGGGCCCAGGATATACAGGATGCTGGTGTTTTTTGAGAAATTTTGGTTTATATTATAAATGGTTCGTAATTATTTTAGTTGTTACTTGATTGATGTGATTTATTGACATAGTTTTTGGTTTTATTTTGTAGTGAAATGTTAGTATAGGTTTGTATTGACCAATATTGTTTAGTATGTAGATAAAAATATTTATTTTTTCTGTTATCAAGATAGGTTCGTTTTTGTATGTAATGTAAATATCTATGTAAATACACTTACTGCAGGAAAACAAAGAGAAAACTGTAGCAAATGTTCTGGTATGAATATTTTTTCAATCTCTTCGATATAAAGTATTACATATTATTGTATAAAGAATACATTTGATATTTTAACGCAACAGATGTTTGACATAGCCAGAGACCATTAATTTTTTAAAGCACAATTATAATAGCAACAATTTTCACCACACTAATAACTAAATTCATCCAAAAATATCGAATTCACTACCCGTAGTGACAGATCGTTAACCTATCGTCGAATCGATGTGACCCTTTCGCACCGAACCCTTACCTGGACCCTTCTACAATTGGTTCACAGCTTGAGCGTTCATGCAGCAATGTCCCGTTACGAATTATGCCGAGTTCAAAAGGATTTTTTTTTAGTTAGAACGTACCTATGTCTGTTAGAAAATAATATCTGTTCAATATTTTCAAATCAGAAATGTTTATTGGTCGGGAAAAGAGTATAAAGTGTCAACAATTAAAAAAATGTCTAGTATATAGTATAATGTGATTTTTTCTAAAAATAATCGTTTATTAAACTTACACAGAGTTCATATAGGTAGTAGAGTAGTTATGCAATAAGGGATAAATAATTCCTTACTTCTGTGAGGCCTATCTGGTGAGCTTGTAATAAATAATGCCGGGACAAATAATGCCGGGACATTTTTCACACACGGTCGGTTAGCCCCACGGTAAGTTATTAATTAACTTGTGTTATGGGTGCTAACACAACTGATAAACTACATATAACTACATATATACATATTTATAAATACATATTATAACACCCAGACCACGGCCAACAAGCATGCTCATCACACAAATGTCGACCGAACCGAGAATCGAACCCGGGACCTCAGGTTCGGCAGTCCGGCATGGTGACCATTGCGTCATCGAGGTCGTCCTACCGAGGTCGTCGTAATACCTATTACAACTGATTAGTAAACACTTTTATAGGGACCAATCCTTATTCTATTTATTATTTTACTTAATTTCCTGTAGACACTAATTTCATAATTTTTATTTACAGCAATTTCGTAAAAGTCAATTGTAGCCTAGCTTTTCTTTTCTATTATGATTTGTAATTGCTATAAAGACTTATCTGTACTAATCGAATACTATAAAGCTGAAGCGTTTGTTTGTATGTTTGTTCGAATGCGCTAATTTCAGGAATAACCGATTTAATAGTATGTTCAGTATTAGATAGCCCATTTTAAAACACATAATCTTACTCACTTCTTGGAATTTTTTTGGACCCAAAAGGCCAATGTACGGTACATTTTAATTTAAGAATAATTTCAGCACTTTCTTAACCTCAACTTTATTACCTAACATTCACCGTCTTTAAGTTTTATTTTCCAAGAAAATAAACAAAACATCAGTAATCTCTGTAACATGGAAAATTAAACATTTTTTCTCGAATGGCGCCCGAAAGTTGTTCAAACAAGATTGATCACATTATCTTCTCACGAGAGGCCGAAACCAATAATATATAGCTAAACCAAATCGTTACAGTGGCCTCTAAATAAATCTGAGGCGGTTAACATTCATCCTGAAGGAAAAAGGGAGCGAATAAAATGTGAGAACGTTAGAAAAACACTTACTTAGCTGGAAGATTTCTTTCAGTAGTAACGGGTATGAATTGTATAAGAAGCTTTATTAAGTCGCCAGTTCTTATTTACTTTTATAAACTATGTTTATTCACAAAATTATTATTATTTACTTAGATATTTTAAAAATAAAGTGATTTGACGTATACATATTTGTATGTGTATGTTTGTAATAAACACAAAAAACCCTAAAAGGTGTTTCATGCGGTTTCTTTCAAAAGGTATGATGATTCATAAGAAACGTTTACTTAGATAGATGAAATAATTTATAAATGTTCGAAGCGAGGAAATGTAATGGTAAATTTATTTTGTCTGTTAGTCTGTTTGTTCCGGCTGATCCCTGAAATGGCTGGACCGTCAGATAGTTGATGTAGCAAGGAGTACCTAATTAAGCCTACCTACCTGCCTTTGTTCCGGGGATGGTTAGTAGAACCTTTGGGCGTAGCTGAAACCGAGGGAAACAGAAAAATAATAAAGACTACTTATGCACTTTTTAAAGGGATAACCTGTATTTAAGTAGTTCCAGACTTTATCGAAAACAAACAGCCAAGGTAGTCACTATACACCTATGAAATCCTAACTTTAAATTCCCAGTAGTAACAACACCATTCACAGAATTATACAAATTCATTACCCGACAACGCCAAGAGAGTAATAGAATCTAAAATCACAAGGAACAGATTTGAACAGTGTTGTAATTGCCTCGTCTAGTCATTCACAGCTGGCGTGGTGCCAAACTCTCAGTTGTTGGGAACTGCTGAGTCCCTCATTAGCACACACAATGATGGGGAACTGGGAACTGGGAATTTAGCATCTTGGATTTTGTTACAAGGATTTTGTTCCAGGATTTTGTTTTGTTTGGAAGTTTGACGGTTTTCTGGATCTGTTAACTTATTGGCTTTACAGGGGAACGTAGTGTCCTTCAATATTATATTTTTTTAGTTTATCTTTCAGTAGGTGATGTAGGAACTTATTTTTTTTTACCTACTGATTTTGTTGATTCACTTAAGACAGATACAGCTGTTCGCATCTAACGCTGGCTGTATTTAAAACAACACTACGGAAAACATCAAAATTACCAAAAAAAACACACAAATGTTCTTAAATTCTTAAAATTCGAAAGTTTTAAAACAACACTCTGTATATTTCGGGTTTTATTTTTACTTTCTTCATGAAGCTAATTCTTTTGTTCTTTGATGTAGCACCGTGTATACACCACATGGCCTGTACTCAAGGTAAAAATAAAAAACGGTCAAGCGTGAGTTGTACCTGTAGATTTCTTTACAGCGTTTTCAATGTCGAACTTTGCGGAGTTGCGTATGAATTTTATGTCTTGGTGTGGATGTTAAAATTACGTGTGGTAGGATTTGAATATAAGAAGCTTAAAATATCAATAAATAGTTCAGTATTTCGAAATTAATTAAAATAATAAAATATGTACAATGTACAGTTATGGACAGATGGTCGAATATCACTTCATCATTTTGTGTCTAGTGTTTCTCGCTGGTTCTTCTTCATAAGACCCGCTCCTTGGAACCGTGACCTAACTTTTCATAAGAACCTGTAATAGACTTCTAAAAAACTTTTGAGATACAGAATATTCCATTTACAGTAATACAGTCTTCTTAGGAGAATAGAAGATGTATATGAATAGAAAGTGCCGTCTAAATAAAATTCAGGCTCTACAATTTTGTTTGCCCCTTCTTATTTCTAGTGCTAGTCCCGTCTCGTATCGGGATCATCTAAGATATTAATTTATTATCCTTCATATAAAAAAACACTGATTAAAAGGTGAAGGAAAACATCTAGAAGAAACCTGGACTATAAAGTGTGAAATCACCAACCCGCACTGAGCGCCCATGGTGATTAACGCTCAATCTTTTTCTGTGTGAGAAGATGCCTGTACCTACCCAGCAATGGGATGATAAAAAGGCTGATGATGATGATGAGTAAGGATGTCCTCTTATGACGTAAGTAACATCACTAAACAAATAAAACTTAGACGTTCATTGCTCCCAAATTAAAATCCATGCTCTATTCTTAGCTATGAATACCGAGTTTTTAAAATCTATGACTAATCTCATTTTTCAGTCGTTACTAAGGCCTCCCATGATATGTAGTTTACGAGCAAAAATTCCTAGAAGTAACCTCAAGTGTTTAAGAAGCTGAGCCACGATGATAACAGACTGACAGACTGGCAAATAGTTTTAATATTAAGAATAGAAACACACTGCAGACTAAACAGTTGACCGACAGTTCCGAGCCTTTTCCCAACTATGTTGGGGTCGGCTTCCAATCCAACCGGATGCAGCTGAGTACCAGCGCTTTACAATAAACGACTGGCTATGTGACCTCCTCAAGCCAATAACCCAATAACCCTTTGGTAAGACTGGTGTCAGACTTACTGGCTAAAAAAATTGCCTACCATCGAAATCGGCTGTCATTGAACATCCTTGGCAGTCATTACGGGTAGTCAGAACGATGGTAGGCGTTTTTTTTTAATAAGACTTGATTCCAATCAAAGTTTTCAGTAGGTCTGATACCGGCTAAATACCTGATCTTTGTAATGTGCGTACTACCATTCATCTTCATACTGTTTTATGAGCTAAAACTATCGGCCGACTAAAAGTTTGCAGTGTGCCTGTACGGTAAATTGTTAGTCAGCTGTAGAATGAGTCAGTGTTTATATTCATGTTGGTATGAGAGATGATGTACATAGTATAATCTCATCACATCACACTAGTATTATTATAAACATAAAAGTTTGGATGTATGGCTGTTGGTTCCCTTTCACGTAAAAATTGCTGAACGATTTTTTATGAAACTTGACAATAATTATAACTTTTACATTAGAATTACATTAGGTTGCTTTTTACCGGGTCAAGAAAAGTCTTTCTCTTGAAACGTGTCTGAAACTGCAAGGGGCAACTACGTATACTATGCTTGGTTCCTAACAAGAAATGATTCTTTCTGCTTACGGAATGTAACTTTTGACGTCTTTGCTATCTTATGTAAAAAAAATATTATTTTTGTATAAACCAATTAAGTATTTAATTAAGTTTTATGTCCAAACGGATGGACGAATTTTGATGAAAATGTAGCTTTCACAAAATTCTAATACAATTTAAAAATAAAGAAACTATTTTTACCTAATCCACTATAAGCTCTATAAAGATGCAGAGAGCAGAGAGGATGCAAATATCATATCATTTGAATATACAAATGCATAGAACTGCAACACGCCGACAGACGAGAGCTTTTATTAAAATAGATCTATCGTGGCAATTTTTCAAGAAATACTAAGTTATTTTTAAAAATAAATGTGGTTCTTGAAGCTAGAGAAATGTGGAGTCTGATTGCAAACAATTTTAGTAAGTACTTTTATTTAAATTGTACTGGTCAAAGGTGAAGAAATAAACTAATAAATTGGATGTACTTTGAATCTTAAAGATCTTGAAAGAGGTATAGTATACCAGTAGTAAGTGGGAACTACAAGCCTAAAAAGTCTTCTTAAATAAATGGGCTGGGCAGAAGAAGAAGGTAGATAGCTTCTTCTTCATGCCCTGTTCTCAATTTTATTTGGGGTCGGCGCAACATGTCTTCCACTTCCATTCTTCCCTGTCACTGTCAGCCTGGTTACCAAATGGGCTATCTAACACTGAAAGAATTTTTCAAAACAGACTTACAGTACCTACCTGAGTTTACCGCATTTAACAAAATAACTATTAAGCTGTTTAAAAATACAACATTAACTATTATCTCCTCAAAATACAGACAAAACTGCGTGAAAACGGTAGTCTGGTATAATTTTCAGGTATTCCCAAAAGCATACCAATATAGATTAAAGATTCAACACCGAACAAATGATTCAAGAAGGAATTTCCATACATTACCGAACGTTTACATAATTTCCAACTTTTATGTGCATATCAAAATTGTATGAATAAAACAAAAATGTATTTTTTTCTTTGTGCTTATTTTAAGACTAACTTTTGACTTCGATATCGCCTGCTTTCTGACCGATATAGATGATAATGATGTCCTCCTAGCCGATTATCAGCCACGGTGGCTTTTGTCATCATAGATAAGCCAACTGTGAAGGATATGTTACAGAGCACAAGCGTTTGTGCAGACACAGGTGCACTCACTATTCCTTCACTCTCATAACCCGATGGAACGGTAATCCGAAACAACTGGAGAGATATCACAAGCAGGACCAACATTTACGTGCTCTCCAATGCACGGGTGCATCAATCATGAACTTCCAGGCTCCGAGCTGCTTGGTGAAAGTTTAGACCTAGATAACGAGATACGAGTTTAGACCTAGATAACTAGAAATACCCTAAGTCTTAAATCATACCATAACCTATATCACATTAAAATTTTATCTAAATCCATTCAACAGTTTTGGAGATACGACCTAAAATATGAACCAACAAACATACCGGGCTGTTTTAACTTAATATTTTTATTTATATCATGGCATAGATTCTTAAAATTATGTCAATGTATGTAATAGGGTCTGTAGGCGGGGTAAATAAACCTTGAAAGTGTGTTGGACACCTGCAAAACTATCACGCTGTGTGATCTAAAAAGGGGTGAGGAGAAATAAATCAGTGTCCATTTTTTTTTGTTGTAAGTGGATGTTTTTTGGTATACATTTTGTTAAGGTGTATCTACATGTAAAACGTATCTGATATAGATCAGTTTTTACATGGATTACCAGTTATACCAGTGTTTTACAAGGAGCGAGTGCCTGTCTGACATCCTCAACCAGCTACCGGGCAATACAATACTAACCCCCACACTCAGAGACATTTAATGATTATTTAAGTCAAGAAAGGCTTAAGTAACCATTAAATGTCTCTGAGTGCGTCCATAAGACTAGTTAAGAGTTTCTGGCTTCTGTCTACTCGTCACGTTACGATGATCACCCAGCCACGAATCGTGCCATGCATTGCTTAACCTGATGATTGATACTCGCGGCTTTGACTTGGTCACAAGCTCTTCAAGAATACATGATTCACGTTTATTTTGCTACAAACAAAAAAGATCGTCCCCTTTTCGTCTGCTCCTAATAAACTGCGTATAATGCAAAACTTCGTTATAAATTACGATGAAAAACAATAGAATGGGTTGTAAATATACTGGACAGTATGTGGGGCAGGAACGTTGATCCTCTTAAATGTTAAGTTTTATATTTTAACTAGCTTATCCCTGTGGTTTCACCTGCTTCTTGAAGCAACTTCTTCATGTACCTAGATGGATAAAAAGTAGCCTGTCTTTTCTCGGACTACAGAAGTTTATGCTATGTACCAGTTGCTAGAATCCAGAAAGACAACCAATCCCCAAGGAATATAGAGTTTCCTAGGTAAATAGGTTGTTGGATAACAAGACAGACAGTCGCTCCGTGTAAAATACTGGTACTCAAATTCTTTACCTTACACATATGCGAATTCCTGGTTACCTGGGCTACCTGATACCCTGGAAAGACTAGTAGTCAAACAATCTGTCTACTTCTGAGTTTTTACTTTCGTAAGGAAAATAGGTACTAGTGAAGGTATTGAATAAATCTCGCCTAGCTTCGTACCCCAAAGATTTGTTACTGCAAAGACTCTAAAATATCAAGTATTATAGCAAATAATGTACTGTTGAATGATGGTGGTGTCCCATGGCCTTCTATGGTGAATTTCGAGCTTGTTCAGAATAATAAACAGTCCTCACTTTGAAAGCTATTTCTCTATGGAGAATATAAATGGTTGATTCAGATGCAATAACATTAATTTGTTAAATAGCGCTGGTAATTATTTTAAGGTGTTATTTGTTTAATTGTTAATGGTTGGGATAATAAGTTATTGAAAAATCTATAATAGGTTTACCTACTTACTAAAAATAGTGCGCCAATCTCAAGAACTACTGGTCCCATTTGAAAAATTCTTCCAGTGTTAGTCCATTTATAGAGACTCCTCTACGAAATGAATGATTTCAGGTGCCGAATGTAGATGCCGTTAAAACCACGGAACAGACGAAAGAGGTAGTTTAAACCAGCAAAGTCAAATTTAACTTGCTAAGCAAAGCAAAAATTTGCAAGCTATATACAAATTAGCTATATAGGCATTGTTACCCTCTGCAGTTGAAACACAGCTACATACAAATACGCTAAAACATCTTTTATAAAACTACCAAATTCCTATTACAATTCGCCATTCCAAGTTTTAACCGACCCGTACCCGCGTGCAATTCTTAACAATTTCCTCCGTATATTCCGAATTGCAGGGAATCGCCGACTTAGGGTGCCTACCCGACCGTTTACTGATCGGATCACCGCCAAAAATGTCGCGATCTAGCATTTGCGCTGACATTTGAGATTCCGACCTTATTTTTGACATTTTGATGCTATTTACTCAACCTATATAACTTCTATTATAAGTGTATACTATGCCAGTCTGCACTGATTTCTAATTCAATGGTGCAACTGGGACCAATCGGCATTTAAGTTGGCATTTCGACTTTGATAATGGAGTTATAGAGGGCGTTTTGTGCGTTCCAAAGGGTGTTTTGGCATTTCGGATGAGAAATTAATGAGCTTGACGAATGGCGGGTTTAATGGTGACATTATAAAAAGGGTGGATGGTTAGAATGATTGTAGACTAGCCATTTTGCGCGGTTTCATCCGCGTCCCGAGGGAACTACTTCTTGTATCTGGTTTAAAAAATAAGTAGATGTCTTTTCCTAGGTATTATCTGTGTACTAAACAGTGCGGTCGTTTTGGCGTAAAGGCCGGTCAGACAGACATACAGAATTTCGCATATAAAATGTTAGCAAATTGTCAAGATTTTTGTGTTCAGTTCTCACTATATTGAATGCAAGATAGTTTAGTGTTCTACTAAAATGTTATCTTCCTTCTATTTTAAAAATGTTTTATTATTACATTGTCTTCTAAATGACGCGTAACCAAGCGTGTTTGAGGGTGACGCGCGAAGGTGCTAAAGGTTAGGGGAACACTTAATTTGAGAAGTTTCCAAGAATTTGAAATTTGCATGTAAATTCTTTATGATCCCGCTAAGTACCTCCTGTCTTTTGTTTATACCTCAAATTACTTCGTCAAATCGTAAACGTACGCTAATTTACATACATAATTATGTTCAGTGAAACGTTTGAGGCTTAAAAACTTTGGGCTTGTTTTACTTCTATTTATCATTAATCTTTTTTTGGATTAAATGAGTACAAAATTAGGTACATAGGTACCTACAACGTAATAGCTATGTCATTTCATCAAAAGTCCACAACATAAATACCCAACAAACAGTCTATTAAAAATTAACGACCTCAGTCGGCCATTTTGTTCGTTTTCGCGCCCTTTTTGACAGCAATCCGCCATCTTTTGATGAAGCGATACCAACATGGCCGACTTTAGTGTCGATCGTAAACCAGGCCGAAATTAACAAAAGGTTTTGGCAACTGTTACGATTTTAAATATAAAATCGCCTTGTGAATCGACCGAGATTTTGACGTATTGAAAATTGAAGATATAAATAATTTTAGAGCTCGTGGATTTTGGCGCTGTCGATCCGTGGATGGGAGACCATCTTGTCGTAATGAGTTCTTCCGTGTTTCGGAAGGCACGATAAACTGTCGGTCCTAACTGTCATTTTAACACCTTTGGCAGTCTTAACTGGTAGTCAGAAGCTAGAAAGTTTGACAACCAGTCTTACCAAGGAGTATTGGGTTGCTCGGTTAACTGGGTTGAGGAGGTCAGATAGGCAGTCGCTCCCTGTAAAACACTGGAACTCAGTTACATCCAGTTAGACTGGAAGCCGACCCCAACATACCTACTTGGGAAAAGCTTAGGCAGATGATGAAATAGTTTTAGAGCGAATTTAAGATTGTCTGAGTTGTGCAATTTCTGAGTACTTCTGTAAATACGGTTCGCAATACTCTTTAAATGGAAATGGTATAAAGTAAGGCCAGTTATCAGTCGTTTATCAAATTGAGTGAGTTGTTATAGTCAATTGAATGAGGCGAGTTGTGGCTCAATTCAATTTATTGCCGTTTTAGTTCCTCGCTTGTGTTTGTTCGTGACTTTGCCCTCATAAATAGTAAGAGGGCTCGTAAGTCAAAGAACGAGTAGGTATCCTCAAAATATTTTCTGAGTATACAAATAAATATGAGACTATTCTTAACGCTTCCTAATGAGTTAAAATGTTAGTAAGAAGAAGCCGTTCTCGGCGGTTTGGCCGATGTCCCTAGGAACAACATTTTCCCGCATCTGGATAAAAAACTACCTACACCTAAATCATTCTGATTATTACTTGTATCTACACATGCAAACTTTTACGTTCATAACAATAGCATCATTTTACTATACCTATTCCTTGACATTTTAATAATGTAACAAGTAATTTATTTTCATTATTTAGCAGGCCGTTATGAAATTTGCCTATAGGTAGTTCTTATGTAGACTCTAAAAAGCCCATTCACAATATTTTACTTACATATTTACACGTGGATCATAAGCGAGCACCATAGTATCTGACCTTAAAGGACATACCTATACAATGAGGTCAGACCCATAAAAAATAACGTTTTATTCCACTTTCCCATCAGCTAGTAACACCGTAAGACCACCATGGGAGTTTACTATGTATGTATGTATGTTTGTATTTAAACCATTTAAACCATTTATTTAGCCACACATACAGTCATTGAAAAATAACACAAGGTACCTATGCAAGAAAAAAAAAGAACCAGTGTGGCAAGGGGTATATCTCAGTATATGCTGTGCTGGGCACAGCCCTGATTTTCAGATATCCCCTCATCATTGAAATTAAAACGGTACATTTTACACGCACACGAAATTATATAACAATAAAAAAAATAAATTAAACTTAAAAAAAAAAAAAAAAAAAAAAAAACAGTTTGTAAGAGAGCTTAGGTAGGTAGGGAGGTAGGTAGAAAAAAGTTAACACATCCAAACCAAGTTTCACTACACAAATAACAAATAACACTACACACACACACATCAAGAACAATGAACGCTGTAAGAGGTAGGTGTATGACTGACATTACATTAGGTGGTGTATGATATCATTGGATATGGAACACCCATACAATTTGTTTGTAAGTAGGTGTAGTGCATATTAAGTTGTGTTATTGTTTTTGTTGCTAACTCTACAGTAGCGTCAGCACTTTTTTATAAACACTTAAGTATAAACAATACCTTATACTAATTTATTTATCAATGGGAAAGTTTGTGTGTATGAATATTTCTTCCCCTTCACGCAAAATCTTCTGGATAGGTTTTGATTAGAATTGGTCAATTTATCCGGCTACGGGTAGTAGTGCTCTTGGGAAGAGGATGAAACTGCTGATAGAAGCTATTGTATTTGTCTGTAAATTTCTCAATAAATACTCTAACTATTGATGAAAACTGTTCGATAATTTATTCACTAGTTTATGCGTGAAGTAAGATAAGCATTAGTAATGTAAGTGTTTCAAGTTCAATAATATTAGGATAGGGTTTGTAATAGTGTAATAAATAGTAATTAATTGATGCTTACGCTACGTTTAGTTTAGAAGAGGAAACCATTATAACAAAAGCACCTAATTGAATAAAAAATATTATTTAATAAAAAATAAAGTAAAATAGTCTTGTTGACACTTCTCGTGACCCAAGGGCTGGCTTTTATTTCGCACAGAGGTTGCGCATTGCCATCCAACGTGGCAATGCTGCCAGCCTTCTGGGTACATTACCCAGTGACAGCGATGAGGAGCAATTTTTTGATGCAATGTATTAGTTTTAAGTTGTATATATAAGTTTATTTTTAATTTTTAAAATTAATGTAAATATTATGTAAATATTATGTAAATATTATAAAAAATATATACCTACTTACTGCATAATATAATTGTTGCTGACTGTACACTACATGACATCGAATATGATGCAAGATGCATGCATAAGTTATCGAGATCTACTTTAATACTTCACTATCTTGATAGAGTAATAAGTAAGTTATCAGCTTGTGTATGTACAATAGACTAATATTATATAGGATAGAGGTAAAGTTGGAGTTAATGAGGTTTGTCTGTCGCGCTTCATACCAAAACTATGAAGCCAATTAAAATCTTTAGTAATATTAAGTCTACTAGAGCATGAGAAAAAGGACGCTACTCTTTATCCAGTTGCGGGAAGTAGTTCCCTTAGGATGTGGTTTGAACTGTCAGTATTCTGACAATGGAGATAAGTAGGCTACTTTTTATACTGTTGGAAAGAAGTTTCATCAGGGCACGGGAAACAGCTAGTATAGGCTATACTTTATCCTTATACTAGAAGCAGTTCCCTAGGGTAGCTCTTGTATCGTAAAAAATAGTATCTGTCTACTTTCAATGCCCTAAAAAGAATGTCTAAAAACCGGCCTAAACTGACCATTCATAAACCACAATAAAGAAGCGTTGAAATAAAAACTCCCATAAAACAATGGTGGTTTGCCACGCATTGACCCTTTGACCCGGTCACTGACCCGACCATACCATACCATTGTACTCGCTCTAATAATTTGAACTCTTCACTATCCGGCGGTATAATGGTATTAGTTTCGAAAAATTAAAACAATAGGCCCGTTTTTTTTGGAAAATGGAAACTTTTAGTGAAAGTTTGTGTTTTTAAACGGTGGCCAGTTATTGTGTTTTCAGCTGTTGTTCTGTTTTGTTTTTTCTTTTTGGGTTGACTTAGGTTATTGGCTTTGTGACCTTTTTAGTATAAATTTCAAGGAGTTAAATTCCTATGTAGTTTTTAATGAGGTACTAGTAGTTATTTCGAATATTTTAAGTATTTCTTATAATGATTGGTTAGATGAGTTCAGTACCCATAGGTTATGAGAAAAGGAAATGGTTTTCACTTTAGGCTTTTACAGAAAGATTGGTGAACTGTGTATCATCATCTGCCTAGCCTTTTCCTAACAATTTGGGAGTCGACTTCCAGTCTAATCAGATGAAGTTGAGTACCTACCAGTGTTTTACAAGGAGCGACTGCTTATCTGACCTCTTCAACCCAGTTACCCGGACTACCCAATACCTCTTGGTTAGACTAGTTGTCAGACTTTCTAGCATCTGAAAGACGAGTACCTACGTCTGTTGAACTATATATATCAGACGAAATTAGGTTTAAAGACAGATTGAAATTGTAGCGGAGTGTATCCAAACATCAAAATCTGACATTTACATTTATTAAATATTTTATGAAGCGCTTCCGCCTCCACCAACCCTCTTTCTCTTTGGTCAGCGCTCGCCTGCACGGCCATATCATTCTCTGTGTAATTTATATTAAATTAGCAATAAGTACATCTAAGTGCAGACACCGCGGCCCTGGTACATAAAAGGCCTATGACGGAACACGACGGTTTTTAGTCAGTAAGAGTCTGACACTCCCTCACCGCTGCTAACCCACAGTGGGAGGGGTCATTTGATGATTTTTGACGTCGGAAAAAAAAAAAAGTGCAGTGTAATATTAAAATAAACAATATAAAAACATCAAGACTATTTTATTGTTCGACATCATTACAGAAATCGTAGACATTATTATAAAGTCTTAATTATCCAGATTCAGTAAGTAATAGTCTCCAAATACGGGAGCTACTAAATTAATATATCATTTACTATTAGAAGTACTTTCGTATCACGTATAAAACTGATATTATCTATCGAAACATGTAGATATGAAGTCGTGATAGGTTATTGTATTAATTTACGTTATAAATAGCTTCCTACCGTAGTTTACCTTTCACTGTTACAGTAACTATTGATTACTAATAGTTGTAATAACCATGGAGACACTTGAACCTTCGATTAATCGTTTTCTTATAGCTGTACGATAATTTTCTTCGCAGATACAAAGTCAAAATCATTTATTATTTTAAAATATATATAGATATATAAAATGAAGATCTTAAAAAATAAAGACAGTACTCTATGTTTTGTCTATGGTGAGACGTATAAATATAGCTACAGCTTTTCAAAAATTACAGGAAATCGACCATGGAAAAATATTCTTAAAAATTGTGAGTAGTTATGAGGATTTCTCTAATGTTAAGACATTACGCAAATTAATTTTCCCTCTTTTTTTCATTTGAATTCCGGCTTTACCGTTTAGGTACCAGAATAATTCGTGTAAGTGTAAAAAACTTATTGACAGATATGTTGAAAAATTATTTTAACCCTATACAAGAGCTCAATAAACCACTATGATGCATTAACTATATCAGTGTTACAGAAAATACTTTTAGCACTAAAAGCCTTTACAATCATTGTCGAACCAAGTACTAGCGAGTGGAATGACCCAGTAAACTTGAATCGTGAGATCCCAAGCTATATAGTATCAGTAATCAATAACATAAACAACAAACGAAATACAACCCTATCTTCAACGCCATAAAGTCCAATTTCGTCTACCATTCTAACCAACTCACTCAAAACAATGAGTTCCTTTTGTACTCAACTCTCTTACTCTGGAACAGGCTGTATTAAAAAAAAATGTATAAGAATTTTCGCATACTTTATACGAATTTAAACTTTATTCTTAAAAAAAATAATGTGCTTTTTTCTTTAATTCCGGACGCTTTTTTATGATGAGCTTTCGAAGGAGAATTTTTTGGCAGACGAAATTGCACTCTATTTTTAAAGTGTTAAGGTAGATTTTCCCTTGTGTAGTGTCTATAGGTTCTTAAGTTAAGGGTTTGGATCCCCTACCCTAAGCAAAGCTTGTTAAAAATTGGCGTTTTGTTGAAAATGTGAATTACATTTGCATTTTTCCTTTTCGTTCAATTTTTATGAGACGCTGTAAACAATTTTGGTCGCGATTAATTTTTGTTGCAGTATTGTTACGTGAAGAATGGACTTTTTGCAGTTATAATGATGTAGGTAGTTGCTAATATTATATTGGGGGTGTGTCTGACATTATTTTTTTTTTGGTACCTGAACGCTCTATGTAGGTTGGTACTGTTACAGCGTTTTTATCGTTCCACTGCTGGGCATAGGGCTCCTCTCACACGGAGAAGGATTGAGCATTAATCACCACGCTTGTTCAATGCGGGTTGGTGATTTCAGACTATATAGTCCAGGTTTTCTCAAGATGTTTTCCTTCACCTTTTTATCATCCATTGGTGTCCAAGATATACTTAGAAAGTACATACAAACTTTGAAAAGTTGCATTTGTACTTGCCTGAACTGGAATCGAACCCACACCCTCATACTCGTGAGTTTGGTTCTTTACCCACTAGGCCACCGCGTTGTAGTACTTTATGTAGTATTTTGAAGTAACGCCACATACCTAAGCGATTGAAGAAGAAGGAGATTATCTACCACTCCGTAGTACTTCTTGATAATCCTGTCCTGCTTTACAATTTATCAGAGAAGAAGTCACTGGAGGATTGGCAAAATAAAAGAAGATTAAACAGTTTTCTTCATCTTCTGTATCTCCTAGAATTTCTTCAAACAATTTGTAAAACTTTGGGCGTTTTGCAATGAATGTTCTCAAAACTGATTTTGATTACTATGCTCTCTAGAAGACAAAGAAATAGATTTGTCAATTATTCTTCATGTACCCTGGCTATTGACTCATTTACAAGAAATACCTACTTTAAATTGTATCTTCGTAATACTTATTTTTAGCACTTTCACAATAAAGAAAAATACAAAAAATCCCGCTCCAAGTCCCCCAAATTTTAAATAAGGCACATTACGTAAAGCGTCTGGTCTCTTGTCTATGACACGTGGCCATGTCCCGATTTCACAACTCGCATCAAGATGGCTTGTGAATTCATACCTGATTCTGGAATTACCACCTACACATCCAAAACTCAGCCTTATTTCCACGATGTAAGGTCTATTTTTCTGTGGTGTAAAACTGGTGGTTAGGTTGTAAATGTGAGAAGGGATGTGTGTATAAATCAATCGATTGCTACGCAAGCGATCGACTCATGCGCAGCGCCTGTTGGCGATCAAAAGCTGCTATTTCGAGGCATGAATTAAGGGGAACGGTTTTAGTTAGAAGTTATTGGGTATGTCTGAGATTATTTTGTAGGTTTTACGATGATTTGATGTGATAATGATGGAGGGATAATGGGTGTCATGTCAGCTGAGCTTCTTTTACAGATAGAACTAAATTATCTGGTTTTTACCTTGCAGTATTGTTGAATAAATATATTTATTTATTCAGAAGAATAGAACACTATTCCTGAATATTTTTTTAACTGACTTCCAAAAGGAGGAGGTTCTCAATTCGGATGTTTATAATTTTAGTGGGTACTATCATAAGATAACTTGTTACCGTACCTCTCTACGATTCTGGCGTTTTCTTGGGCTGATACTCAAAACTGCCCAAATTGAAGATCCAGCATCACGTGTCTTAAAATATCCTTAACCTTTCTTGCTCTTTATGTCACCAGATGAAAGTCATCTATATATTAAACTATTTTTTTTCTTTAAGGAAAACTGGGAACTTCCCCTTAATAGTTTGCTACAGTATTATGGCTAGCCACTTTACACTATGGAAAACGACTGGAATATTTATAAAAATAGCACAAAAAATCAGCGTAGACGCTCGAGCGCCTAGCTGGCAATATTCGTGAAAAAATATACCTATTACATGTAGCGTGTTTCGTATAGTTTTGCTAACGATTTTAATACATGGATGAATTTGAGGTTGGTTAACTTTTTTTCTAGGGCCATCATCACTCTTTCTATTGCCCTACTGCAGGGCACAGGCCTCTTTAAAACAGAGAAGGAATGAGTGCTAATCGCCACACTTGCTCAGGGACATTTAGCGATTTCAGACATGAAAAACTCTGGTGTCCTATCCTTTATCACTCAATCAATGGTGTCTGAGATATCCTTATGTATTTTCTGGGTTTTCATTGATCATCTCATTTTGGTAATCTTCTCTACTTTTTTCCTGAGCCTATCGTCTATCTTGAGTTAACGTAGACGAGAACAAATCTTTTTTTTCAGGTGGAAATTTTGACAAAAAATTCGTCTGCAAACTTCATGCAAACTTTCACCAAAATTAATTCAATATTTTTTTCCATTAACGTGTACTTACTTTTCAAAGATTGTTGACGTTGAACGACATAGAAGATAGAATACCCCCGAATTTAAGACTAAGAGTGCATACCTGTAATAGCTTCTACCATTACAACACAGGAATGCCACTACAAACCTCAACAACAGAATTAACAGAGCTAAATATCAGCCATGCCTAATGGCGAATATTTGATGGCTAATACCAGCATAATTAACGTAATGCGAATGCTTTGCCGAATTAATGTTCGCTTTCATCATCATTATGTCAGTGAGGCGGAATTTATGTCCTTTCGAGTGGAATCGGTTCGGTTGGAGCTTGTTTTCAATGTTGTCCTCTATTAGGGGGTTTATTTAGAAATGCGTATTCGACAGATACCTTTAATGTTTGGTAGGTACGCCGAGGAGAGTCAAGCAACTAGAATCAACCTTATTTATATTTATAAGTGCTTGTAAAGGCCTAAATGAAATGAATGATTTGACTTTGACTTTGGAGCTTTCATCTTTTTTTGTTTCATTGTATCTATCCAGGAAATTATAACCTAGACAGACTATATTGCGCCGGCCCTAAATAAAATTGGGAACAAGGCACGAAGAAGAAAAGGAATAGGGGACAGTTTCATTTATAGCCGTATCCCCAATCTAATATATTCAATTTTTATTTATTTGTTTCTATCTAAAGACTAAATATACATAGTCTGGATAAAACCGTTCGTAAGTAATTTTTAGCAAAATCAAAAAACACTGCACTCCCCCAAAATCATAAACCTTCATTATTAAAAAAATATCTAGTAAGAAATACCGTAGTGTAACCATTCGGAAACCCGATATCGGGAATCGAAACTCATTTTCCATTTCCTTCCGAAATTACTTTGCTGACCTTGAAAGTCTTTCAGACTTCACATCTCATTACCACTTATTCTTGACCCCTGGCTTTCATTCCACCCTTCATCTTTATTGATATTAGCTTCTGCCAGCGGTTTCACCCGTCTTCTATAGGAAGAGCTCCTTAGATAAAAAACCTATAGTCCTCCTCAATAAATGAACATTCTAAAATGGAACATATTTTTCAGATCGGTTTAGTAGTTTCTGACGTTAGAACGTTCAAAGAAACAAACCTTAAAGTTTGTGTATTTGTGACTTTGTGGGGGTATTTTATGCATTTACTCAATCGATTTAAATAATAAGCTACCAGTAGAAACCCACGTTATTTGAAAATACTACCCAGTACGGAAAGAAGTATCATAGTGCAGGTGAATCCACGAGAAACAGCTAATACTACCTAACCTATATATTTCATTTTTGAGGAAATGAAACTAGGGGTCTTCATATATCGGTTGCATCATCCAGTGTTGACTGACCTTTGGTACATAAGTATTTGGTGAAGATGAGAGGTCAAGTTATGATGTACATATTTGGCCAAAGGGTAGTCCATGGATGATCCTACGTTTGGTAGTGTGCTTGTTCCAAGTGCTCACGTTATTTGTATTTTGATTAATTTTAAATAACATTGGTATTAAATTCAGTTATTTATAATTCAGTGCTTTCTGATTGTCACCTTTTTAAAAAAAAGTTTTGTCGATTTTCTCGATTTCAATGGAAATAAGTCAAAGAACAGGATTGGTTTTCCTTCTACAAGGATCTAAACTAATATCACAAAGCTGAAGCTTGCTTGGTTAATCGCACTTATCTCAGGAACTACTGGTATTTGTAAAAAAAATTGTTCCACATACGTAGCCCATTCATAGAAGAAGGCTATCTCGGGACGCAAGAAAAACCACGGGGCACAGCTAGTAAAGTAACAGTTTATTTAAGAAAACGTATATTACATAAACTATTTGTTTTAAGAATTTGTATCAGTGGGCGCAACCGTTTGTTGATTCTAGCTAATAATATCGAAAGGATATTAATATTATATCGTAGGTGTCGATAGAGGTGAAATCAGGGATATTTGCCAGTTAGCCAGATGCATTGAAAATAGAAGGAGATGACAAAGTAATTGACAGACATTGATTGAGTGGCAATAGCCCAGTGGTTAAGGTGTTGGCCTGGCAATTAGGAGTTCGTGGGTTTGATCTCATTGCATAATTTTATATAGAGGATTTTGAAGCTGCTAAACCACCGGTAACATACGCTGTACATTTTATCCGGGTACGGGAAGATGTTTCCACTTAAATCCACGGGAAGCAGCTGGTAGGTACAACATAGGGCGCATAACGTACACCCTTTTTTGGCTATTGCATAGAAGATACTAATTATTAGGTACAAAATTGTCCTAAGGGTCAATAAAGCACAGTAAGAGGCCATTCAAATTCATAGATGTCATTTCACCGATCCATGCATGAGTTTTTTTTTCTAGAACCTTTAAAAGTTATGTAACGATAAATATTTGGGTAACCCCTCGTCATATACACTGTGACCTAGTCTTAGAGCTCTATAAACCTACAAAGCACTGCAATGCGCATTTCACTTCACTTTAGAAATAAAATATTGTAAAAATCTTGCTTTACAATATTGAAACTGTAGGCAGTTTTCCGCTAGAGAAAGTTATAATAGGCTGCAAGTGGATAGTTACTGAAAGCAATGAAGCAAAAACAATGTTTTTTATTCTAAAAGGGAAAAAAATGCGGCCACTTTTCTTAGTGATTTATGAGCCAGATCAAATTCTACTAAGAGTATTCACTGCAAACTTTTAGTCGGATGGTAGTTTGTTCGGGCTTCTAAAATAATATGGAAATGTATGGTAGTATATAAGCACATATCAACAGTCAGTTATTTGGCAGTTATAAGTAAGACCGATTGAAAACTTTGATTCGAATCAAGATTTCTTTTTTAAATTGCCAACCCTCAGATCACCTGTCGGTCGACTGCTTAGTCTGCATTGCTCGGTTACTTTAAAAGTCTGCAGTGTGATGGTCTTACAGTGAGTGATAGGTATTCCAATACAGCTTAGCCCTTTGGCCCAAAGTGTACCTAGTGTCTGTATGCATAGACAAGAGCACCATACGATTAACTAAAAGGTTTGTTACACCATTAGGTCCTGCTATGGCTGTAATATATTCTAAAGGAATTATTCACATTGATGACAACTCTATGGATGATGATGAGTAGTGTGTAAAAAGTCTGAATCAGTAGTCATATAGGATACTTCAGCACAATACAGTAGAATAGTTCTAGACCCCAATGTATCTTTCCCTTATTATTATACATCAACGAAATAAACATATTACGTATCCCCAGATGATCTCCAAACGAAGGTAACATCTAAAATTTATTCAATAGGGTTCCTGAGGTCAGGACCTCACGCAATATAGGTACAGGACCTATATATTTTTCCCATCACTTTCTCGTAACTCAATATCTTCTTGCGAACAAGCCGTTTCCATTTTTGCTAGTGTAAACACTGTTGTGTGCGTTGGCGTGTCTATGTGTGTGTGTAGTGACGTGCAACAGGTTGGATTTATCGAACGGGGTACAGCTGTGTGCGTTTGTAAAGTCCATTGCATTATGAGCCTTACAGTCCTAAAGATAAAGTCGGGTTTTCGTTGGAAGTGTTTCGTAGAATGAATGCTGAAGTTAAAATGGAGGTTTATGCAGTTGAAATAAGGTTGCAAATTGCATGTTTTGTAATATGTGTACGTTACTAAGCACCCTGTCTTTTGTTGTGGTCGATAGTGCGACAGTCGCTTACAAATTCAACGTTTTGTAGCTCAGACTTATTTTGGACTAAATATTTTTCATGAAACTCCGACGAGGTTTTACTGCGAAGGTTTTTCATGTTTTTGAAAGTATTTTCGGGTGCTGCACTGTCATTTTGTAATGCAGTTTTCTTGGTTCATTTTTAAGCTTGTGTCGTAGTTTCTGAGTTATGTTGTTGATATTTGAAGACTGTCTTGCTTGAACTGCAAATATTTTGACAAGTTTTTGAAAGAATACTTTTTTTAGTTTTGTGTCGATATGGCTTTTTTGTCAAAGTAGTATGAAAAAGCATATATGGTAGGAAAGAGGTAGTACGTTCTTTGCTTCTGATTCTATCTATTTTTCACCCCCGACGCAAAAACGACGGGGTGTTATAAGTTTGACGTGTCTGTGTGTGTGTGTGTGTGTGTGTGTGTGTGTGTGTGTGTGTGTATGTGGCATCGTAGCTCCCAAACGGATGATCCGATTGTAATGCGGTTTTTTTTTTGTTTGAAAGGAATGTCATTCGGGAGTGTTCTTAGCTATGTTTGGTGGAACTCGGTTCAGGTCTTCAAGGTCATCAGCTTGTTTGTTAGGTGTGATAGGAATGTTACACGCTCAGTTTACTTGCAAGCATATGTGGGATCTGAAATTTGAAATACTATAGTTCGGCCATTCAGAGAATGCGTTCCTGACACGTCGCGATTGAACTGACGACGTAACTTTGCAATGGCGTTGCAGTTACGATAAAAATATTTTTGCTGGTTGTTTACCGTTTTAACAATTGAGGAGCATTAAAACAACATTATTATATCAATAATCAATGAATGTTATTACGTCGTCAGTTCAATCGCGACGTGTCAGGAACGCATTCTCTGAATGGCCGAACTATAATGTCTTCTGGAACCACTAAGCTGGTCTGCTGTTAGGTCACGAAGATAGGAGACGTAACCCTGAACTGCTTTTTAGTAAACCCATCGAGTTTGGGCTCGTTGAATTTGTCTTGACTGGTTCTCTTCATGTTTCTAATTGACGAGAACCTGATGCTGGAAATGGGATGTGGCGGATGACACTCTGGAATGGTATATAACCCTGGATCACCAAAGGTTAATCTTTATTGTTTCTCAATCTGTGCAATTCTCCCAGAGCCAGTTTGTCATGAGGATTGTTAAACAGCTTCCTTTGGCCGAGATCGCATATAGCTACCCCATCTTAAAATAAAATAAATTAAATGAAGGAAAAATTAAGTAGCTCCTTCGAAAAGCATGAAATAAAATTAAATTATAAATTAAAAAAAACCCCCGAGCCAAAAAAAGTACGCAATTATTATGATAAAAGGTTAAAAACGCTAAACCCTATAAAAAGCAAAAAATAACTTTTAACACTTCGTAAGTACCAACATGGATTTGGAAGCAGGAATCATAGGGGGCAAATGCTCGTCAACTTCCTCGAACGCGAGGGGTTCTTTTTGATGAACTCCTTTTTCAAAAAGCAGCCCCAAAGGAAGTGGACGTGGCAAAGCCCCGACACTATGACTAAAAATGAGATTGACTTCATCATGACGAACAAGAAGCATATATTCAGAGACGTCTCTGTGATCAATAGGTTTAATACCGGGAGCGATCACCGACTTGTCCGAGGCTCTCTGAATATCAACTTCAAGGCCGAACGTTTCCGTCTGATGAAGGCCAGGCTCCGACCAACACTGCTCCAAACCATGACAGGATCTGAAACTTTCCAGTCAAATTTGGAGAACCGATTTGCCGCCGTGGAAACCACAACAGACGTTAACCAGAACCACGAATATGTGGTTCGGATCCTCAGGGAGGAAGGTTCGAGATTCTGTAACATGCAGCGTAAGGGCAAGAAATCAAAGCTTTCGGAAGAGACATTAGGGCTTATGAAGAAACGACGTGAAAACCCGCCTGTCACTTCGTCAGCTAAGCGGGCTCTAAACCAAGAGATCAACAAGCACGTACGACGCGACCTCCGGTGCTCCAATACTCTTGCCATTGAAAGAGCAATTGAGCTGAATCGGGGGTCAAAGGTGTTCGTACAATCTCTTGGAAGAAGCCACTTGACGAAGCTGACCACAACAAGTGGAGAAGTCGTTTCTTCGGTGCCGGCAGTCCTTTCGGAAGTGGAGAATTTCTATGGCCGGTTATACGCATCGCATGCATCTCGACCTGATCCCGGAAATGAGGATTCTAGAGCCACATTAACACGCCATTTCACCGAAGACCTGCCAGAAGTCAGCAGTGACGAAATCGAGATCGCTCTGAGACAGCTCAAAAATGGAAAAGCCCCTGGCGAGGATGGCATTACAACAGAGCTATTAAAAGCAGGAGGAAACCCCTTACTGGTGGAGCTCCAGAAGCTTTTTAATGCCGTCCTGTTTGAAGGGAGAACTCCAGAGGCGTGGAGTAGGAGTGTTGTCGTCCTGTTCTTCAAAAAGGGAGACAAAACCCAGCTGAAGAACTATCGACCCATTTCCCTCCTAAGCCACGTCTATAAGCTGTTCTCAAGAGTGATCACGAACCGACTTGCGCGAAGACTCGACGAATTCCAACCACCGGAGCAGGCAGGGTTTCGGAGCGGATACGGCACCATAGACCACATCCACACAGTGCGGCAGATTATACAGAAGACCGAAGAGTATAATCAGCCCCTGTGTCTAGCATTTGTGGACTATGAGAAGGCCTTTGACTCGGTTGAAATCTGGTCTGTTCTGGAGTCCCTGCAGCGTTGTCAAGTAGATTGGCGATACATCCAAGTGATGAGATGTCTCTACGAAGCCGCTACAATGTCCGTCCAAGTACAGAATCAGCAAACAAGGCCCATACCGTTGCATCGAGGAGTGAGACAAGGGGATGTTATTTCCCCGAAACTGTTCACTAATGCAATGGAGGATATGTTCAAGACGCTGAACTGGAAAGGACGCGGCATCAACATCAATGGCGAACACATCTCTCACTTGCGATTTGCTGACGATATCGTCATCATGGCGGAAACGCTGCAGGACCTACAACAGATGCTGAACGACCTGGCTGAATCTTCTCTACGCATTGGCCTACGGATGAACTTGGACAAAACCAAGGTCATGTTCAATGAACATGTTCTACCGGAACCGATTGCGATACACGGCGCCGTTCTCGAAGTTGTTCGGAAATATGTATACCTCGGGCAGACATTGCAGTTAGGTAGAAACAACTTTGAGGACGAGGTGAATAGGAGAATTCAGTTGGGTTGGGCTGCATTTGGGAAGCTACGTCGAGTCCTAACATCGTCGATCCCACAGTGCCTAAAGACAAAAGTCTTCAATCAGTGCGTCCTACCTGTCATGACTTACGGAGCCGAAACGTGGACACTGTCGGTACGGCTGGTTCACAAGTTTAAAGTCGCTCAGCGGGCTATGGAAAGGGCTCGGCATTTCTCTGAGGGATCGCATCAGAAATGAGGTAATCCGTCAGAGAACCAAGGTCATCGACATAGCCCACCGAATCAGCAAGCTGAAGTGGCAGTGGGCTGGCCATATTAGCCGAAGAACCGATAACCGTTGGGGTAAACGCGTTCTAGAGTGGAGACCACGCCTCGGCAAACGTAGTGTAGGACGTCCTCAGGCACGGTGGAGTGATGACTTGCGCAAGGCGGCTGGCAGGAGCTGGATGCGAGAAGCCGAAAATCGATCTCAGTGGCGTGCACTTGGAGAGGCCTATGTCCAGCAGTGGACTGATATAGGCTGATGATGATGATGAAGTACCAACTAAAGCATGTCAGACTAAACTAAATTTTGACGTGTCGGGGGACCGCTTTTTACCTTCAAAAATACTTACATAAATCTAATGATAGGTACCTACCTAATTACAACATTCGTATATAAAAAAAACACGAATCTTAATTAGATAATTAGAGCGGTCCCCCGACACGACAAAATTTAGTTTAGTCAGACATGCTTTAGTTGGTACTTACGAAGTGTTAAAAGTTATTTTTTGCTTTTTATAGGGTTTAGCGTTTTTAACCTTTTGTCATAATAATTGCATACTTTTTTTGGCTCGGGGGTTTTTTTAAATTTATAATTGAATTTTTTATTAAACAGTAGCTACTCTACATGATGGATTCTAGTCTATTCATGGTGAACTTTAGGGGAGGCCTTTATCTAGCAATGGACGTCTTTCGGCTGACACGACGATATAATATGGTGTGCACTCTATCTGCCTAGCCTTTTCCAAATATTATGGCATCGGCTTTCAGTTCATGATGCAGCTGAATACCAGTGCTTGATATGGAGCGACTGCCTATCTGACCTCCTCTACCCAATTTCTGCAACGATATCCTTTACTATGCCTAGTCCTGGCATCAGACTATATTAATGACTGCCAGATTATATCACTAATTGTATGAAAAAATATAGATATTTATATACGTCACGTTTCTGTTATATCAAGCAATTTCAACATACAACAATTGTTACTGTTTTCCATTACAAAACAGTATTAGAATGATCAATAACTTACAATATTATTGCAATTTGTCTAATATTTAACAGTTCCCGCTGCGTGGGCGCACCTCGAGTTATTTATTTATGTTATTTGAAATCACTGAGCTTAGTAACCACGTAGGTTATTGAAATTGTGCTTCTAGGAATTATTTAAGATGTTAGATTTATTTTTGTAGTATGAAATAAATAAATATCAGAATTAAAATGTTATATATTGGACGTATGCAACTAAGCACCAGTAACGACTGCCAATGTGACCACCTGAACTCAATTTTTTAATGGGAAATCATCAAATGATCCCTTCAGCTGTGGGTGCAGCGTGAGGGAGTGTCAGACTCTTACTGACTAAAACCCACCATGTTCCTTCTTAAGTCCTTTATGTACCAGGGCCGCGGCAACTCTTTCGAACAATCAAGCAGCCCAATCCAGTTTATGTCCCTTACAAAATACAGTGAAACTTGGCATTACATAGATGGTTACCCATCCACCAACCGACCGTGCCAAGCATTACTTTACCGCTCCGTAAGGCGGTCATTCAGCCACGAACTCCTCAAAAATATCCTACAACAACGTATAACATTAAATCCACAATAATATTGAGCAAATATTTTTGCTCGCAAGTGTACGTGATCATAAAATATCGTTCTATACAACTCTAGGATGAGCAGGATACGCTGACAGTCAACTGTCTGCGCGAGGACTGTTATTTCCTTACTGCATTTTACGTTTGAATAAACTTTTTAAATATTGACATACAGACACAAATACATATGTATGTAGGTATACAACTTTTCTTGTAGCCCATTTACAGCATTTTCATACTGACCGATTTTTGTCGCGGGTGGAAAATTCGAGCGTATTCACGTGACAAATTCCGAGCAGCAAAAATCTTTTTCCAGCTCGGAGGCTGTAGGTAAGCGTCATCTTCTGAGTAAGATCGCCCATACAAACCGAAAAATCTGAGTCGAAAATCCGCTGGTGCTACGTTTGGATATCGCTAGGCACAGAAACACAGTGCACAATGATAGGATCATGGGAGTAAATTGCTTATAAATTGTCTATGATTAGTTTATCTTTTATAATGTCTGGTTCTATTTGAGTTTATTAATCTGTAGTGTTGTAGGTGGTATTATGTTAACCATGCACCGCTTTTATTTTTTTGCTTATGTAGTTACCTACTCATGCTTGTACGAAATGGAAATAAATGAAATTAGAGAATTTAAAAGCAGTCAGCAGGAAACTAATGAAAACTTTTTTATCAATAACTATTTAAGTCGTTTAAGCCGAAGCTTCCAAAAATATAATTTGTGCATTTAGACACTTAAGAATCGCTCACGCGCTTTCATAAAATAAAACCCTAATAAAAAATACTTATATAATATTAAAAAACATTCGCATCCCCCAAAACAAGCACCAATCATAAACTACCCACGTTTATTTAAACAAAATACTGGAAAACGTATGCAATTAACTAAAACGAATTACTACCGTAGATCAACTTCACTCCCAACTACTAATAGAATTGTGACTATCCAATTAAAAGAGAGCTAATTAGCCCCCAACGGGAGAGGATGCATTACCAAATTAAAATTTAATTTTTTAACTCTCTTGTGGCCGTGTTTTTGCTGTTAAATAACGTTTTTGGGAGGTTATTTTAATATATTTTTGTTGCTCAGTTTTTGATGTGTAAGATGCTTTATCCACTATTTATAAAATGATTATTTTGAACTGAATAACTAATATTATGCGCTACTCTCAGAAACTGCTGGTCCAAAAGACTGCTGATTTTAAAAAAAATCGGTGTTGTTAGCCCATTTATCGAAGAAGCTTACGTGCTACTTTTCTTCCGAGCGCACTAAGTAGTGCCTTCGGGGAGTAAACCCGCCGGCGGAAAGCTTATGTCTATATTTGCAAAAGAAAAAATAATTCTTCGTAATTTACGTTTATGTAGTAAAAAACCCTTTTTTTAATACAGTACTCTAAACGAAACATCCATTTGCAAATACAAACCAAACTTTTCACAATCTAAAAGTTCAACTCAAAAATAGAACATAGAAACGCCAGAATTTCCTGAGGTCCTCGTTCCGCGAGGTCAAGTGCAAGTGCCCTATCTGCCGACTGATGACCCCAATGCCTGTAACGATCACACCATCCCTCTCACACTTGCATCATCTATGTAGTCCTATCCTTCTCTCGTGTCAACTTGACAGTACACACTTAGGACTGAACAAAGAGAAAGGAAAGAGTGGAGATGCCGTAAAGCTAGATATATGACGTACGATAGGCGTGGGTAAAACGATTAAAGTCAAATTAAGAAAATCATGTATTCAAACTTGGCTACGAAACTTGAACTGCACTTTTTGAATGTCAAATTTTCAAAAAATAGCCCCCATAACGCCCATCCTTCACCACTTCCTATGTGTTTTTGCTGGGAAGAAGAAGTGGTGCAACAAACTCCCCAGAAACACATGATCAGTTACTAGTAAACCAAAGACTATATTTACTTTATGTAGTAAACTAACAAAACATTTTTTTTTTAATTGAGCAGGTTCCAATGAGGACGTAATTAGTTATGTACTACGATCCCCGAACACCTGCATTTTGGCGCGCTATTTTCTTAGAACGTTGTGACATCTCCGCTCATCGTTTTATTCTCCATGGGAATGAATGAGCGCAATCGTGTATTTTTTTTCTTCTTTTTTTGCTCTGCATGTTCAGAGTGTTTGGGTGCGGTTGAAGAGGTGATAAAATTCTTTTTAGGTGATAAATGTTGAATGCGGGTTGCAGATTTTCTTGTGAAATATATTTAATTGCTTGCTATGATCCTGCTATGATCCTGCTTTGATGTTATCGAGCTAAATAAGGTTGTCATTACTTTCTATCAATTCCTTACTAATCATTACCAAGCTGCGAAAGTAACTATGTCTATTTATCTATCGAGCTTTCGCGTTAAAGTATGGGACCAATTTATATGGTTACTCGCTACATAGTAAGTCTTGTTATGAGAAGTTCCTACGTGTTTCCGAGGGCACATTATATATTGCCCATTAAACATCTTTGTCAGTCGTTACTAGTAGTCAAAGCCAGAAAGTCTGACAACATCTTACCATTATTCGGATACCCAGGTACCTTTGTGGAATATAGGCAACTACTCCTCAGATATCAAACATATTCAGCTGCATCCAGATAGATTGGAGGACGACCCCAACGTACTTAGGAAAAGGCTAGACAGATAATGATTAGAAACAGATCTTCAACTGTGCCAATAAGTCCACTAGTTACTTGTAATTCGAAAAGGACATAAACACAAGTTAATCCAATGTAACAAATTGTTCCGTCCGCGTCACTCCCTTCTATAAACAAAGTCATTTCCCGCATCGCTACAAGCGTAGAAGCAGGTAAGGTTGCAGAAGTTCCAGCTAATATATAAAGCTGAACAATTGTTTGTGTGTTATTGAGATTATTTAAAATCAAATACGATTCAAATCACAACAGTAAGTACCTACTTCTGTCGACTGTTTCTACTACTCCCGAATAATACGTACCTACACAAAAAATAGCCCGTAGCCTTCCTCAACAAATGGACATATTTTTGTAAATATTTTTTTCAAATCGGACCAGAAGAACCTGAGATTAGCGCGTTCAATTAATGAAATAACAAAAACATTTCAGCTTTACAATCTTTATGCCTAATTTTTAATCTTAGTAGATAACAAACTTTTCTCTGAAATTCTTTATAGTTTTATTCATTAAGTACTTTTTCAATTTACATTATGATCATTTACCTAGCCTTTTTATAACTATGGTTTGATCGGCTCGATCCAGTCTAACCGGATGCAGCTGAGTACCAGTCTTTTGCATGAAGTGATTTCACGAAATTATATGAAATCCAAATTCCCTGATCCTTCTGCCTATAGTTTCGAATAATGTATATTGTATAGCGTTTTATATCGTGTATTAGGTATTCGCTATAGCGCAGAAACTTTTAGCTTACACGCGAGAAGCTTGCGTCATTGCCAAACACCTAGGGGCGGGTTTCACAACTGTTCGTTAAAGTGATAGTTTGATCGAGAGCTTTGAATATAATAGAATGCTAGTTTTGCGAATATTAAGGTTGTGTATGTTCGATGACGTTTGGTTTATACGTAGGGTGTCCTTTCATTTAGATTTTTTGTTGTCTGTGCTAATTATTATAAGGAGGTAATGTTGTAAGGGCTAATCTTTAGATCTTCTGAACCGATTTCAAAAAGTTATTTTCCTTTTAAGAAGCTACGCTATTGTGAATGTCATAGGCGAGCGTAAAATCGTTGGTAACAGCTAAGTAGTTTGCTATTATGTATTTCGATGTAAGAATTATTTACTTTGAAATGTTCCTCGGCATACATAATCCTTCGATTTTTTTTGCATGTTTTTTTAATTATATTAGTATGTTATTGCTATTGTATTTACACATCCAATTGCCTGTATATACGTAACCAGGTGTTAAACTTTACCTTCATTACCTGAACCTCGATTAACGTATCACGGTGTAACCCACCATATTTTAGTAGTGGCCATCGATCAAAATGTAGGGGAAATGTTTTGCCGAATGCTTTCCTTCCGGGCGGCTATCAAAGTGCTGTTAATAACCGCCGGTAATATCCTTCTATTATGATAGTACAACTTGCTGAAATGGTTAACTTAACCTATATTTTGTTTGGTGTGGAAAAGTATGATTTGACTTTTTGTTTGTTGTAGGGCCTTTTTTATTAGGAACATGATATTGACTTACATGAATAAGTCCAGTTGACTTACATGGACATACAGAAGCAATGGGGTTTCCAAAATTAGTAACAAATTTTTGGAACGGACTGTAAATAAAAAATACATAAGTATCTGAAACGTCCAATTTGCTTTGCACAAGCGTATAGTCAATGCTCATGCCTCAGTTGGTTCATGAGATCTAACAAACAGACTTATATGTTGCTTGGTTCCTAAGATCTTACAGACACATGTGCTGCTGGGGAGTTCTTTGTATCACTTTTTCTTCCCAGAAGAAACACATAGGAAGTTATAAAGAGTGGGCGTTTTGGAGACTGTCTTTTGTTTTGACATTTGAAAAACACGGTTTTTGAAAGGTGTTTCTTTTGTAAATTTGATCTGTCAGTAGAATACCGATGTGAGAGTTATATTTCTGCCTACTACACAGATAAAAGGCATGAATAATTGACATAGTTGTGCACATTTAGCGTGAAGTGACCGCTTCCATGTAGGCGAAGCACAATTGCTCAAATTGACCTTTATAATGAGATCCGTGACCACTGTACTGTCGCTAACTAAATATGTGTTTGTGGGGTTTTTAGCTTACATTAGATTCCATAACTACATAGTATAAAACAAAGTCGCTTCTTCAGTATGACCGCTTCATTCTCCCTTATCTCTCTCATCATATCCTAATTGCTAAATTGGGGTCGGCGTGTCCTTTTTTCCATACCTTCCTATCTGACATCCTATCAGAAGTTACACTCTTTGCAACCATATCATTCATTTGTCATATCATTCATTTCACTTGTCTTCAAAGCACCTAACTAAGACATACTTTTCAAATTTTTACTTCATTTAACCATATTTATCTCTTCCTCAGGAATTTTCCAATCTTCTACCTCTACGAATTTAAACATAAATATATTTACAATAGCCAGACCACTACACCGTATTAATAATACATTGGAGATTAAATTCAAAAGACCATGTCAAGCAAGTATGAGATACAAAATGAGAAATCTGATATAGAGGATAACAAAAACAAACACACAAATCCAAAAGTGACGTCACAGCAAATATATAATCCTACAAAAGTGACAGTGTCGCCCAAAACTAGCATTTTAAATGACATGTTAATCCATTCAACTCGGCTCTCGTTTGTAAATATGACATGACCTCGATATACACTGAAAAAGTAATTTTCAGAAGGTTTAGCACAATTCCCTGGGTTTATATACCCTGTCAATGCTAAAGAAACCAACCTAAGACCAGAAGAAAGGCTGTGGGATTGTTCAAGAGTTACCGCGGCCCTGGTACATAAAAGGCTTAAGAAGGAACATGGTGGGTTTTAGTAAGAGTCTGCCACTCCCTCACGCTGCACCTACAGGAGGAGTCTTGATTTGATAATTTCCTATCAAAAAAGACCCGAAGAAATACTACGTAGTGGACCTAGTGCTTAAAGCATACCAGCCTCTCAATAATGACGTGTTTGATTCCAGGACAAGCAAGTACCAATATCACGCACTCTTGTATGTTGGCATTTTTCAAGTATATTTTGGACGTCAATAGCTAAGTAAAGGCGAAGGAAGACATCTTGAGGAAACCTGGACTTCAAACGAAAACGAAATAGCCGAGCAAGCGAGGATATTATCGCTGATTCTAAGTCTGCATGAGAAGAGGCCTTTGTCCTGTAGTGGGAAAGTAAAAAGGCTGATGACGATGAGACCTTACAAAACAATTCAAAGGTTTTAGTTTTTTAATTCAACGCGATAGCTAGTATTTAGACGAAAAGACGGTCAGAGTTTGTTTCTATTAAGTAGAACATGCAAAGGAAGACCATAGGCTAATAAGTTTCCAATAGCAACTCAGTCTTGACGTACTATATCTTCTGCATCATCTATCTCTGTTCAACATTATGAGTGTAGAAGTTCGTCTGTCTGTGTGTGGTCACGTTAATTTCCGCGTCGATGCTACGCGAGAGCTTATCATACATTCACAGATGGAAGATAGGACACCTTTTATCTTGTCCTAGTTTTTATGCAGGCAAAATTTGAGTATTTCAGCGTAGTTTTAAGGATTTAAAGGCAGTGTTGTAGATTTTATTGAAGGGAATATTTGATCATGGTTTCCGTAGGACCTAAAACCTATGCGTGTTTCCTCTTCCCCTTCGAGCACCAGGGGAATCTTACTTTCCTTTTTAGCAAAGACTACCTAGAAAATTATTGTGAATTATTTCAATAACACCAATTTTATTGTATTGATATTAAATTGGTGTTTCATAAAAACAAATCATTTCCACCAGCGGCTCCACACACGTTCCGTAGAAACTCTGCGCACCCGGATAAAAAGGGGCGTGGCATAAGCAAGTGGAGTGGTATTAAAATACGATAAATTACTCGAATTCTTAAGCCATGAAAATTTCAGGTACTTGGTATATTTTTCACTCTCTTCTCTTATATTTTTATGCAAAATGTCAATTCCCGTAAAAATAATGAACTCTCCCCCAATTATTCTATTTTCAATGTGAAAGCTTTTACTAATACAGTACATCGTCGGCTTTTACTGCAGTTTAAAATTTAACGAGCAGTTTCAGTGACCTACTTCGCACATTCAATTCCTAGGGTTTACGTAGACTTTACGGAACCTACCTAGAAACTGTTTTCATAAATATATTAAAAATACTTTTTTTTTTCATTTTATAAAAAATATTTTATTTAAAAGTTATAATATAAACTATATTTACAAACTTGAAATTACCTTGTTTATCTGAAAATACATATTTTAAAGAGTGAGCAAACTGCCTGTGTGATGTCTTCAATCCAGTTATTCGGGCAACCCGATACGCCTTTATAATATTGATTGTTAAACTTTCTGGTTTATAAGTATTGATATGTTTATAAAGTACTATTTGCCTGATTTTAAGGAAAAATAAATATTTTTTTAGGATGATTTTTACTTATATGAACCATGTTTATTTTCAGAAGTGGAACGTCTTCAAAAAAATGAACTGAATACCTAAAAATTAAGTTTTTTTTTTTTATACTTTACTGATTTTTTATTTCCATATTATTAACTAAACTATTAATGGATACTAACTGGGTATTTATTTTCATAATCTATTTCTACAATGTTACACACTATAGCTTTTTAAGTAAAGAGCAACATTTTCCAAAAATAGACTTCATTTTTTGCAACGGAAACCATAGACAGAAACAAAGATAAAGATAAAGATAAATATAAAGATAAAGATAAAAATAAAGATAAAGATAAAGATAAAGATAAAGATAAAGATAAAGATAAAGATAAAGATAAAGATAAAGATAAATTTATTTGTTAAAAACATATGTTATAAAGGTGTTACATTTATTTACAGTTTCAATATGTTTTGCCATGTCAGGCGTACAAATTTACATTTATTAAACTAAAAATTTAAAATCTAAAATCTATATTTAAACAAAATAAGTATTTACTTTAAACAGAACTTAGTAGGTATTTTAAATGTTATCTTTTAAGAAATCACCTATCTTATAGTACGCTCTTTTACATAAAAGTTTTTTTAATTTATTTTTAAATAGGTTAATATTTAATGACTTATATTTATCGGGTACTTTGTTATAAATTTTGGGAGCCATACAGAATAGACTTCTCCACATGACAACAAATCATAGACAAACACGTAATTTAATTAACAAAATAAAGGAATAAACAATAGCGCCTGATTGTTGCCAGCAAATAAATGTTTTCCATCAAAACTCGACGGCAATATAAAACCAACCTTATGTTAACGTCACAAGGTTGAATTTTGTTTGTATTAAAATTTAATCTACAACCGATTGGAAGACAATAGCTAGTAGTATGTCCGTCTGTCCGTTCATTAAGCACGCAATCGCAACTCGAAAACAACTTTGACGAATTAATATTCGTCAAAATTGTCGGGTTTCTTGATTAGTACCGAACGGTGTAGGGTGTATATGCTTTGTGGTTATTTGGGACATTCCCTGAACTTATAAGTAGATGGAGATTAAGTAGCTTTTCTTTATGATCACCTGATTCCCGCAGCTTTGAGCTGTTTCCCAGGTTCCAAGGAAAACACACCCCGTAAAATTATAAAATTGGGTGGCCTAATACCGTTTCTTATTTATAATTAATTAGCTGTTCAATACAGATTCAAACGCGTTCCTGTGAAACTTTGTCCCGTACCCAGAAAAAACATAGCCCATATTCAATGCAGATAGTGTAGCTTTTATTTAAAAGCAAACAAACAATCAAATCTTTCCTCTTCATGTATTAAATATAGATTAAAGTATTAATTTAAAAATACGACAAACACATTCAAAGTTGGTAAAAGAATAGGCAGACGATCTTGGTCTAAAAATCCCTATTATATCTAAAGAAGAAAAAAAAATCCATTTAAAAGCTTTTCCAGAAGACAAAAAGTCAGTCCATCTGTAAGAATTTCAGTAAAATTATAATAAACAGTTCGGAGCCATTTATTTGAAGTCGGCTAAATGACCTCATTTAGAGTCTTCCCCTTTCTTTAATTAAACTTAAATGGCATTCTTAAAATGTACTTATTCTTTATCATAATAGGAGACAATTATTATTTGTAAGGAAGGTTAATTAAGCTTATACGGGCTTTTAATGGTGTCTTTGGCTTAAGTATTTTGTGAATTCAGTAGATATTTTATAAGACATTGTTTCTTGTTATCAGTTCTTGAAGAAAGATACAAGATACCTTATTTGTGTGCATAGAATTAAGCAGTTTGTTAAAATACAAAGTAAGTCCATCATGTTTGGCATACAAATATATTTGTCCAATATGGAACATTCTTAATAAGGAATATACTGATACTTTACATAAATGCATTTTAGAACTGATGACTTGTGAATGCCATTGCATATTCAATGATGCAGGCGTAATGCAAATATGTAACAGGACTTTTTATTTGTTTTCATGATAAGTAGGTATTTATTTACCCATAAAGTTGAGTTACAGTCGTAGACGTGAAAAACCCCAAATTTCGTAAAAAAATATTTTCAGTCAATTAAAGTGAAAAGAACTTATCCTGGCTTTTCCAAATCGCATGGTCACCATTGCCGCCCAATCTGATTGGTTCGTGCCGGGATCGCTTAGCGGCTTCTAATTTAATAGAACACGCGTGACGAGAAACCTATAGACACCCCATGGTGTAATCATGGTGTAATGCTAAAAATAAACTGGGAGTGGTGGGTGAAAATAGAATAATAGGTACATGACATTATTTATTTATTTATTTCAGGCAACTAGGGCCCAAAAAATATAATAAACAGTTCAGTTCTATTACAGTTACTAGACTTAGGTACTTTGGGCAACAATATGACAACTTTTTATAGTGAGTTGAAAAATACTGCATATTATGACAACAAAATAGCATAGTTTCCCATAAGATAAGTTCCCTTAGGACTTAGCTTGCCTAAGTCCAACTATTTTCAATACTCTGATAAAATTGTTGGTACCTACTAGCTATGTAAATACATAATGTAAGAACCTAGTAAGTACCTTCCTGGATATTAAATATACTATGAACGCAACGAATTACTGTCGATTCGATTAATAATCGACGAATCAATTAAATCAATTCTTCTTTGCTTCTAACAATGTTATTAGAAACGGGATATAAGCTGACGCAATTTTCTCATAACTAGTTCTCTAAGTGTCCCGTAGAAAGAAGTTGACAGATCAAACCACACACTTCAAAGATGAATTAAACCAATCGAATTACCACTTAAAACTTAACAAATAAATAAACAAAATACCAATCTCTTCTAAACAACAAATGTAAGCGACAATAATTTGTTTTCAAAACATGTCACCTAACAAATTGTTGAGGTTAAGTTGACAGCTGTCATTCATCATGGCGTTTTTGGCGGGAACTTGACAGCCAATCAGAGGCGGCGACTGATCTCGTTCGGTAACTGCAGCTAAGGATGACATTTTGTTGTGTTAGTTGATGTAAAATAAAAAAAAGAAACAAATGACCTGAGTAAAAAATAAAGTTCTACAATCGCAGTTGGAGACTGTTAAAGTGGTAGGTATAAAGGAGGTACCTACACCTGATTTATAAATGGTTATAAACCGTCTCTTCAATTAGGTCATAAAATATATAATTATTTTAACATAAATGAATGAGAACATAATAACGACACTGAAAAATCTAGCTAGTTTCATCATTATTTTCATTTCAAAATACATAATTATCAATGATCCAGCTAAGATACTGACTACACATTTACTAGATCTTCTCTTTTTTGGCAAGAATCTCTAACGACATTCCCAAAAATAGTTATTTTAGACTCTCCCCGTCGGAAACGATAAAAGCCTATTAGAATTTATTCGGGTTACTTTCGCGAGCTCCGTTGTTAATAGATAAAAGCATGATGCCATCTCCCTGAAAATACACTGACATTTTACCCCAAAATATTCCGAGAATTTCCTCAAAAGCCTTTTTAGATGTTAACCAACGCGTTGTTTTCAGATTTTTGGCGAATGCACGAGAAAAGAAACAAAAACTACGTTCTGACACCGGTTGCAGACGAGAAAAAAACGTTTTCCGTTTTCACGAAAACCGACAACCGACAACCCTATCGTATGTTACCGTTTACCAACTTATTTTTTGCCGACCAAAAAGTTTGCACCATCCCTTATGGCCTACGACATAAGGTGCAATTTTGAAAGTTTTTCGTGAAAGAATAGTAGAAGTATTTAAGTATTCTTTTCGTTTAATTATCGCTAATGACTATCACGCGGCGAGTTCCGTTTTTTTGTTCCGCATGTCAACGGCCATGATGGATGGTGGTGAGTCCCACTTCCCGCACCAGGTTTTGATCTAAATATGTTTGTTAGAAAGAATATTTTGTGTGTTCTGCATGATGTATATGAAATGTCACCGAACATTTCTGCGTTTTTTTGCTTTTTGCAAAAATTGGACGTATTTTAACTGTGAAAATTTGTGAAGTGAAACACTATTTGGATCTCTATGTATTTGTATCCAATTTGTTACCAGTCTACAGCCACAGTTACTGTTTTGCTTTGATATTTTGCTACATAACTATAAGTTGATTTTTTGACAATTATATTATACATAACTTTTTGATGGTCGGCAAAGGGAACATAAGAGAGTATATAAGAGAGTACATAAGAGGAGCACATAAGAGGTGCACATAAGAAAGTACATAAGAGAGCACATAAGAGGAGCACATAAGAGAGCACTTAAGAGGAGCACATAAGAGAGTACATAAGAGGAGCACATAAGAGAGCACATAAGAGAGCACATAAGAGAGTACATAAGAGAGCACACAAGAGAGTTCATAAGAGGAGCACATAAGAGGAGCACATAAGAGGAGCACATAAGAGGAGCACATAAGAGAGCACATAAGAGGAGCACATAAGAGAGTACATAAGAGAGCACATAAGAGAGTACATAAGAGGAGCACATAAGAGGAGCACATAAGAGGAGCACATAAGAGAACACATAAGAGAGATCATAAGAGGAGCACATAAGAAAGTACATAAGACAGCACATAAGATAGTACATAAGAGAGCACATAAGAGAGATCATAAGAGAGCACATAAGAGAGATCATAAGAGGAGCACATAAGAGAGCACATAAGAGGAGCACATAAGAGAGCACATAAGAGAGCACATAAGAGAGATCATAAGAGAGCACATTAGAGAGATCATAAGAGAGCACATAAGAGAGATCATAAGAGAGCACATAAGAGAGCACATAAGATAGTACATAAGAGAGCACATAAGAGAGATCATAAGAGAGCACATAAGAGAGATCATAAGAGGAGCACATAAGAAAGTACATAAGACAGCACATAAGAGGAGCACATAAGAGGAGCACATAAGAGAGTACATAAGAGGAACACATAATAGGAGCACATAAGAGGAGCACATAAGAGGAGCACATAAGAAAGTACATAAGAGAGCACATAAGAGGAGCACATAAGAGAGCACATAAGAGAGATCATAAGAGGAGCACATAAGAAAGTACATAAGACAGCACATAAGAGGAGCACATAAGAGAGTACATTAGAGGAACACATAAGAGGAGCACATAAGAGGAGCACATAAGAAAGTACATAAGAGAGCACATAAGAGGAGCACATAAGAGAGCACATAAGAGGAGTACATAAGAGAGCACATAAGAGAGATCATAAGAGGAGCACATAAGAAAGTACATAAGAGGAGCACATAAGAGAGCACATAAGAGAGATCATAAGAGGAGCACATAAGAGAGCACATAAGAGGAGCACATAAGAGAGTACATAAGAGAGTACATAAGAGAGTACATAAGAGAGAACATAAGAGGAGTACAGAAGTGCGTATATAAAAGGAGTACATATACTACATATATACTACTAATATTCGTAGTATCTACGTACCTATATTTTTTACTGTTTGACAAGTACTTAAGAAGAATACGAATGGGGGGGCGGACCCCCTAGACCCCCCCTCTCCTTTTATACGTACATGCCTAAACCTATTTTTTATTATTACACAATAGATTCCATATAAAATCGATACAAATTAATACAATAACGCTGAGCACAAACGTGCGATTGCTGCAATAACCATAACAATGATAAAACAATAAAATGGTTACGGCAACCATAAAACGTAAAGTTGTGGTTACCAACCGTTTTAGGTTTTCCGAGAACTTGCTAGTAGTATAAAATTGAGTAATTTTGTAGCTTTAGTGGAGTACTGTGGAGAGGAAATCGTGGCAATAGTAATACACTGAGGTTAAGCAACGCTTGGTGCTTTGGTATGTGGATGGGTGACAATCTATCATCATCCTCATCTTCCTTTCCTGAGCCTTTTCCCAACTATGTTGGGTCGGCTTCCAGTCTAACCGGATTTAGCTGAGTACCTACCAGTGCTTTACAAGGAACGACTGCCCTATCTGACCCCCTCAACCCACCACCCATGGGTGACAATCTATGTCATAACCAAATACCTCTGTCTTAGAAGATAGCACGAATTTCTTTTGAAGGCGAAAACATACCTACATAGATATACGAGTAAAACAATCCCAAAATGTTCAAAATTCATGGTCACTCTCATGCCACAGTGAATCACATAACAGTAACACAACTTGATACTTTCGACACATTTTCATGCATTTCTATTTCGTTCCGGTCATCACCAGTTGGCCGGTAGTTAAATTAAGAACACCATAATCGTACAGTCAAATGGAGAAAAATAACTTATGTTCAGTTGTCCATACGTCCATAGTCAAGCAAGATCATCATCCTCCGAGCCTTTATCCCCAACTATGTTGGGGTCGGCTTCCAGTCTAACCGGATGCAGCTGAGTATCAGTGCTTTACAAGGAGCGACTGCATATCTGACCTCCTCAACCCAGTTACCCGGGCAACCCGATACCCCTTGGTTAGATTTTTAAACTGGTCCATAGTCAAGATATACTCAAAAAGTATTTATGTGCAAATCGCTGGCCAGGCAAAGGATCTACTTCTATCTTTCGCCAGCGGTTTCACCCATGATGTAAAATATAGTATACATATAGTTTACTAGCTTCCGCCCGCCGCCACCCGCGTAGAGTTCGGTTATATCGCGTTTCCAAGTGAATTCTTCAAAAGTCCGGGATAATAACTATCCTATGTTCTTTCTCAAGGTCAACTCTATCTCTGTACCAAATTTTATTAAAATCAGTTCAGTGGTTTAGACGTGAAAGCGTAACAGACAGACAGACAGACAGAGTTACTTTCGCATTAATAATATTAGTAGGGATACCGACCCTTACTCAATATAATAGGCTATCAAAAATTGAAATATAGCAAATTAACAAACTCTTCAGCGTTATAATATTAGTTACGGTGATAAGATAAATGTGCCAAAATATTATTTGTCCGGATACGTCCTAAGAACACTATAAAACCAGAATACAAGCACTTTAACAAACCCCCTTTAAACCGATCCAAAAGTTTTTCAACACAAAAATTGTTTCGCTAATTTTCCATTCTCTTCGCCTCTGTATTCTCGTAAACAAGTATGTCTTAACGTCGCCTGAAGATGATTAATGTCTCCCAACCCTTATGTTTACCTTGGTAGCCACTATTAATTAAGCTCCCCTATATAAGGGTGGTTGGATTCATCGAACTATGTTCGGTCCTTGGAGAACAAAACTAGCGGAGATGTCATAACGCAAAATCTCCTGAGAAAATGAGGGAGACGAGGAACGTTACTAGCTCTTACACGCTTTCTATGGAACTCTTTCTCAGAGACCTCACTCTAAAACACACTTAAAAAAAGTTTTTACCATAAAATATGGTAAACACTTTTTTTTAAGAGTGTCTATGGAGTTTCTTGCCGGTTCTTCTCCATAAGACCCACTTTTTGGAACCGCGCAACTACATAGTTTGACGTTTCGTAAACACCTGTAATAGGTCTATCTATATAAATAAAAATGAATTGTTGTTCGTTAGTCTGATTAAAACTCGAAAACCGCTGGGCCGATTGAGCTGATTTTGGTTTTAAAATGTTTATAGAGGTCCAGGAAAGGTTTGAACGATACGAAGTTCGCGGGATCAGCTAGTATGAAATAAAAACGTCTGACTTTGACTCGGCAATATTTTCAAAATAATATCACCAATAAATCAAGATCAATCTTTGAACGATTGGTTTTGATTTGACAAGGAACCCCAACGTCTCGTGAGTTCTAGTAACTGATCACGCCTACCGTACGCTGCTTGACCAACAAGAAGGCCCCTGACCTTAGCTCCTTATGGCATCTCCGCTATCTTTCCTCCCTCTGTGGTTGGGTCCTTGAATAAACCGGTTCGCTGCATTCCTTTGCCGATTGCTTTTGTTTTGTTGCCGACTTTAAGAAAGGAGGTTCTGCTTTCTTCATTTAGTATTTCAGAAGGTACCTTGAAATTGCTGGCTTTCGGCAATCATTTGAATATCTTTGGCAGTAGTTACGGACAGTCAGAAGCCAGAAAATCTGACAACCAGTCTTTTGGTATAAAAATGCCGGTGTAGCTAGATTGGAGAGGTCAAATAGACAGTTGCTTCATGTAAAACACTGGTATTCATTTACTAAAAAAGTTTGGGAAAAGGTTAGGCAGAAGAATCGACTCGAAGGAAAAATTTACTTGTCTCTCAATTTATAAGTTTTACTATGAAAGCATAAAAAATCAACTTCCTCACTTTTTTTATTACTTAGGTACTTTTCTCTTCACGCTACACTGCAATTTACTCCACCTTCACATAACAGCTCAATTAAACAAAAGTTAAATTAAACTCTGACCTCGTTAACAATTTTAACCATCATAATTGGCTTTAACAAATTAACCATGAATGATTCAACAGAACTTACGAAGGGGACTAGACATGGAGAACTAAATAACTAGCGGAGATGTCATAACGCAAAATCTCCTAAGAAAGTAGCGCGACAAAATGCGGGTGTTCGGGGGATGAGGAACGTTACTAGCTCCGACCTTATATTTTATTTATTTATTGCTTATTACAAGGTACATTATATATTCTAAAAGGTACAAAATGTCCAACAAAACTGTATACAACAGTTTGTCTGTTGGATCCGATTTTTTAAACTATTGACTTAGGTACATTGGTATTAACTATAGCTATTAAGTTTATAAAACGTCCAATAAACGTCCAAGGCCGATTTCAGCCGCGGCGGTTTTCTCATATAAGGAGATCAGCCAGCTGCGCAGGACAAATATTATAGTGCACAAGCATTTACGCAGACACAGATGCACTCACTATTCCTTCTCTCATAGCCCGATGGGACGGCAATCTGACACGACCGGAGAGAGATCAGGCAAAGGTCCGACATTAACTTGCTCTCCGATGCACGGCAGTCGCGCTTGCGACTATTAGATCAAAGAGGCAGAGCTCCGCCCATATACACCTTCCATGGGCCCGACCATTTTTTGTAATACCAAAAATCGTTTTCACAATGTCGTGTGAGTTAGTTCACTCGTTCACCGTACCTATTTGACCTAGAAGAAGGCGCCTGACCTACCTGCATAATGGCATCTCCGCTATCTTTCCTTACTCCGTGAGACTAGTGTATTAATGAGCCGAGCATCGAATCTAGGACCGTCACGCCTACGGGCGCACCCACGGTCTTATCTTGTAGTATTTGTAATGGTCATAAAGTCATTCTAGTTCTTGTATGTTTTATGTTAAAATGCATTGTGTTAGAATATGCGTAAAATTTGAAAAGAGGTCTTATGAAGGTTTTACCTGCATTACATCTGCATAATCCTTAGTAATGCACGTTAAAACTTACTGCGAAAATAACCGTCTGTCTTTCGCGTTTTCATGCCAAAACTATAGAATTCTTTTAAACGTTCACATAGGTATAGTCTAGAGCAAGATTAAGGAAATAAGCTACTTTTCTGCATAATCCTTAGGTACTAATAATATAAATTTGAAAGTGTCTCTATTTGATTTAGTAAAAAAAATCTGAAAGAGGACAAAGGATACTTATCTCTTATTGCCTATCGCGTGAAGTAGTTCCTAACCATGGGAAACAGCCAGGTTGCTTTAAGTTATTAGGTAGGTATGGAAATAGTACCCTCTGGATTCAATTCTAAGTATGGTGTATAATGGGTGAGAAGCCGAAAATCGATCTCAGTGGTGTGCACTTGAAGAGGCCTATGTCCAGCAGTGGACTGCGATAGGCTGATGATGATGATATAATGGGTGTTGGAAAAGAATCGGCAAGAAACTCCATACCCCTTTTTGCTTTAGAACAAAATTTCCTGTAGAGTGTCAGACAGGACAGCATGCTTTTAACCAATATTGTTCCTTTTAGTTTAAACAGCCAGAGTATCGGTGTTAGGTTAACCGGGTCAGCAGAGTTCAACTAGTTGCTCGACGGTATATGGGTCGGGTGGCCCCACCCGTTTCCCGCCGCTCCCTCACTTCCTATGTTAACCAGTGTTCACAATGACTAACAGTTTTATAGCTAAAAGGTTTTGATAAAACATACAAAAGAAATCATCAAATTCTGTATTTACTGAAGTCGCGTAGGACCTGTCTACTATAGATATACATAATATTTTAAAGTTGAAGAGTTTGTTTGAACGCGCTAATATCAGTAACTACCTACTGGTCCGTTTTGAATGCAGTGTTAGATAGACAATTTATCAAGGAAGGCTATATGCTACTGTTTATCCGGGTTCATGGAGAAAACGGAAGCGGGTGTAACCGCTGACAGAAGCCAGTGCTTCTATAAAAAAGATTCGTTCTGTTTTGCATTAGGTAGGTTAGGTAGTTTTCTGTCAAAAGCCATATAGACAGAACGTTACTCTTTAGCTCGAATTCGATAGTTTTCTCTCCACACACCCGGATAAAATGAGACTTCTTCTTGACACATAGGCTATCTTTATATTAGTTTTATTTTAATTTTTAATATACAATAAGTTAATTAATTAATCATTATGAATATAACTGCATCACAAAATCGTGATATCGTGAGCACGCGTGGTCGGCTGTCGTCTCGTTTTCATCATACGTGGGAGGCGGTGTTAATTTCCTAGATATATTGCAAAGACTTTATTATATGAACACAAATTATTAGACACACATTAACATCAATTTTAAATGTGGCCTTGGACGACCGAGCCTGGATTCAGGCTACTCTTCCCGTTCGCATGGGAGGGCTTGGCGTCCGCAAAATTTCAAGTATTAGCCTACCGGCCTTTATATCCTCCGTCCATGGTACTGAGCAATTGACCAGGAAAATTCTTCCTATCACACTGGCCAATTGCGAGGTACCATGTCTGACTGAGGCTGTAGAGGCTTGGAAAATCACCTGCCCGAATACTGATCCACCCGTCAACCCGTCCTCCCAGAGACAGTGGGATGAGCCGCTCTGCAGAGTTATACGGAATAATCTGCTAAATACGTCAATTTCTTCTGCAGAGCGAGCGCGCCTTCTGGCTGTGGGCGAATGGGAGTCGGGTCTATGGCTTCTGGCACTTCCGTCGTCAAACATAGGCACATTGTTTGACGACACCACTTTCCGGCTTGCTGTTTGCTTGCGTTTGGGTGCTCCGTGCTGCTCTCCTCACCGCTGCCACTGTGGTGAAGCTGTCAGCAGCCTTGGACACCACGGCTTGTCGTGCAGCCGCAGCGCGGGACGATTTGCACGGCATGCGAATATCAATGACATAATCCGTCGTGCTCTTGTTGCCGTAGGCGTTCCAGCCATATTAGAACCCAGTGGTCTGGCACGCGACGATGGCAAGAGACCAGACGGTATGTCGTTGTTCCCGTGGAAGATGGGTAGGTCTTTAGTATGGGACGCGACTTGTGTCGATACTCTTGCACCATCTCACCTTCCTAGCTCGGCGCGATGTGCTGGTTCCGCTGCTGCGGCTGCAGAGAACCTCAAACGGCGCAAATATAGCACCCTGGTTGGTAACTATACCTTTGAGCCGTTTGGGGTTGAAACCCTCGGGCCGTGGGGTCCAAGTGCTCATCTGCTTTTTAAAGATCTGGCAAAGCGACTTGCTGGCACTTCAAGTGACCCAAAGGCTGGTTTTTATTTTGGTCAAAAATTAAGCATTGCCATCCAACGTGGCAATGCTGCCAGCCTCTTGGGTACACTCCCGGTGGGCAGCGATGAGGAGTTTTTTGATGCCATTTTTTAGTTGTATATATGTATAAATAAGGCTTTTTTTTTTACGTCATGTAAATATCTAGATTTAATATTATATGAATAATAATCTTCTATGTTTTTGTTAGGATCTAATTTCCTGTAGAGTTTATATCTTTGCGGTTTCTGTTATGCATAATATTTATTATATTCTAGGTTTATTTCAAAATGTATCAATTTCCATCTCGAATTTCTACTTTTTCCGTCAGGTTTTTTGACTGTCCATTTTATGGCAAATTATCATTTCTGTAAGTTTCAGCAACTACTGATACTGGAATTGACATCCGAACTTTTAATTCTGAAAACAATCATGTCCTTAGTAGCAGCTCTTAGCGATAAGACCGTCAATTATATCACCTACTTTTATTAGTTTTAAGACCCAAATGTTGGCTGCGGGTTGTTCGAAAGAGATACCGCGGCCCTGGTACATAAAAGGCCTATGACGGAACACGACGATTTTAGTCAGTAAGAGTCTGACACTCCCTCACCGCTGCTAACCCACAGCGGGAGGGGTCATTTGATTATTTTACGTCGCTAAAAAAAAAAAAAAAAAAAAAAAGACCCAAATGTTGCAATGTGTGTGGTGTACTTAGTTAAATATGTCTATCTATCTAGTATAGAAATTATTCAAACCTTAACCAAAATATTATATCACGTCTTTCCAAACCCCCCAAAAAATATACACCACTTAAAAAAAACATCAGCACCTTCAAAACTTGGCATGTTAACATGAACCAACAAAATATCGTTTCCGTTTCTAAGTGAACGCGTCCTAAAGCATTATGGAAGCAAAGCCACTCCCAGGCTAGCCCATGACACGCCATCAAATGACTTTTAATTATTTTCAGGGCTCCATTATGGTGGTACACTGGCTAGACAGCCGTAATAGATCACGTGGATCGGTTTAAACCGAATTGTTGTGGTTAGAAGTGGGATTTTAGTTTTGTTTAGGTGAGGTATGGGACATTTTCTTGTAGGTAAACTAGGATAAGTCAGAACTTAAAGTAACTAAGACCACTATAATATGACGATGTTCAAGTTTTCAGATCTTTCTGCTCTATTTCATATCTTCATTCTTATGTACAGTTCGGCCCATATAACTTTGCAGTTCCCAAGTTAGCCATTTGACTCCTTGAGCATTTATTCATACATATCTTATCAAGAATTTTTACTTGTACAATTATTGAGGTTAAAAATGACTGTATCAAGAATACTGCGCATACGTGTATCGTAGAATAGCAAAGTTCAGAAATGTAAAGTGAATCGGCTAAAGCAGTGCCTACAGAAGGATAAGTCAGTAGTCTGAAAGTATAGGACCTCTACGACCACTGTGTTTTATGACGATATAAACGCTTTTTGTTCTATTTGTTCTTATGTAAGAACAAGTTAGAACTTAAGCCTCTTAAAGATACTTCAACATCTATCTTGTCTTGGAACCAGACTGAAGCTTCGCTGCACGTTTCCAAAGCTTAAAATGCCTATAGAACGAAAAAAAAATGAAGAAAATTAACAATGCGGTCAGTTTTAATATAGATTCTTGATGCTTTTCAAATAATCAAATGACCGATACGTAGTTTTCGATATGAGCCCACATAAATTATCTAAATTGAACGATTTGTCTCGCTACAGCGATTAACCAGACAACAGACAAACAATGTGAATTAGGCAGATAACTGAGTATTTCATACGGGTGGTCTACAATTTCTAATCAATTAAACTGGGCTATTAAAAACTATTAATTTCCAACTGATTGCAATATAAGTCAACGGACAACTAATTGAAATGACACAATCTAATTGAAAGTCAATAAATGGTCAATATGAGTACTGATGATTGTTAAGCTGAGGTTTGAGAAAATTGAAAAGAAAACAGAAGAAGAAGTTACGCCATCTGGGATCATACTATGATAATGGATCAAAGTGTGATATAGTGTACTGTAGACTATAGCTATATGTATAGTGTTGCTCGTGCTTCGTAGGAACTACTTATCAGTCTTAGATCAATAGAATATTATCTAACACTGAAAGTACTTACCCGTTAGTCGCATTGTTCGCAACAATAGCTGTGGTGTATATGGACCCGGATTCGATTCGTAGTTTGAGTCAAATTCGCTTTTCACAAAAACTCAGTCTTTAAACAGGTACTTCGAAAACAAGTTAAATCGTCGCGGAAAAAATGTCACGAAAACAGAAACAAAACTAATACAATTAAAAATAAAACATTCTCAAACAACAACACTATACAACTGAAACAGAAAATTCACACAAAACGTATCAACATTTACTACCTACTGAAAACTAGAAATTTTACTACTTCAGAGAATATATTTCAAAGAGATATTCTGTTGCTTTTACTCGTACTAAGAAAACCTATTTTGTGGGTAGTCATAAACAAAATAGTAGCTATATTCGTTACTGTAATGAAATGGAATTGGACAAGCTTGGAAACTAGTTTTTATTGTTCGGTTTTAAGGCTTCTTATTAACAGAAGCACTGAAAACTACTGTACATGGTAAATAATACTATAACATTATTCGCTGTATTATTTTATTTACAAACCTCTCACCGCATACAAAGCCATATTTTGACGCCGAAGAAGTATAATAAAATAAATTAAATTAAAAGGAAATCATAAAGTTCAGCGTCCATATTAGAATTTGTATGCGGTAAGGGTGTCATCATCATCATACTCCTGCCCTTGTCCCAATTGATTTGAGGTCGGCGCAGCATGTTTTCTCCTTCCATACTTTTCTATCTGCCGTCACCTCACAAGATACATTATGTATTTCTAACCATATCGAATTTCACACAGTCAATCGTCTAATATGGGAAGGTAACTTTGTTTTTCTATTAATTATTATTATTTTCTATTAATATGAAAGCCGTATTATTATTAATACGGCTTTCATGACAAAACTACTGAAGCGATTTTGGGTACACAAATAAATTAATAAGATTCTAAAAGCTGACAAAAGACAAGTCTCCTTTTAGAATGAAATATTTCTTTCAGGACGCGGCTGTACTGCCGTACTCACTTACTTATATATGTCATCCTCCGAGCCTTTTCCCAAACTATGTTGGGGTCGGCTTCCAGTCTAACCGGATTCAGCTGAGTACCAGTGCTTTACAAGAAGCGACTGCCTATCTGACCTCCTCAACCCAGTTACCCGGGCAACCCGATACCCCTTGGTTAGACTGGTGTCAGACTTACTGGCTTCTGACTACCCGTAACGACTGCCAAGGATGTTCAATGACAGCCGGGACCTACAGTTTAACGTGCCATCCGAAACACAGTCATTGGTGTCTAAGATATACTTAGAAAGTACATACAAACTTAGAAAAGTTGCATTGGTACTTGCCTGACCTGGAATCGAACCCGCGCCCTCATACTCGAGAGGTTGGTTCTTTGCCCACTAGGCCACCACGACTTCACTTACTTATATATGTAGAACAGGAAAATTCAATAAAAATAGGTTGCAAATCATAATACTTTATTCAGAACTGATTATTGTGAACGCTTATACATAATTAAGTTTATCGAACTTTTATCAGTGTACTTAAAACATAGGTACTCTAAGAGTATTTTCAGTACAAAGAATACTACGCATCATTGTGAATATTATCTTTTTTTTAATGTTATCAGACTGTCAACAAACAGGCGAACTTTTCATGGCTAATGGTTACAAATATCCTAAGTAAACAATACATACTTATTTAAAATCATATTATTATTTTAACTCATACCACATAACACAATAAATTATTCTAGAGAAAACTTTACAAACAACAACTAAAATTGCAGATACACATGCTCAGTATTTTTCTTATTATGTTAGAAACTACCTATTTAACTAAAACAATACAAATACTTATCTACTCAAGAACTAAATAATACAAACGTTACAAAAAATATTCAGCAAGTAATCTCAAAACACTATACGATAAACATACTATTACTAAACACATACCCATTTTAGGATACCAAAATTATCAAAATTCACTTCATACTATTCTTTCGGCGATTCTTAATAAATTCTCGCCATAACGTTCTATTACTCTTTAGTGAAGGCATAAAAATAGCTAGGGCCACCATTTGTATCCCTAAAGTAGAGCCTCGAACTTCAACTTTAAGCTCTAAAGCATCCCAAATAACAAAAGTTAACACAGTGATATTACTTAAAATAAATATAGCCGAAGCTATAGATAATCTTCTACAGTTTTCTTTCCTTCTTTTAGCTCCAGAAACTACACTTGCATTATCTTTAGACACATACAAACCACATAAAAGTTTGATAAAAATCATCAAGTTCACCATTACAGGTAAAAATTGTGACATACCAATAAGGCTGATCATCATGAACAGAAGCATGACTTTATCCTTATTATTTTGAACAACTTCTTTAATAATCATTAAAATGAATCCACAGATTATGAACACGATTGTAGGCACGCCCCAGGAGAAGATAAAACTTTTCAAGTACCTCCTTTTGATGTCTTTGTGGAAAACTTTGACGATATCCACATAGAACATGTAACACATGACCACTAACCAATGGTTGTACACTGCAGTTAAGAAGTTAAATATAGCAAACAGGAACAAGGGATGAATGCTTCTAAAAGCATCACTGACTTTTGAATCACAATGAATAACTGTACACGACATGAGTATTAACCGAAATATGTTCACAAGTATTGCATTCATGTAAACGTAATTGTTGAAGTTACGGAACTTTCTTATAAGTCGCCAGGATACACATCCGTAGATGAAACTTAGTAAACAGATAGACAGGATGCTGTAATGTCCAACGTAAACAACAATTTGCATAATATCTTCAGTCAAACAATTGTCGAACGTCCACGTTCCTACAATAGTTATCCACATTTTTGATTTTAAAAATATTATCATTGACATTTGCAAATTCACCAACTCCGAAAAAAAACGATGATTACAGTTAAAGGTATCGAATGAAACTAATATGATTAAGGCTGATTTTCAGCACTTAACTGTACTAATGGATATGCTTTATCCTGTCTTATCAATGTGGGTTGCAAAGGGTTTAGACTAACCTATGATATGCAAACTAAAACATCCATCGCTCTTTCAGAAGATAAAATATGAAAAGCTAACAGGTCTTAGCCGGCGATGGATTATGAAATTATGATTGTGTACGATACAGGCCGATGACATATAAAAATCTTTTTCAGAAATCAAAATGAATCACTAATTGAAGCTGATTCATTTTCGCTTTTCCTAATCGAGATGTGTTATTTGAATTTGATATCTGCGTAGTTAACTATTGTTTGATCTTGCCGTATTTTAACATCATTTATAACTTATTCATTTATATACATTATTATTACACTAAGTATATTATACAGGTCGGTATGTACTTAATATCTCCCAAATACAAAAGAGCAACAAAAAATCATCGTCAACAAAAAATAAGCCAGTTACTACCCTATATTTATAGACAGACTTAAATCATATTGTCAATTACAATGTACCCCTGATTGGATAGATTACTTTATGAGGGGCTTCAAAACTTCCACGCGATTGTGATAAATGACCTCCCCTAGGGAGGGGAGAGAGGGGAAAGGGTGGGGGCCATGGAGAACAAAATGACGGAGATGTCATAACGCAAAATCTCCTAAGAGTAGCGCGCCCACATGCGTGTGTTCGAGGCACGGGGAACGTTACTAACTTCGCCCTTATCATCATCCTCCGAGCCTTTTTCCCAACTATGTTGGGGTCGTCTTCCAGTCTAACCGGATTCAGCTGAGTACCAGTGCTTTACAAGAAGCGACTGCCTATCTGACCTCCTCAACCCAGTTACCCGGGCAACCCGATACCCCTTGGTTAGACTGGTTAACTTCGCCCTTATACGCCTTTTAAATCAATCAACCAATCTTAGACAAATTGGTTTTAATTTGACAAGGAACCCGAACGTCTCGTTAGTTTAAACTGATCACGCCTACCGCACGTTGCTTGACCTACAAGAAGGCCTGACCTACCTTCCTTATGGCATCTCCGCTATCTTTCCTTCCTCCGTGGTGGGGGAAAGTCGAGTTTTTCAAACGAGGCTTTTTTGTGGTATCGAAGGATTTTTTTCGGGATTTTTCAATTCTGGGGGGTGATAAGTCACGGAGTTATTGGCTTTAAAGGTTCGAGGGTTGTTTTAAATGGGTATTTTTTTACTTTTTGAGGATTTTAAAAGCCACATAGAATAAGAGGGGTGTTATAAGTTTGATCGCTATGTGTTATTGTCTTTCTATGACACCTTAACTCTTAAATTGCTGAACCAATTTAGATGCTAGTTTTTGTTGAAAGATTATGTTGCAGCGGTGGTTCTTAGATACGGTTTATCAAAGTCGGCTTAGCCGCTTTAGAGTAATGAGCAATTTATTCAGAAGACAGTCAAATATAGTATTGAAGCTAGATTTAACATCCGTAGATTTTTATTCCTCCTTTCTATATTTCACAATTATTAACAAAACAGCAACCCCGTGTATCTTCTACTAGCTGTAAATAATCCTGTAACTTTTACACAGTTTTACTTAGATTATAGTTACCTCATTACAGTAAATAGCCCAGGTGACTGTTTGACTATCACTTACCGCGTCAACATGTCAGCCATTTAACAGGTGCTCGATAAAAGTGATCGTTAATCCATCAGATAGTGGCGTCCATGTTGGATCGATGGTATCAGGTAACTTTATTGATTACATGGCTCGTTTGTTTGAAAGTTTATTAGCTTTTTATTTCAATTTGTGATATTTGAGGCTAGTGAAATTAAGCAAACATACAAAGATAGTTCAGTGTTCATGTATTAAAAAAGTACAGCATACATTTTCAAATTTCCTGAAATACAAGAGTGACAAATCCTGTAATGCTGATGAAACCAGGAAAACAATCTGAAGCACTATAAAGAAAATACGTAGTAATATGAACAAATCTCGTAGCATATAAACAATTCTCGTAGCAATATAAACAATTCTCGCAGTAATATATGTATGACAAAGTGCACTTGCTCTAACAGACTTTTTCTTCCTTTTTTCATATTTTTGCTTAGTTTTTTTTTCACAGCTTAAATGAAATGCCTTTCGTAGCAGTATACTCCAAAAAAATTGTTTAGATCTCTATTTCATTTTACTTGTTTTTTCTTTTAGGTATATAAGCTTTTCAATACAATTATATTTCAGAACGTAAAAATACAGTAGGTACTTTACAACGATAAAACTTCAATTCACAAAACACAGATCTTCAGATCACAAAACATAATATAAACCGCCACATTTTCAACTAGAACATCAAGTTTACAAGCAAAACCGCGACAATAAACTCTGTCACGTGTCCTCTGCCACAGACAATCCAATATGGCGCATGTCAGCTGTCACTTGCAGCAAACGAGCGTTTGACGTAACTGTATCTTAGAAGTTAAAAATATAATCGACTTTATTTTAATCGTATTAGAGTTTATTATGTAATGTTATGAAAATATGATTGTTATTTTGAGATTTTGAAGGAAAATTGTTTTGTAATTAGGTAGGTATGTTTTGTGGTGATTCCTTTAGTTGTAGTTCAATTTGTGTTTGATTAAGTTTGTTTTAAAACAAAATGTTGAAAGGTTTGGGTTCCATTATTATTGAATCTTAAATGGTACTTAAAATCTAAGTAAGTATATCATTGCAAGAATATAATTCTATCCACACAGAATTGTCAGGTACCTATGTCAGTTAGTGATTAAAATATTAAAATACAAAAAAAAAAATACCGAATAAACAAAATGTACATATAACACTTAATTAATTTTGTAAAAAATAGTACTCTTCTGTTATTTCAACTATTTAACTATAGTGATAACAAAAGAATTTTCAACAGTCAAATCACCGATTTGACACCAATGGGTGGAAAGTATGTAGGTCTGGTTGTCGTTAGTTACAGTTGAATGTCGCAAACCACTACTTGACTTCATGTAACTTCATGTAACTTAATACTACTCCTAAAAATAAGGATTGAGAACCTCCTTTTTGTGAAGTCGGTTAAGTCTGCAGTATTGATGCAGAAAAGCTATATAATGAGGTAATCAGGTTACTAGGCTGTGTGCCGCGGTATACAAGCAAGTTGTCACTTCCTTTGTGCCACTGCAAGTTACTTCTAGTGAAGCGGATATTTCTAGACTGTGGCCTTTTTTATGGTGATTGAAAGTTGAATTGGCTTTTGTTTAGTGTTTTCAGTTCCTTTTTTCAATATGTTTTATACTAATACTTACCTGTTTCCCGCGGTTTTATCCACCTCCTGTGCCCGTACCGGGATAAAATGTAGCCTATGTTACTCGGGAAGAGTGTAGCGTTTCAGCAGTGAGATACTTTTTCAAATTGGACCTGTAGTGAGCTTTGAGGGTCCAAAAAAAAAAACAAAAATGTTTCCTCTATTTTATATTAGTATCGACTAGTATAGATTTACAACTTCGAAGATAGGGCGAAATGCAGGAGGAAAGTCAGGAAAGTTGACCCCATCACCATGTCGGATATTTATTTACATAGCGGGAAAGAGGGAGACATTAACCTAAGTAAAACGTTGATTTCTCAGGTTCATACCGACATAAAATCTAGATAGCTATCAGTTTAGGCATAAAAAAACGTCAGTTTAAAAAGTACCCAAGTCTACCATCAAAAGAACGTAAGTACAGTTAACTTTAATTGAATCTCATCTCAATTACATCTCCTTTCTCTCGCCTTTATAGAAAAGGCTAACACAAACCTTAGAAGGTCAAAATTCAATTCTGCCCGGACCTTAGATAAGTTCACAAAGACTCGACTTTGGCCCGATTCGATAACTTGCAAGTACTACACTAGCTATTGTGTTTGTTACACTGGCGAGCAAGAATGTTGGGGTAGTATTTTGGGTGTAATTTTTAATGATTTTTTGGATTTATTTTATTCTTATAATTCAGTTATTTATTTATTCAGGTTAAACAACAATTGTTCCTCCTCCCCTGGAAGCCGACCCCAACATAGTTGAGAAAAAGGCTCGAAGGATGAAACAACAATTGTTTACAATTTTACATAACAAAGTAACACAAAAACACATACATTAATGCGGAGATTTATTTTTGATTATGATTTTAAAGAAAATAAGATACAATAAGTGTGAAAGTGAATTCGTTTGTTACGTCTTTACTCTAAAACTGCTGAAACGATTTGCATGAGGCTTAGAGGTGTTCTGGTTATAATATAATTAGTTATTTTACTTGTTTTAAATCATAATGGCATAGCCTAAACAAATTGCATTCACCTTAATTTATACAGTACACAACATCTAAAATCAGGAGGCTAGGAAGTTTATAAACATACTGAATTATTTTCTCTGAAACTTCGTCTCGACTGCACCAAGTTCCGGGTACCTGGTGAGACAAACTTTGTCTAACAATTTTCATTGAACATCGCCACGCTGTGTTGTCCAAAATTAACGGAGCGCTTAAACGACTAATTTTGGAAATACACAGTGCCTTCATTTCTGCAGTCCTTGTTTATTTTAATTAAAGTATGAAATAATAAACGTGCGTTTTGTTCGAAAGATTTTTTTTAATTTGATCTTTTGCTTTGTTTTCGTAAATTTATTAAAAAAAAAAAATAGAAAATTGATTGTTTGTACGCCAAGGGTTCCGAAACTATTGAACTGTTTAAAAAAAAATAACTTTCACTGTTGGAAAGCTGCACTATTTCCCAAATAAAATAAATGACAGAAACAAACAAATGCCAGAAATTCCATCAGGTGACGTGTGAAACCGCGGGAAAACTTTCATACCATAATATTTTTAAGAGTGGTAAAGAACTGGGTTTTATAATTATTTTCACATGTTTTTATACACCCAAAAGATTTCAGTTAAACTGCAGCTACAAGTTACATTTCATTTTTAATATAAAATCAAAAATGTTTTCAGCAGTGAAAATCATTCACGTAAACGGCCGGTCGTTTCACGGATTAGCCTACATATTTGAAACGTTGGATATAATCTTCCTAGCGCAATCCCAACGTATTGCAGAAATTCAGTCTGCAATTTTATTAAATAGTGTGTTAAACTTTTGTAAATAAAGTTTTCAGTACAGTTTCAGTAGTTTCTTAACTGCTTAGTTAGTAAACATTGATTTAATTGATATAAAAATTCGTGTTTGTTCTCAGGTTAGTTTTGAAAATCTTTTTTAAGCTTTTTGCTGCACCAATTTAGAAGAGTAAGTACCTAATTCGTAATAAGTAGTAAGTTAGAACAACTACATAATTTTTTCATTAGTACCGATTGCTCACCAACTATTTTTTCCATACACCAAATCCCAACTGGTTATTCGAGCAAAATAAATAATTAAAGAAGAATAAAAATAATAAAAGGCACAATAAAGAACCAAGTTATTTATTTATAGAATTACATTATTATCAATGCTGCCAGCCTTCTGGGTACATTACCCAGTGACAGCGATGAGGACCAATTTTTTGATGCAATGTATTAGTTTTAAGTTGTATATATAAGTTTATTTTTAATTTTTAAAATTAATGTAAATACTATGTAAATACTTCAAATTTGAAATCAAATATAATAAATAAATAACTACATAACAATAACCTATAAATTACATTATGTATTTGCATTTTTTTCACAGTGCTTATTATTTATTTATTTATTTATTAGCCGTTAGCCGTTGTCGCGTCTTAACGCTGATTGACTCGCGTTACTCGTACTTTCACTTATCTTTATGAATATAGAAGTATTCACGTGAATTTGTGAAGTTTTAGGAAATGGGGATGAAAAACTTGGGGACCGATAAAGACGAATTTGTTACCATCCGTATGTTTTTTATAAGTAGTTACCTGTGCAGGCAAAATACGGTTTTGGTAAATTTAAACCATTTAATGAAATAATAATAACCATTTAATAAAAATAAAATAGCACATTGTACCTATTGCATTTTTTTATTTGTATATTGTACTACTTGTAGCAGTGTTATAAGAAAATATAATATATGTATATTTTTATTCACTTTCAGCTTTTGCCAGCGGGTAGCGGCCTAGCGGGTTTAAAAGTCCATATCCGTCTCCAGGATACCATCAATCTTGTAACCAATTTTCATCTCAAACTATTCACCCATTTGAATGCAACAGCAACAGTCAAAAAAACTCTCTTTCGTATAGATAGAAAGGATTAGCTTGTTTATTAAAAAAAAACGAAATAAAATGCGCCCACTTAAAATAATTTCAGTTTAATCCGCCGCTTAAACTTAACTTCTTTACATAAAAGAGTTGATTCAATGAAAGGCATTAAAAACTGCACGCGGACACTGAATGCAAATATTCCTGAAAAGTTGGAAAAAGTTGAAAAACTGAATTAAACATGGAGAACAAAATGACTAACGGAGATGTCATAACGCAAAATCTTCTGAATGCATCGCGTCAAGATGCGGGTGTTCGGGGGACGAGGAGCGTTACTAACTCCGCCTTACTTACACGCCTTCTATTTTTAACCCGTCGATTATTTACAAAAGAAAATCACTAATCAATCAAGACCAATCTTTGATAAGTTTTGATTTGACAAAGAACCCGTACGTCTCGTTAGTTCTAGTAACTGATCACGCTCACCGTACGTTGCTTGACCTACAAGAAGGCGCCTGACCTACCTTCCTTATGGCATCTATCGTGCATCGGAGAGCACGTAAATGTCGGTCCTGCGCCTGATCTCTTTCCGGTCGTATCGGATTGCCGTCCCATGGGATTATGAGAGTGAAGGAATAGTGAGTGCACCTGTGTCTGCGCAAATGCTCGTGCTCTATAATATGTCCTGCGCAGCTGGCTGATCTCCTGATATGAGAACAGCCGCCGTGGCCGAAATCGGCCGTGGACGTCATTATTATTATGGCATCTCCGCTATATTTCCTTCCTCTGTGGACTTAACTCACAACGTCGATGCAATTTTCGCTTTCAACAGATAAAAATGTTGAACATTTAGTTTGCATGGTTTATCTCCGTTTTTATTAAATGTGACCTAGTTAACTACGAGTGGTTTAATAGAGTGTATTATGTTAAATTGCTGTTTGATGATAAACTGTAACTAGAGGAGGTTTAACCATGTAAAGATGGGGATAGGTAAACATTAAAAATATAAATTTAACTTTTCTAAGCGTGAATTGATTGCAGCAATACGTCTTTTCCGAAATATATTTTTTTATTTTTTATTTCGTTCTTGCCGTTTCTAACGATTTTGAACGTAGGTACGTATTTTTCCAGCATCCGGACTAAAAATTGCATATCGTGTTCTTTCTCTGATTATAGGTTCTGCGTACTATTTCCTGTAAATCTCTTCAGTAGTTTAAGTGTGAAAGTCGGACAGACAGTTACTGCCGCATTTATAATATTAAATACTACAACTCAACTTAAGGATATTTTTAGACTTGCGTATTTACTAGCAATGTTCATCAGCTGCATCTCGGTTCAACATTTCCATACATGAGTTGATCTGATAGACCAAATCTATTATTTATTCGACATATTTCATTTGATTGCTTTCAACCTCCACATTTCTTATTAACTACTTCTTACTAACTTCAAGTTATTTAACAATAAAGCTTAGTTAGGTAGCTTAGTAGTGATATAATCTATTTAGTTGACTTTAACAGTTGTGTGGGTAGATACCTGATGCAGTAATGAACGCTTCTGAGTACAATCTTCTATCGTTGAGTAATATACTAAAACATTCAGTAAACGTACTTACTAGCTAATTGTCAGTTTTACCCGCGTTCCAAGGAAGCTACTTCCCGGAGTTGGATAAAAAGTAGCATACCTATGTCCTTTCTCAGGAGAGCTTTTCAGGAGAAAAAGCTGTTAAAGAAAATATTGCCTTTTAGGCAACATTAAACCAATAAAAATTGTTTTCAATTAATGACCGCTTCTTAACATCAAAAGATTGTTACAAATACCTACTACTAATATCTTTTACAGTGTACAAGATAGTTTTCTTGCTAACATCGTGCATCACATCACTTGAACTCAAATAACTTAGCACTTTAACTTTGTAAAACTTCCATCAACACTCTTCAACTTCAAGTAATAAAAACAAAAAGGAACATAGACAATTTTGTTACGAACCACGGAGAACAAAATGACTAGCGGAGATGTCATAACGCTAAGTCTCCTAAGAAGGTTGCGAGCCAAAATGCTGGTGTTCGGGAGATGAGGAATGTTACTAGCTCTGCCCTTACACGCCTTCTATGAAATCCGCCAATTATTCAAACTAAAATTACCAATTAATCAAGGGCAATCTTTGACAGATTGGTTTTGATTTGAACCCGAACGCCTCGTTAGATCGTAACTGACCAAGCTCACCATAGGTTATTTAGACCTACAAGAAGGAGCCTGGCCTACCTTTATCATTGTGTCTCCGGTATCTTTCCTTCCTCTATTTTCTGAAGCAAGAACGCACCTATTACGTTTGACATAAGAAAGCGCGGGAAAGCGGCCATCTTAAATCGATACCCATTGTTAGCCTTCTTAGAACATTTAAATACCTGGAGACGCTATTGTTGTGCCTATCTAAAGGTCGAAGGTACGAAATGACCGCTGGTCGTGCTCGTACGAGTACATACTGGATTTTACTTGCGTAATTTCTTAACGCACATAGATAAAAAGAAGCCTATGTCATTCTGATATTAAGTTTCCTTCAAATCCATCTAGCAGTTTTAGCGTTAAAGAGTAACAAACATACCGACATACTCACATACATCCTTACAAACGTACGCATTAATTATGCTATTAGTGGAATATGCGTCTTTTTACAAGCTTTTATTTAGTTTCACCTGTCCCGTTGTCTGTAATCAAATCTTGCAACTTAAATTTGATCCACTTCCCGGTTTCCGATTGAGCTGAAATTTAGAATGCATGTATAAATCGGATGACAATGCAATGTTATTGTGACATAGAGCTGATCTGATGATGGAGCTGGAAGGTGGCCATAGGAACTCCGTAATTAAATGATGCAACCCTATCGAGTTTGAGCTCATTAGATTCGTCTTGACAAGTACTTTGATACTATATGGTAACCAGGGTCTGATGATGGAGCCGGAAGGTGGCCATAGGAACTCCGTAATTCAATGATGCAACCCCATCGAGTTTGGGCTCATTGGATTAGTCTTGACGAGTACTTAGATACTATATGGTAACCAGGGTCTGATGTTGGAGCCGGAAGGTGGCCATAGGAACTCCGTAATTAAACGACGCAACCCCATCGAGTTTGGGCTCATTGGATTAGTCTTGAAGAGTAATTTGATACTATATGGTAACCAGGGTCTGATGTTGGAGCCGGAAGGTGGCCATAGGAACTCCGTAATTAAACGACGCAACCCCATCGAGTTTGGGCTCATTGGATTAGTCTTGACGAGTACATTGATACTATATGGTAACCAGGGTCTGATGATGGAGCCGGAAGGTGGCCATAGGAACTCCGTAATTCAATGATGCAACCCCATCGAGTTTGGGCTCATTGGATTAGTCTTGACGAGTACTTAGATACTATATGGTAACCAGGGTCTGATGTTGGAGCCGGAAGGTGGCCATAGGAACTCCGTAATTAAACGACGCAACCCCATCGAGTTTGGGCTCATTGGATTAGTCTTGAAGAGTAATTTGATACTATATGGTAACCAGGGTCTGATGTTGGAGCCGGAAGGTGGCCATAGGAACTCCGTAATTAAACGACGCAACCCCATCGAGTTTGGGCTCATTGGATTAGTCTTGACGAGTACATTGATACTATATGGTAACCAGGGTCTGATGATGGAGCCGGAAGGTGGCCATAGGAACTCCGTAATTAAACGACGCAACCCCATCGAGTTTGGGCTCATTGGATTAGTCTTGACGAGTACATTGATACTATATGGAAACCAGGGTCTGATGTTGGAGCCGGAAGGTGGCCATAGGAACTCCGTTATTAAACGACGCAACCCCTTCGAGTTTGGTCTCGTTTGATTCTTCTTGACGAGTCTCTTGCTTTCGTCCCATATTAATTATACTATATGATTGATTGGATGGATGACCCAATGCCAAGGTGAGCACGTGCCGAGGGCTGAATGGTATGAGGGTATATAAACATGTCTTGCCGCTAACGTTGCGCCTCAGGGTATATTTAAATTCTCTAGATGCTCTGTAACAATCACAATTCCACAGTTATCTACAGATCTAGGCAACATATGTGGCAGTTTTTCGGTAACCTCGAAAAGATCCTGAATTCACATAATACACCAAATCAGTTCAATTTCCTGCTAAATTTAATCACGGCACAGCTGAAAGAAGAATCCCGATTGTCTTGTCTTGGGCTTCAACTGTGCATAAAATGCAGGGAACTACTGTAGATGATGCTGTTATTTATCTAGGCTCCAAATTGTTCGCTGCTGGTCAAGCTTATGTAGCTTTAAGCCGAGTTAGGTCTTTAGCAGGTCTCCAAATCAAAGAACTTGACTGCTCCAAGTTGACGTCGAAGAAACCTTGTAATGTTGATGCATTAAAAGAAATGGATAGAATGAGAAACGTTACAAATAATTAACAAGTGATTACATAATTTCAACATTATTGATATTTAAATCAGTACATATTACATATCATGTGAACGAACTACGGACTTCATAAAGGAATAACGCTGCTACGCGCTGCGAACTATGTACGTCGTAGTAAATCTCGAATTAAAAATAGAGGTACTAAAATGTTATAAATAAAATTACAGAAAAAAAAAACCTTTTTAAAAACAAGCTTTTATTTTAATGCCCTAAAAAGAAAAAAATAAACATTTTACACTAAAACTTTTACTGTTAACCTATAACGTCATTTCAAATTTAACACATTTGACACAATTTATATATTATAAAAGCTTGTCGCGAGATCTAGGTATTCGTACCTGCTGCCTATTAAAATTATAAAACTAAGAAAATACGAATACTTAGTAATACGAATACTTAAGATCGAAGTAGGCGTGAGTAATACGAATACTTAAGATCTCGCGACAAGCTTTTATAATATATAAATTGTGTCAAATGTGTTAAATTTGAAATGACGTTATAGGTTAACAGTAAAAGTTTTAGTGTAAAATGTTTATTTTTTTCTTTTTAGGGCATTAAAATAAAAGCTTGTTTTTAAAAAGGTTTTTTTTTCTGTAATTTTATTTTACCTAGTGTTTGAAAACTTAAGCGTGTTAGGGACCTCTCTAACGATGTGATTTGTTGGGTTGCCTCATCCCCTACGGCTAAATTGGCAGACATAGACCCTTTTCCTGAAGGCGGTTCCGATAAGTTCGATGCTCAAAGTGAGCCATCTTCGTGTTCAATCGGGCGGGTAAAAAGTTTTACTACTTTATTGCTGTTACAAGTATTTTGTCGAATTGTTTGAAGTTTTTATCTTAACATAGCGATTTGGGAAAAGATTACTCTTTTGGGGTGCGAGATCTTACGAAAAACATGGGTTATGTGAAAATCTTATATTGTTTTTTTGTAAGATATCATGTCTGTTTTTTTTTTTTGGGTTCGATAGTTTTATTTATGGCTATTTTGTTTTGTTTTTATATCAATACTGATTGATACTGCTTTCTCAGCATTTATTTTTGTATTTTCTGAGCTTTGTCTATAAAATAACCTCTAAGTTCGAAAAAATCTAGACTTAAATTATAAAGCTGAAGAGTTTGTTTACTTAATCTCAAAATTACAGCACCGAATTCAAAATATCTTTCAGTATTAGGTAGCCCATAACATAGTACTTTTTTCAGTTTTACACCACTTTTTATCCAAGTAAACGGAGTAATTCCTATGGCACACTAGTAAAACCGCTCTCAGACGCTATTAATTTGATAAAGTAGAAAAAAAGAAAGAAAGAAGAAAGAAAGAAAACTTATTTATTGACACAAACCATACATACACATAGAAACAACAAAAAAAACAAAATAAAAGAACAAAAGGTTGCGTCAAATAGGTCCAGTTCAGCATTATGCCAGACAGCTAGTGTCTGACGCTGGTTTTCAACTGGACCTATGCGGAGTTGCGGATGTCCATCGGTATGAACTGATTTATTCTCTATTTAAAAAAATAATAAAACTACTAAACTATGTACTATTTAAAAAAGAAAAAAAAAAGAAACATAAATCATAATCAGAAGGATTAGTCACAAAAATTAAATAAAAATAAAAAGTGGAGGTAAACGTAAATAAATTCATACCGTGACTAATCGCAATCCTGAGGAAGCATCGCTCAGTGACGATTTTATTTCACACAGATGAAATGTTACAGTGTGCACACATTCAAAGAGCCGTAACTGGTTGCAACCTCTGTTATCATTGCTCAGCGTGCCACCGATCATTGCCGACATATATTAATGAAGAACACAGACAAGCAATTATAAATTGTGAAATTGTGCAAAATCATAAAACAGTTTTTTTTTGTTAGTTGCCAGCAGTCCACATTGGGTGAGTATATTTTAGTTATGTTTTTTTCCTAATACTTGCATACAATTTGTTTTATTAAATATTGATTTTACATTTTAGGTACCTACCCTACGTTCTTGAGAGAAAAAAAAAAGTATATTTGGTAATAATAGCATTCAGGCGAAGGTACATAAGATGTTTGCAAGTGCAAAGTCTACTTCCCTGTACAGAAATGATCACCGTGCACCACGTACACGCCGTAGGGTGCACCTATTTCCAGAAGGCCATACCCACAAGGTACGTATCGCTGCTATACGCATAAAGCACATGTGCTGCAATTTTCAATATTGTGACGGGTATTTTTTACTTTCAGGCCTCCAGACATGGCGCACCCATAACGCATCATGGCCGGTGACCCGAGAGAGACCAGGAGTACTCAATTTAAGCTGTGAGAATACACTACCCACATTACATACACATTAGCCTCACGCATTGTCATAAAACTACAATAGTATGCTAAGTACTATAAGTTCCTTTAATTATCGCCGTTTATTTCACTAACATCGGAAAAACCAACGAACAAACATGCATACAAACTAACCTTCGTACATTAATATAGATCTAGGCAACATTTACGTAGTAAGTGAGCTATCGTTTACGGCGCTTGCTTATATCGCTTGCTTATATGGCGGTAGTGATCCAGGCACATCCATCCTCCTTGATAGATAGCTTAGTGCAACCGGTACGGATAATGCTACATTTTGTACCGGGGAAAGTTAGATCTATTTACCTAGCTTTATATTTACATACTAGCTTTCGCCCGCGGTTTCACCCGCGTCCCGTAGCCGGATGGTGACAAAAACTATCCTAAAACCTTCTCCAGGGTCTAAGTTACTTCCCCTCTAATTTTCAGCCAAATCGGTCAAGCCGTTTACATGTTATGTCGTGACAACGGAAACCGGGTTTCATTTTTATATATAACTAGCTTTTACCCGCAGCTTCGCTATCGTGAACTGACTACTCTACCCTATCCTACCCTACTCTACCCAACTCGCCCCCACTATACCCTATTTTTTTTTTATAAGAACCTTCTCCTAACAATAACAAATACATCAGAAAAAGAATTGGCCAAATTGGTCCAGGCGTTCTCGAGTTATGCGCTTACCAACACATTTTGCGATTCATTTTTATGTTATAGAATAAATAGATATAGATTACAATCGGTAATCTTTACTTCTATATGCTAATATTTTAAAGCTGAAGTTATTTTTTTGTTCAAAACTATTCGACGGATTTGGAAAATCAGATCGATGAAGGTTTTGTACTAATATATGTATATTCCAAACTTAATAAAATAAAGTTGAAGAGTTTGAACGTGCAGATATCGAAACCTACAAGACAAAAAAAATATTTCAGTGTTAAGTAGCCCATTTATCGAGAAAGACTTCAGGGTGAAACCGCTGGCGAAAGCTAGCCTGGAGCGTCCATTTTAAAATGGGCGAACTCAAAACGAAATAACTATTAAAATCAAACTTGCAGTTTTTGAGACAAGCATGTTCAAACAAACATACATACAAACTCTCTAGATCCGATTTTGAGGTTTTTATATTAGACTAGCTGAACCCGCGAACTTCGTATCGTTTAAACCTTCCCTGGGCATCTACAAACATTTTAAAACTAAAAAAAGCCAAATCGGTCCAGCCGTTCTCGAGTTTTAGTCAGACTAACGAACAGCAATTCATTTTTTTATATATAAGAAGATAGAGTAACATATCATATACGTTATACGTGGTTATACCTACAGCGAGAGAAAGAGTGTATTACAAAATCATTAAGTATTTTTCTAACATCTTGTATGGATTCCTAAGATTGTCCTGTAATCAAAAACTCGAAGGGTGACCAATTAACAATGTAAAGGGGGAAACTTTCCTACTTAATATGGCTTCTAAAAGTTATAATTACTAATTTGTAAGTTATTTCCAACGTTTAGTAATGGAAATCGTAGTAATTACGGTGATATGCGTCATTCGATGTTAGGTAAGTTAATCTTGAAATAGGTACAATTTTAGAGTGGTGTATTTTTACTGAATATTGCCAAATAAGTTACAATGTTTATTGTTTATTGTTAGATAACGGCTGTACGGGTTGACTGATCTAAGGTTAAGCAACTTGGCGCATTCGGTCTGTTGATGGGTGACCGATGACCATCCATATCACTACGAGTTCCTGAGTATTTCGGAAGGCATATTACAGTGTGGGATTAGGTTCTAGTCATACCTACATCTTTGGCAGTATTCACGGGTAGTCAGAAGCCAAACCTGACTGCCAGTTTTACCAAGGTGTACCGTGTTGCCCGGGTTACACTGGGTGGTGTAGGTCAGATAGGCAGTTGCTCCATGTAAAACGCTGATGTTTTAATAACAGCAGGGCCCACCAATTTAACGTACCTTCTGAAATATGGAGGAACTCGTCATGAAAACATGGTCACTCATCCACAGACTGACCACGCCAAGCGTTGCTCAACCTTGTGATCGATCCATTCAAGCAGATATAACTTTGCCACGAGCTCCTACAAAATATTCTATTATACAACAAAATATATTTATTTGAAACGTTTCCCTGAAGTTTGAACGACAATTTATTTTCTCGGATTCCTGCAGCGCTGCTCAACCGAACATCTCGTATTGAGTTCTATCTGAATTTGACATCGATTCTAAACTTACTATTCGAATGATTTTGTACTTGTATCGAGTTGCATTCTGGCAGGTTTTAAATTGTTATTCTCAACTGAATTTTGTTGTAAATATAACTTAACGATATTTAGATATGTTTGGAAATATTGTTACATACATACATGAGATAGTTTCAGATTAAGGAGTATGAAAGAATGTTCTATCGACTCCATATATAAAAAAATGGCGATTTTAGTAGGACGACTGTGTTCGTGTCTTTTAATCTAAACTCATTTTTTAAATATAACGTGAACTAATATTGCAGCGAAAATTTTTTGTTTGTTTGTTTGTACCCCAGTCGTTCTAAAACTACTGAACTTGATTTGATTTTGTTTTTAGTGCTGCGAAGCTACACTATCCTCAATTGATATAGGCTATATTTTATACAGGTAAAGAAAGAAGTTCCCCCAGAACGCGGGAGAAACCGGGAGATACAGATAGTATTTCTAAAACAGAATCATGAAATGAACCCGCAGACAGGACTTCACTTACTTAACAGCTAAGAAAATATCAGTATAGGAATACCGTAAATCATAATATTCGATTTTACGTCGTCACGTAAACGTCAAGCGTGAGTTACGTAACTAACGTCATGCGCCATTAAAATTATATTCCAATAAATTCCAGATGCTTTTTACGTGTTTACGTTGTGGTGCAAGTTAAGAGAGGAGCGACAGCGGGAGCGGGGAGCGATTTTGTAAAACAAATATACGAAGTTGTAACGACATCTATATCTATACATATAATAAATCTGTAGAAAAGTAATTTTTGTACATTGAAGAAATTGTCAAAAAAAATAGCCAGCATGTTAAAGGATAACTAACAGAACCCATTTCCATCATTTTTGTAATTTTTGTCTGTTTGTCTGTTTATCTGTTTGTTTGTTCGGGATTCACGTAAAATCTACGAATTCAATGCAGACAATGCTTATATACAAAAATTCTACGTAACTTAGGGTATTACTTAGTTTTTGTTTCATCGAAATCGATTCACTCTATCAAAAGATATGATTAATTTTGTGAATTCAAGATGTAAAATATTACGACACGCAATCTGTTTGTCAAAACTGTACATTTGAATGGTGTACTTATATTAGTTGATCGGCCTATTATTAACCTTTACACAGAAAATCACACCTTCATAAGTAACTTCGGAAGAAAAAAAAAATATGAAAATTGTGTTTAGCCAAGGTTAAAGTAGCTCCATCTGTGGTAATATGTGTTAAATAAAATACATAAAATTTGTCAAAGGAGCGAGGTGGTAAATGACAATAAATTACCATACAATCTTTATAGAGGATTATTATTTCAACAGATGGAGTTGTGTATTTTCCGTAATTCACCATATTTTAACACGTAGTGTATAATTTTTCGATAGACATTTCAATAGTGTTTGTCAGTTTGCCGTGCCACATCAAAATCCAATTATAATTATTACCTTGATGAAAGGAAAATAATAGTTCTCAGCCAAATTTAAAAGGGTGCCATCTAAATTATTTTTTGAATATTATGTCAAAAATGATGACTTTAGTATAACAATTAATTATCATTTAAAGTTACAGATGGAGTTTATATCAGGATTTTTTCATAAACATAGTTTAGCTTATCTTCCACTAATGTGGTGGCCTTAAAACAAATTACTTTGAGTGAGTAGTATTAAGTAGACCTTCATTATTTTTTCTGATGCAAAATATGTAAACTTAATCCTAGAAGAAAAGAGGATCTGTCTCTCGCAAGCGCTGCTAAGCGTGAGGTAGGTAGGTAATGTAGGATTCTGTAGCTTTAAGAACAAGCCCAGATACAAAGTGCAGATAAGAAATGGGAGCTTTCTCGATTTAATACCATACACACGTAAAATGCTTTATGCGTCTGAAAACGTAAATTGCGAGTCGCATACCAGAGACATGCTTACTTTCAACTTCTGATCGCAAATACACTGGTCACGATTACGAACAGTCTCAGTAAGACCCGAGCCAAGTCTAAAAAAACACCTTTTATATAAAACTACGTTTGATGTCATTCAATCACAAAGACAGAATTATTTTCTGTTGCAAATCCTATCCACCTGTATCCTATCCTAATCCAGCATGCATTGCAGGTGTGCATTGCACAAAAACCAATGGTATCCTATTCGAGAAGTCAAAAGAGTCGACATGCCAACGTCAGCTTTTGCGCTAAGCAAGTATTCTTAATAGTACCATCAGAATTACATTCATCGTTGAATGAGGTGAATACATTTTCAGAAACCACAATAACAGTAGGAGCCAAAGCATATGATCGCTTCATAGAGCTCTGATTGGCCCCAGGTGACCAAGTCAGGTCTGATTTGTTCGTTCATCAGATCTTTGAAAGCGTTTCGGTGGATACTTACTGTCGTCCTCTGTGACACAAAATATGGTATATAAACGTCCTCCGCAAAAGCGAAATTTACCCGGTGTGCGGTAGTGACGCACAGTATACAACACTTATGTTTCTTTCGATTTGCTGGCTCCACCAAGAAATGACAAATTGCAAGCGTACATTTTGAAAATCTTGGCAAAACTGCAGGTTTCAAGTACGAACACATGAAGTGGACTCTCACAGATACGTACATTTTGCCTATTCGTGAACTAATGCAAACATTTCGGTGGAGTCCCGGCTTAGGCCTCCCCCACATTAGGCGTGCGCGATCCTCGCGCGTGTGAGTAGCGCGGGCGCCGCGCGTGCGTCGCGAGCACGCTGCATGAACGTCGCGTTTTGCTGCCCTGCGGCATTTACCTACAGCGCGCTCGCGGCGCGCACGCGCCGCTCTCCTTGACGTTTAACTGCTAAGGCGTTTAGCGGGCGGCGGGGATAGCGGGCGAAGGGGTAAGAACGCAACTCGAGCGCCGCGTGCTCGCCGCGAGCGCGTCGCTTGCACTCTTCACACATACCGCAGGGCAGCAAAACGCGACGTTCATGCAGCGTGCTCACGACGCCCGCGCTACTCACACGCCCGAGGATCGCGCACGCCTAATGTGGGGTCAGCCTTACCATAGTGAGTAAGTGCACAGAAAATCCCCGTCATACAAGTGTTTCTCCCCAGTAGTGAAACCATCCTACCCTATGCGCCTGCTGATGATGATGACTCATTTTATCATCCATCCAGCTATTCCCCAACTATGTTGGTGTTGGCTTCCAGTCACCGAATCTGTTTGAGTACCAATATTTTGCTTGGAGCGACTACCCATCTACCTATCTTCAATCCAGTCAACTACACAAGCCGATATCAATGGTAAGACTGACAGACTTTCTGGCTTCTGATTAGTCGCAGCAGCTGCAGAAAATGTACAAATGACAGCTTTGTCAGACTCAAAGCATATAGACATAGATTATAACTGTTTCCTGTGAAAATTACTTACGCACCATACGTAATAATTTTCCAAATTGGCTGACTAGATCCAAATCCAATCCAACGTCACAAACTTTACTTCTTTTGTTTAGATAAATGGTCACATCCACAACACAACCTTGATCAATGAATCTATGCGACTGCTAAGTGCTAATCCTAATTATACTGTCACGTGAAAGAATGCACCTACGGGATAAGTAGTATTTTGACTATTCTATATTGCCCACGCAGACGAAGTTGCGGGCAACAGCTAGTCTTAAATATTTAAGGTGTATTAAATTAAAATTAAGTACTCTAGATATTGGCAACAACGTACTTATTACATATTATGTAGGTATATTTAAAATATAATAAATTGGATTGCTTTATTCTTTGTTTCTTAATTTTATTATCTTACATTTGACGTTCATATTTTCGTTTAAAATTCATTTCTATTCTTAGAAACACATTTGGTAAGCATTATCAAAGTTGAAACCATTTACTGAAATTATCATATTTCTTATAGTTCAACATTAAACATGAATACTTACTTCTTTAAAAAATAATCTCGCTACCTCTTATAATTTATGCCGTTTCTATAAATAGTCCTGTCAATGCCTACCATATAATATGACAAAATTATTTTTATACTTATCTTTATTTTCTTCCGCAACACGATATTTTTGAATTTCTTTTCTGTACTTTAACGGCTCCGAAACGACAAAACGGATTTGATAAATTCTTTCACTGTAGGGAAGCTATACTATCTCCGCTATATACACTATTATTTTATCTGGGTAGATGTGAGAAGTAGTCTCAAAGGACGCGGGTGAAACCGCGAGAAAACAGCTAGTATGATATTTACTGTTTCAGTATTTTTCCTGTGAGTTGAACGAGAAGTGGTTGGTGTTGTAAAGAAATACATGAAGATCTGCGAACTCGAAGAGGAAGATGTCCAGGATAGAGCGAAGTGAAAGAAAAAGATACAGAAAGCGGACCCCGTCACAAGACGGGATAAACGCTAAAAAGAAGAAGAAGAAGATCCTGGAACGAGAAGTAATCTTACAGACATACATATTATTACTTATACAACATGTAACTTAATTAACGCACATCCTGAAATTAGTTTGTTCAGAATCGTTTACTGAATCGATTTATATCATTTTTAATATAGGTAATTTTTTATCCCAAAAATAATTAAAACTACGGAAATAATTGTCATATTAACCCTTTACAGTCAAAACAAATTCAAATAGACCGTAACTCAAAGTAATAAGACTTCGTGTATTGTCGGCTTTTTCCGTAGTTTCGTTATGTTGTGTCGCGTCGAGCGGCGCGCGGCGCGCGGCGCGTGACCAAAAAGTTCTCCAAGAATTGGTATAACTAATTTAGTAAATAACAATGCATATACATGTTAAATTAAAAATTCAGTGTATGTATTATGATTATAACATAATATTCTAATTGGGGTGTTTGAGGGTGTGCGTTAATTATGTTACATGTTGTACATTACATAAAGGACGCAGGTGAAGTCGCAAGAAACAGGTAGTTCCCAATAAAATGCGAGGATTTCCTACAAAACCGTCGACGCAGGATGGTAGGAAGATGACGGAGTGAATGATTGTACCGGTGCTAATGAGGAAGCTACCCACGTGATGGGTTGGTTTCAGGGTTAAGTTGTAACTGGTGATATTGTAGGTTAGATAGAGGATTTTTAACTAAAAAATGTTTTCTAACCGACTCCTTGAAAAAGAGGTTGCAGTTTGTAATTTTTTTTTTTGTTTGTACTATACGCGCATAAGAGGGTCATTTTCCAACCTATTGCATTTTCTTGTGTGAAGTAGTGGCAAAATAAACAAATTCTTTTGTTGATTTTCAGTATTTTTTAAGGAAAAGCTTGGGCAAATTCGTGCTGCTTGCTCTACACACAGTATAAGTAATTATTATATGTGTACAGTCAATTATCTAGTGCTAAGTTTAATTGCTGCGCCCTAACAGGGTAATGATTAACTAGGATAAGGATGCTTATCTGTAACAGTATACATTTTGTAGTTACACGTGTTTATAAGCAACCTTCAAAGCAGTATAATTGGCGGACCTTTTTGGCGCAATGGTCACCATTCCGGACCGGACTGCCGAACAGAGGGCTCAAGGCTCGATTCCTGATATGGTCAACATGTGTCATCATCATCATCTCAGCCATAGGACGTCCACTGCTGAACATAGGCCTCCCCCTTAGATCTCCACAGATACCTGTTGGAGGCGACCTGCATTCATGTCAACATGTGTGATGGGGCTGAAATCTGGGTGTTAAAATAAATTTGTATTTACAAATATGATATGGTTAATTATAAATGGTATTCGTGGTTAATCATACATACCCACAAAACAAGCTTACCAACAGCTTACCTTTCGGCTAACACGTGTAAGAAAAGTGTCCCGCCATCATTATAATATTAAGCATTAGGTACCTAATTACAAAATTTTCACAATTAACGTGATCAGCTAATCTCTCGTCAAAGTAACCGTGGTGTCTAAAAGCGTGACATTTAGAGTATACGCACACTGCAGATATACAATCGGCCGACAATTTCCCAAGATCTTGTTTTCAATCAAAGTTTTCAGTCGGTCTCATCATCCCCTGTGCCTTTTTTCCAACTATGATAGAGTCGACTTGCAGTCTTACTGGATGCTGCTGAGTACCAGTGTTTTACAAGGAGCGACTGCCTATCTGACCCCCTCAATCAAGTTACCTGGGCAATCCAACAACCCTTGGTTGGTACCCTTAACAGGTTGTCAGACTCACTGGCTTCTGGCTACCTGAAACGACTGCAAAATATGTCCATTAACAGCCAGAACCTACAGTTTAACATGCCATCCGAAACACAGTCGGTCTGATACCGGATAAATACCTGATCTTTGTAATGTGCGTACTGTCATTCATCTTCATAATACTGATTTATGAGCCCGACAAACTATCGGCCGACTAAAAGTCTGCAGTGTATAGGCTACAACGGCGATGACGTTTATTCAAATGATCTCGTTTCTCCTGCTTAATGTATTCAATTAACTGAATAATAGATCAAATGTATTCGTTAATTATTAATTCTATTATACTTGGCTATTATATTGCTTTTGTAGGTTCACAAAAATGGACTTCACGAAGTGTTTAATTCTGTTAAATATACCGTTTTCACGATGAAATGGAAATTGAAAAGCCAATCCTTGCTTAATATTGTAAATACTAAAGTAACGTCTGTCGGTATTTCACTTCAAAACTACTAAAACTGGTTTGAGTGAAGGTAAGTACACAGTTTATAACCTGAGAATAAAACCTTCAATAATGAACCCAAAACCTTCCAAATCTGACAAATACCATGCCAAAAACTACATCAAAATCGGTTCAGCCAAACGAAAGATAATCGCGTACAAATATAGGTAAGTATACGCATACATTCATGTCCAACTAAGAACCTCCTTTTTTGAAGTCGGTTAAAAATATGGCCTACTTTTTATCAAAGTACGAAAATTACTTCTTTCAGTATGTAAGTGGAACCGCGTGTAACACCTAGTTCGTCATAGATCGTTACTGTTCTACGTCAGAGTTATCCGGCTCGAGGTTGACGCTTCCAGTGCAACACAACGTACATAGCTCATTTTATGCTAGTATATATCTACTGAGAAAATCGTGTACAGAATTTTTTAAATCTAATGATTAGAATAATTTTGGTGTGAACTAGGATTCAATGCAAGAATTTATACGATATAATATTATAACAAAAATATGTTTGTGTGTTTGTTTGTTTGCACCCTAAAAGCTCCGAAACTAATGAACCTATTTGAAAATTTCCGTCACTTACGACAAGCACACTCTTCCCGAGTAACATAGGCTATATTTTATCCCAGTAAGACCAGTAGTTCCCTTAGGACGCGGGTGAAACCGTAGGAAGACGGTATGTAATATAAAGCTGAAGAGTTTGTTTTTCCACGCGTTGATCTCTGTAACTACTATACACATGACAAATAGTTTCATTGTTACATAACTCATTTATTAAAGAAGGCTATGAGATACTTACCGTCTTACCACAAAAACTTTTTAACGTCAGTTTAAGACTTGTCTAAAAAAATGTCAAATTATGACGTTGACATAAGGTTCATTTTGGAGCCACATTTTTTTTAGACAAGTGTAAAACAGTTGTTAAAGTTTTTGTAGTAAGGCCATTATTGTCCAAAGTATTTCCCTCAGAACGCGGCTGAAACGGCCGGCAAAAACTAGTGTAAGATAAATTGGAAATAAAAACAGTAGGAACATTGTAAAATCGATATTTGTGTTTTACTTTTCACTAAAGTTAATGTAGGCAGACAAAAAGAGACGAAGTCCTGAAAACGGTGTCAAGGTTAAACGTGAAACGGAGGAAAACCTTCGATTTAAGGACCATTGAACTTAGTATTGTAATGAAGATAGATATATAAATGTAGCCTTAAAACTCTAGTGATTTTTTCTTCTTGTATAATATACAATAAATATGTATAAGTACTTTTGACATCCTTTTAGTTCTAAACTATGAAGAAAATACGTAATAAATGGCAAGTAGAAAAACAGAGTAACTAACACGCTACTGAATGATTTTCAGCAGTATTAGAACGTTTACAATTTCAATGTATGACAGAAGACAATAAATCTAAACCACAACAATTCAATTCAAAAATCGAATCACAAGACACATGAAAATGATACAACCTGCACGCAAAACCCTTATTTACGATGTGTCAGGCCACAAACTTCAGTAAAAGCCATTTCCAACGCCAGAACGATAGATAAGACAATTTTAATCGATTCGCGGAAAATTTAACACACAAGGGTCACGTGACACTACGCAATAAGTCCTCAGAGCTTCGTAACATTCCAGACCACTACTGAAAATTGATTAAATAGGTAGGTAGTGCATTTTTCCAGTGGCGGAAGCAAGGCGCGGCCGGGGGAGGGCGGGGCAGGGGCGCGGGGCAACATGGCGCCGGCATTACGTCACTTTCACAGTCGTACGTTTGGAAATTAGATCAGTATACTGCAAGCCGCCCTCCGCGCGCCCGCATACATACGCACCCATTTTTTTATCTCGAAAACGCGATTGGACGTCGGTTAGTGCTTTTAGTTATGTGTACGACTTTTTTTTTGTTTTTTTTTTTTATTATTGCACTTTTGAGGAAGGAACAAGGATCGAAATGTAAGTTTTTATTTTCTTAGTACAGTGATCGATTAAAAGCTCGAGACTGACTATCGGGAAGTTTTCGTCGAGGATTTTTTTAAGCGAGCATCGAATTACGCGGATATCGAGTTTGCGTTTTTTTCTTCAATCGATGTAAATGATATTGTTGTGTTTGGCGCACTGGCTGTCACAATAGCGTTAGCTTGAAATTTATTCAACTGCATTTTTTATTTGTAACATCAAAGAATTGTTTTATGATATAGTTTAAAAGAAAATTTTATTGCGCTTTGTGCTCGCGATAGCGTAAATTTATTGTTTCTTTTTTTATCTGTGGGAATCTATGGTCTGTTTGATTGAATGGAATCACTCAAGTTTTAATTTTGTTTTATAGTTTTGATTATCATTTTGTAAAAAAAATTACGAGCGTTCATATTTATTACCATTGTAAAAAAATAAAAGCTTCCTATTCCCTTATTATATGGTTTGTTCAATTAATATTTTTACGACGAGAAATAATTTTTATTACAAGAAAAAAAAAATACGCACGCAAATTCTTCGAACTGGAAAATTATGCTTCCCTTCTTTTTGCTCGAAGAAAAATATGCTCATGAAGGCATCTAAATGGGGTCTTACTTATTCTAAAAATTGTGGCAAATTACTCTGCCTCGGGGAACATTTGTCATAGCTCGAAGAATGTAAGCAAGTACGCCTTTTATTTTGTTGCGCTTTCATTTGACAGATGCTACGATTTCATCGCCATTGTAGTATTTCTTTAGTGCTAAGAAATTCCATTATTCGGGCCTCTTGAATTGTAAAGCTGAGCCGTATGAGATAAGTCGGTTTCGTTTTTAATCTTCTTACAGCACTATGATAGATGGGCTCAATCTGTTTTTATTGTGCACCAGTTTTCGCTATCGACTTTTTTCTAGAAGACTTGTGTTCGTTTTATGAAAGATTAGACTTATTATAAGTACAAAAGTGCTGTCAAAATACCGGACAATATAAAAATCTAATTACCCGTTCCATAATAAAGCAAACTTCACGAAATTATTCTCACAAAAGTCAAACATCAAATTACTCCGTTCCCCACATATTTAACGAGCGGGAACTTTTCACACGCAAACTCGAAAATTCCACAAATTCCAAAATTAAATTTCAAACTTCCAAATTGAAATCGAATTTCAACCGTCATTTATCATCAACGTACCTACACGTCTGGAACGCATTTTGAATTGAATAAAGAACAACAGAAGAGCGGCTTGCGAGGTCACAGCATGTCCAGCCTGCGTTGAGCCTCGCCGTGTAACGTACTGGTCTGGCGTCTGATTGTTAGTGGGAGGTGGGGTGGGTCAAGACACACTGGTGGTTTGTACAACGTTGGTCATTGTGGGTGTTCATGCGACCTACATAGTTTAATTATTGCTGGGATGCGACCAGTAGGCGCCGTGGAGGCCTTAAAGTGGGCGAGAGGTACTATCGCGCAGACACGGATATACGTTTATTTTGTAAGGCTGTTGATCCCCGCAAAGATATTTCAATCCAATCTCAAATATAAGCAGATACCACAGACACAGTAAGTCGAATATTTTAGTCTGAGATTCTCGGAATGAGTTCGTATTGAAGATTTCTGGGAATCCGTTAAGATTATTGATACTACGTAACCATTATCTAATTTCGGTTTCGGGAAAGCTGAAATTTCCTATAAACTTTCGTATCCTTCCAATCCAGATTCTGGTTTATTTTGTAGTTACAAGTTTTTAATTTATTTCGGCAAAATAAAGAACAGATAAAAAAAAACATAAGCCTTATTTTCTGGAAAAGTAAATAAAAGTCAAAACTTAATTATGAATGGAGCTCGAAAAATTCATTTGTATTAAATCGTAAAAGTTTCACATTTTATTTAACGAAGAGGAACGTAAAGCTGCGGCTGAAATTAAATAACAGAGAATATTCTGGAATCTTACATTTTTATGCTGACGAAGAACGAAAGATGAACAAAATCTTTTGCTTATTTTAGAAGTAGGCAAACATGTTTCTTACCCATTTAATGCTGAACTAAATAAGGTGAAATTTAGTTATGTGCTAGTAATGATGTGACTGGTTAAGGCTTAGGAATGTGTCCTCATTAGGGTTTTTTTAGCAGCCTGAATTGGTGTTATATTGACATATAGGCATGAAAGTAGAGGGATATAGAGGAAGGGGACAACCAAAGAATCGATGGATGGATTTTGTGAAAGACGATAATGGCTGGAAAGAAATGTCGTTTGTGCGATGAGGTCAAAAATAAGGAGTATAGAAGAAGAAAATGTGATGAACCTAATAACGTTATTATAAAAACAGGAGGATGATAATGGTAGATGACTGTCCTAAGACACGCTGTTATTTCTTCTTATGATATCCTTTTATGCGAAACAAGCAATGTCACATTATCTCACGCTCCAAATTCTCAATTAAATATTTGAGAAAACCGCACGTGCCTACAATTAGTTTCAGCGAGTTCTTACAATTAAAACCTTGAAGCTCTTTACATTAAGATAACTTCAATTTGCTCTGCCTATTAGACTAAACCTCATTAATCCTCTTTCAGACCAATTCTGTTCTTTTGAGAATTCGCTTTGATGATTTCGTACTGCATTTTTTAAATACCTTTTTCATTATCTCTAGCATCAATATTGTATTTTTGAACATTGTTTTTCTTCTTGATGTCTTCCTAGCCGATTATCAGCCACGATGGCTGTTCTAATATAAGGAGATTAGCCAATTGCGCAGTACAGATTATAGTGCACAAGAATTTGCGCAGTCACTATTCCTTCACTCTCATAGCCCGATGGATTCGTGTAGGATTTTCGTTAGAAAAATTACTTGTGCTATTATTCCTTTATTGTGATCTTTACCTTATTCAAGCTTTTTAGCAACATCTATTTTGTTTATAATTGCTTTTGTTTTTACATTGATTTACAAATTAACCTCTTCTACTGCCGTTTCATGTCTTCCAATCTCATTATCTTCATCCTCTATCCTTTTAGCTTTAAAACCAAAACGTCTATAGTTTCCAGCCAAGGTAGAAGAATCAGTTAATCAATCTTGAGTCCTCGTTGTGAATGGCACTCGATCAGTCCATGTCGATATGTAGTTAATGTTCCGTGTAACAGGTGGCTCCATCTATTGGTATTCCCTTTAAGTAGCACCCTACTTTTTCTTGTCGAAGTGACAGAGTGAATTTCGATGAAACGATAGGAGTGAAAATAATGGGGTTGAGGATAAAACGGTGGTTAATCTTTACTAATACTATAAATGCGAAACTTGTATGTGTTTCTGGATGGCAGTAGTTAATCCTTACTGATATTGTAAATGCCAAAGTTTGTATGTTCCTGTTAGGTTTTTTCCTCTTTTACGCAAAAACTGTCAAATTGATTTTGATGAAACTTGGCAGTCGTATAGCTTATGTATCAAAATAACATATAGGTTCCTTTTTATCCGGGTGCGTTAAGTAGTTCCCTAGAAAAGTGGGTGAAACCGCTGATGGAGGCAAATTATATAGTGATATGTACACGAATCCCTAGCTATTTCACGTGACTTTATATAAATTGGGTCAAGATATCGAGATGAGTTTAACCTACAATACAAAACATGTGTGTGCCAAATACAAATCCGCTCTAGAGTTTTGCTTGAGAGAGTAATAAACATCCGTTACTAAAAAAGAAAATAAAATTAGAACTCAGGATCATCATCTGGCTAGCCTTTTCCCTTAATATGTTCTTCCAGTCTAAACTTATGCAGCTGATTGATAGAAGTCGTCATGGCAAGATGGTCACCCATCCACTGACCGACCTCGCTAAGCGTTGCTTAACCTCATGACCGATCGATCTGACTTTGACTTGGCCACGAGCTCAGGATATAAAACAGAAACTTTGTAACGTTTAAGTGCCTATCCGTATAAAAATAGGACAGTAAATGACTACCCAAATAACTTAAAGTACATAAATACATTTAGGATAGAGCATACCTTTCATTTGTAAGGGAAAGCACATTAAGCTCTTGAGTCCACTAATAACACTACAGTATGAAACCAGTATTAATTAATGATACTATTTAGCTCTCTCTGAAAGTACCTAATACACTGCAAACTTTTAGTCGGCCGATAGTTGGTTTGAGTTCGTCAATAAGTATGAAGATGAATTGTATGCATATTACAAAGATCAGGTATTAAGCCGATATCAGAACGACTGAAATCTTTGGTTGGAATCAAGATTTTCTTGCCAAACAACAGTCAACTCTCGCCTACTGCTTAGTTTACAGAATGTTAGTATTCTTAGTAGTCGTGGTGGCCTAGTGGGTAAAGTACCAACCCCTGTATGTGTGGTGATCGGTCCCAGGTCAGGCAAGTACCAATGCAACTTTTCTAGGTTTGTATGATGTACTTTCATTAAGTATATTTTGGACACCAATGACTGATTAAGATGTGAAGGAAAACATCTCGAAGAAACCTGGACTATAAAGTCTAAAATCACCAACCCGCATTGAGCAAGCGTGGTGATTAACGCTCAATCCTTCTCCGTGTGAGAGGAGGCCGCAGCCCAGCAGTGGGACGATAAAAAGGCTAATGATGACGATACTATAGTTATAATGGTCTATCGAGAAATGTTATTATGTATTATATAATATCATTAACCTCTATTGAACTCGACGAACGCGGACGTGCTCATCGCAGCAATCTAATAATAGCATAAATTAACAATTTTTATTTTGACCTAGTTTTCGAGACATAGTGTTATTATTCTGAAATATACAGTTTTATTGCAAATATGGACAAAAAGTAAACTTCAACAATTATGGATAGCAGCCCCTCTCGTCGTGGCGGACTGCCGCATTGCTCTTCATCACCAGCAGTAGCCAGAGGTCGCGCACAAGATGATGAAGTTGAGATTTATTCTACTCCCGAAATTCAGTCCTGGATGAATAGCATTGAGAAGTGCCTGAGTGAGGTGACGACCATGGTTTCGGAAGGCAAGATGAACTCCGAACAAAAACTAAGAGTAAGTAGCCTATGTCTAAAAGTCGGTCGTGGAGTCTCTCAAATGGCTGTGCAATACCAGTCATTGAAACATAAAGCCCTCCAAAACTACGCCACCTTGCAAACGTTTAAGGAAAATGAAGACCTTGCTAGTAGCTTAACTGAGATCAAGCAAAAGCTAGAAGAGAACCTGATCAAACAGAAACAGGAAAGCACTTCCTTTGCTGACATGGTGAAGGGTACAAAAACCCTTATACGGCCTCATGCAACCAGCTCAGTAGCTATATATCCCAGAGACAGTACCAAGACCAGTGAAGATACCAAAAATTTAGTACAAAACATAGTTTGTCCTGAAGAAATGAAATTGAAGGTACGTGGACTACGAAAAATAAGAAACGGTGGTGTAATAATAAGCACTGAGACCAAGGACGACATCCAAAAATTGAAGCAGACTGTCGAGCGTTCTACATCTGGACTTACTGTTGATGAACCTCGTAAGCGGAAGCCCCGTATCGTAATTATTGGGGTCCCTACTGACATGGCAGAGATAGAAGTTTTCAAATGTATTTATGAACAAAACATTGTCGACAAACTACCAAATTTGACCAAAGATGCATTTTTATCCTCAATCAAATTAAGCCATAAGTCAGGAAAAAGGGATGCTGACAGCTGCAACTTTATTATTGAAGTGCCAGCAAGCGTCCGGAGAGCCCTAGTGAATCAAAACAGGATCTATATAAACTGGACCTCATGCCCGGTACGAGATTTCACCCTTGTGACTCGGTGCTTCAAGTGTCAGCAGTATGGTCATGCATCCAAGACTTGCAAGTCCATCACCTCTACTTGTAGCCACTGTGGTGCAGAAGGACACACGACTCAAGAGTGCTCTTCGAAGGAACAACCACCGAAATGTGCAACCTGCAAGCGCTACAATAAACCGCACAACCATAAGACAGGAGATTTGGATTGCCCTGCTAGGAAAGCCGCTGAATACAGGTACATTAACTCGGTGGATTATGAAGGCGCCTGAGAGCGCCACGCGTTAGTTTTTATCAATTTTACACAATACATAATTGTATGTTTTTACTTAGAGATAGTTTCTTTACTGATTTTTTTTTTATAGCCACTTTTATACGCCAATTGTAATAAATCAAAATTACCTAGAGATAATCGGAACATTTAGTTTTAAATTAGTATGTAAGCATTATAATAAATATGTGTAATAATAACACTGTGTTTGTCACATTGACCTAGTTTTTAGTTACTACAGCAATTTTTTGTTAATTCGCTATAAATATTATAATAAGCACTTTTACGCCCGAGACACAGGTTTTTACCTAGTTCGGGCAAATTATATATCAGCACTTTTTAGAATTAAGCAAATATTGTAAAAATTATGTACAAAGTGAAGTAATAAACAATTTATTTATTTAAAATTTATTTATTTATTTATTATGATAGACGTTTAGATATTAAATAAGAATTTGCATATAAATGTGACTTATGATCTATATACTGATAAGCTGATGAGGTAATGTAGTTAGATAAAATATACTTAGTGATCTAATAATATCTATCCTGTCCTACTAATATTATAAACGCATTTGTATGTATGGATGTTTGTTCCTGTTTCAAGCAAAAACTACCAACTAGATTTTGATGAATCTTGGCAGCGTAGTAGTTTACGAGTCAGAATATTATATAATCTACTTTTATCCCTATGCGGGAATTAGTTCCCTCAGGAAGCGGATAAAACTGCTGGCAGAAGCTTAGTACTTAAACAAGGAAATATTTTTTGTTGTACCTGGTTTAAAAAACCTATAAGTTTGCTGAGTGTCGTAGTGGAAGATAAAAGAGATTTTCCTGATGAGATAAATATTAATTATTTTAATCTTACCTTTGTTACAACATCCTCAAATAATAAGGATAGCCAGCGTCGTGGTTCAACCTTACATAGCAGTCACCTCAATAAAGATAATAAATTCTTATCCCAATATTTCGCTAACTGACGCACTGAATAAAACTCATAAAGGAGATATCCCCATTCATCAATAAACGTCAAATCAAGAAGACAATGTTAAAACAAAAGAAATTAATGCGGCACCTATTGCCACAATTCTAGACAACAAAGAAACTACCTCGAAGACATCATCTGCCGAGCCTTTTCCCAACTATGTTGGGGTCGGCGTCCAGTCTGACCAGATGCAGCTGAATACCAGTGTTTTACAAGGAGCGACTGCCTATCTGACCTTCTCAACCCGGTTACCCGGGCAACCCAATATCCCCAGGTAAGACTGGTTGTCAAACTTACTGGCTTCTGACTACCCGTAACGATTGTCAAAGATGCTCAATGGCAGTCAGGACCTACAGTTTATCGTGCCTTCCGAAACACGGTCATTGGTGTCCAAGATATACTTAGACATACATACAAACTATGACAGACACAAAGGAAGGAAAACAAAAAACAAACGAAAATGTATTCTATATTCATGGCTAAAGTGGGTCAGTAATTAACAGTAGGTTAACCATAAAACCATGATTTAACGAAGATTTATAACCGCAGTCTATATTGTAGAGACAAAGGCAGTTTATTTCAAGGTTTGCTTCGAAAAAGTTTCGATATAACTTTTGATTTGGTGTTTGACTTCGTTTAATGGAACAGGGACAATTTATTTGGATTGTCGGTCGCTTTATTGATTTATGGGGAGGATAATATTTCAGTTAGAGTAGCCTCACACTGGAGACTTTTAGTCGGCTGATAGTTTGATCGGGCGCTTGAAAAGTATGAAGATGTAGGGAGTGCGCGCATAACATCATGATCTCCCGAGCCTTTTCCCAACTATGCTGGCGTCGGCTTCCAGTATCACCTGATTCAGATGAGTACCAGTGTTTTACAAGGAGCGACTGCCTATATGACCTCCTCAACCCAGTTACCCACATAACAACGATCAGGTATTTGACTGCTATCAAATCAAACTTTGATTGAATTCAGGGTTTTTTCAATCCTTTTCAATTTTGTAACTGTCAGCCGACTGTTTAGTCTACAGTTTGCGGGTAGGTTTAGGATGGAATTTTATTATGTCTTGTTAACCTATGAAATATTACTGAGGAGGATGGATTCAGGTGAATATTTATTAACGATCATAAATGTGAAATTTTATCAGTAAGGTAGCTTAATTTTTTGGCTAAAACTAGAGTCTAAACACAGCTACTGTACCTAAACGAATTATTTGAGTTTTTTTTTCACAGCTACTGTATACGAACTATTTGAGTATTTTTTTTTTTGTATAGAACATATATTCTTAGGTCATTGACAACTGCAAATTCTTGAAGAAGTTAATATAGCTCTATCTTCTCATAAACTACAAAATAATTAACAAAAACAATAGTTACAGTTCAATCGTTTAACCAACCGTTGCACCATTTAAATTAATTAATTTAACCGATAATCCTACATCTGCTATTGCGTATTTATTTTTCAGAAATGGTTCGGTTAATCGGGTAAGTCGGTTAAACCGAGAGGGTTGAAAGTTTTGCACCTTGCTGCGCCATGTGGCTTTCGGCGCCACCGCTTGTGAAATAAATTGGCATCGTTGCATCTGTTTTGAAACATCGCTAATCATTAATTTAATACATCTATATCTATATATTTAAAAGAAAGTCGTGATAGTTACACATTTTATTACTCTTAAGAATGGTTGAACCGCTTAAGCTGAAAGTTTAAGTTTTTGTCACCGCGGGTAGAGGCTATTTAAAGATATATTTTATACATCCCTTATTTGTGTGATAGAAGGCCAGTATAAGATAAATACTCTAGATGTTTTATTTTGTCTTATTTTTTAGGGTTCCGTACCCTAAGGGTAAAACGGGACCCTATTGTTTTCGCTCCTCTGACCGTCCGTCCGTCCGTCTGTCACCAGGCTGTATCTCATGAACCGTGATAGTTAAAGAGTACACATTTTCACAGATGATGTATTTCTGTTGCCGCTTTAACAACAAATACGATGTAAACTAGATTTAAATTGGAATCCCAAAAATTGCAACATCGATAAAATGTTACGTAAAATGTTGTTTTTATGTTATACTATTGCTCTATTTTAATTTTTTTTTTTACATTCTTAGTTACCCTAAGTTTTGATCTCATGATGTTCTCACAAAATATAGTTTTATAAGTTGTAAGTATTTCTAAGACAGTTGTTATTGTTCTCATAAGTTTATGTGTTATTTATTGCAACAAGTTTAGTTTTACTTTAATTTTAATTTTAATAAGAAGTGTTTTTTGTTTTGTATAATTTTCTAGTTTAAATTCTATCATTATTTAGCGTATGTTGGTTAACCTAGAATTGGCGACTGTGTAAGTCCTAGTAATAACAAAAATTGTACCCTAAGCTTTATCTACACAGAAGCTGTTGGTAAACCCTGTAATAAATAAATATTTTGTGGGGCTCCCGTACAATAAACGTAATTTCTTCGTTTATTTTATAAATAATGGTACGGAACCCTCAGACTCGCACTTGGCCGGTTTTTTTTACAATATTTCATTTACTAGGCAAGATTATAAAAGAGAAGATTGTAATTAGGTAGGTACCCAATTAAACACTCATACAATACCCTAAATTAAAAAAAAAAAAAAAACTAAAAGGACACAACCACCATTAAAAAATATACCATCACATATTACACAACACTTGTGCAACCGAGTGTACTTGCGCGGGCGCAGGCGTGAGTCAGCGCGCGCGTGTCCTGTTTATCTTGCACATCTGCTCAGCGGCGGGTTCCGTACGACGGGCCGTACATATTGATACGAATAATCGAATGGAATAGACGGGTTGTAGCGATTGTTGTGTGGTGTTTGAATCGATTTGAAGAGTTTTGACAATTGACTGGTGTTTCGAAGGACAGCGAGAAGTCAAAAACAAGGTTGTCAAGGTTGACTTGGTATTTAGTATCATCTTAGCCAAACAGTAAACCCACGTCTGAGGTCCTGTAGCCTCGAGTACTGACAGTATGATTAAATTATACTTCAACAATAAATAAAAATAGAATTCTATTCGTAAGGGAATTTCAAACACACAAATCAAAATAGAAAAAAAAGACAATAAATAATACAAATCATAAATAATAAAGTGCTAATATTTCTGTTTTAACCAACTTCTCAAAAAGAAGGAGGTTCTCAATTCGATCCCATTCGTTGCCACTCATCTCAAAACTGATGAAATTCTACTAACAGTTAGACATATACCAGTCTATAGGTTAAGTTAACCAGACTCTTAACTCACAAGGTTCAAATTCAAAAAACCGGTTTAACTTTGGAATTTGCGTTTGTGATTTCTCACTGGGTTTGAAGGTCAGCTCGTGAACATTTTGCAAAAAACGATTTATCGTATGTAGGTTCTAAAAATTAAGAAATTCCACGAATAATTGTTGATTTAGCAGCTTGATTATTTTTGGCTGTTGTACTAATCGTTGTACAAATTTCAAAAAATAGACGGAAGGAAAATGCCGTTCATTGCCAATTTTTCATCATAGATGAAATCATATTTATACCACACCTATTTAATGCCATATGTTTATTTTTATAAAAGTTTTGATGTCATTAGAAAGAAATATTCGAATTTTATTCCATCTACACCATTTCTTCTTTCCCGGCGCAAACACATAGGAAGAGTTGACAGGCGGACGAAGAAACAAATATTAGAAAATAAATAACCCAGTAAAATACCATACCTACTTCTTTCATAAAGTCACCCCAAAAAATACAGACAAACAGACTCAAAAAAAAACTGAACTACTTAATGACGGCGCACCTAATCATGCACTTATACGGGCTCGCTCAATACAGAGGGGGAGTTGGGGGGAGGGGGCCTTATCACTCAGCTGATAATCACAGGCCCCCTAAGCCAGACACTTCATGCGTTGACGCAATGCCGGGGTGACAATAGTGACGTGACGAGTTGAGACTGTCCTGATTGGGAAGCCTTGTTGTGTGGTGGTAATTGATGTGGTGGAGTTGTTGTTTTTAGTTGATTGATTGCAAAAGAGAGTTTCTGTTTTATTTTTGTTACTTCTACGGCTATTTTTGAGTAAGTTTACGGTAAATAAAACCTAAATTACTTATTTCTAAAGAATCGGGGATTAAAACACTATATTACCTTTTTCTTTTCTCGACGTTTCAGCCGAATTGCACCGACCGTGGTCACGGGTGATGACTTACTTCTTTTACTAAGTATATCTCTTTGCTTAATAAATAAAAAGCATGTATTGGGGGACCAGATATATAAGAAGAAGCAATATAAAAATAGACAAATTACTATGCATCAAAAACTTATTCATCCGGATCATTATTTTTAAGATAGTTGTAACTGCTATGAGCGGGGATTGAGCCCAAAAGGCTAGCTGCATTGTCGACTACTTCTATTTAGATGTCAAAAATCCCCAAAAGACCTAAAACCATAGTCACAACAAAAGGCTGTAATTTTATACGGTCGCCTGTAAAAGGCGAGTGATTGCTGTACAAACATAAAATACTACACCTACGTATGTAGTGACAATGTATTGATTTGTTGCATACTTGTAGGAAAGGAATTTGTTGGCACTTTCGTACAAACCACTTGCGAAGTTATCAGCTGTTTTGAGAGGTTAATATGATAGTTCAATTTCTTTGCTAGACCGTTTTTTTATTTGTAGGAAATCATCAAATGGCCCCTTCCCACTGTGGGTGCAGCGTGCGCTAAACCCCTTTATGTACCAGGGTCGTGGTTATTCTTTCGATTAATCCCGCAGCCCCCTCAGGCTTTGGCCCTGGCGGGTCCTATTGGGAGTCTATGCAAATGAAATAACTTAAATTGGGAGTCATGAAATAACAACCAGTAACTCAAGGTGCCTTCCGAAACATGGAGGAACTCGTCATTCTACCAGGCATCTGTCGACCAACCGAGTTTTTTTGCCCTTCATTTAACGCCACGAGTATTATAACCGACTTATTTTAACAAAACTAATTATTTTTCAGACTAACGGAAATATCTACACTGTTCCTGAAAAACTCGCAGATAAAACTTCTTTCTTATAATTTCTCAGAACCGATCTAATTATAGGCCCTTAAAACTACCGACATAATGAATGAAAACTAATTAATGTATTATTTATTTGTTTCTATGCCAACCATTTTGTTTAGAACCCACTATCGTTCGTCGAGGTTATCAGTTCTGTAATGTAAAAATAAAAAGCAGGTTCATTTCCTGTAGGTAATAAGTTACGTAATTAAAATAGTTTTAATTAGTACATATTAATTTTACTATACAATGCAATAGATTTGTGAGGCTTAAGTTTATAAGGACTTTTCAACTTTAGAAAAGTAATGGATGAAATGATAATGATGACGAAGATTGTACCTGACTGATTGTTTTTTTTAATAAATAGGTCTATTGACTGTTCCCCACATCTGGAGGGAACTCCCTCCCGCAGTGGGATAAAAAGCAGACTATGTATATTCTCAGGTTCTAGACTTTGTGTGTTTGATCGGTTCAGTAGTTTGGCCCTGAAACCGCAACAGAGTTATTTTTACAAATGTGTATTAATAAATAAGTCTAAAATTTCCAGACTAAAAGCATAGTATTACATACATTTTTCACAGAATTCCTCAAACGACTGGCCTTAATTTCAGCAACTAACAGTTGTATAGAACGTAATTAGTTGTTTGAGCGGCGAGCGCCCAGATAACTTTGTTTGTCTATGATACGCCACAAAAACCAACACTTTCATTTAGATAAAGAGGTTTAACGTATTGTATTTTACATGGATAGTGTAGAACAGGAAAATCTGAATTATTAGTATATACTAAGTATCAATTAAGTTTGTTACTATGAGAGGCCTATGTCCAGCAGTGGACTGCGATAGGCTGATGATGATGATGATGATGATGATGAAGTTTGTTACTATAGTGTCAGTTTCCTACTTAGGTGTAGTAAATAGCTATACCTTCATCATATCTCTATATGCCTATTTTTGAAAACCCCATGTATATCTATTCAATACTTTTTGAATATGTTAGGTGAATATAATAAGACACTGAAAATGGAATAGGTCTCTCTGTGGGTACTAAGAAAGCTACGAAATATATTGTCGTACACACAGATAAAAGTAGCTATCAAATATTAAAAGATTTTTGACCAGTAAGTATTTCCCGATTAGCACCATAACCAAATAAACCATTTGATTTGATTTGAGCACGTTCAACAAACAAAATAACTTTATAATAAGTACATAGCACACACAATAAATATTTAATACGAGTACGTATTTAAAAAGCTTTGTTTTACCAATGTAATACATCGCGAAAAACATATATTTTCACATTTTCCTCAACAGAAAATTCCTAAAATAACACTCGAAATGACTCACGTACTAAATTCGGTGAAAAGCTAAATATATTTACTGTCGCGTAAAAATAGTTTTTGAAAGTAGGAATGTACTTACTAAAATACCGCGGATGCTTCCATTTCCGTACTTAAGTATTTTTAGTTGACTCACTACTTACGTACGAATATTAAAATGGTTTGTGTAAAATTAATGGTGTTACTATAAAAATATGAAAAGAAAATTTTACTAGCTAACCATTGTATCAAAATTTTAACAACTAGCTGCTCCTTCCCTTTTTTTTTCCGCGTCTCGGGTAACTTCTTCCTATATCATTTTAGGCACAGTTTACTAAACATTTGCCTACTTATTAGGATAGTAGTGCAATCTAGTTATGTTTTTCATCATCATCATCTGCATAGCCTTTTTCCAACTATGTTGGGGTCGGCTTCCAAGCTAACCGGATTTCATGATAACCGGATGCAGCTTAGACTGCCTATCTGACCTCTTCAAATCACTTACTGGGGCAACCCAATTGCACTTGGTGTATACAGGCATATTTATTTCAAACCAAGAGGCCCTGTATCATTAATTATAATTGTATACACACGCGCCATAGAAACAAAGTACTATTAAATACAATACAAAATGTCATATATCACGCGGAGACACACACACACACTCACACATTTCACACACACATATATGCGTCATTCGTTATCGTTAATGAAGAGTTCATTCATGGTGTGAGGCTCATCATTACACAATGTTGGGTAAGTTTCCCACGGGTGGGATGATGGTGGACAACTATCTAAAGTTGTGCAATTGTACTAATGATATGCATTCTAGTTAGTCCCTCTTTGGCAAATTTTCTATGGGTACATACTGGAAGAAAAAATGATGGATAACTTATGCAAATGGTGTATTATGATCTATCTGTTTCTCGCGATTTTGCTCCGTATACTTAAAGAACTTAGGGACTAGAACGGCATCCACCCTTCTAGGTCTTCTTAAAACACTACACTCGTCCCGAGAGAACTAGAGAAATAGTTCTCATATAAAAATAAATTCCACTCCTTTTTACGCTCTACTTATATTAGCTGTGTACCGTATTAGTCGTTAGTTTTAGCATGAAAACGACACGGACAGATAAACAGATTTACTCTCACATTTATAATATAAGTAAGTATTTTATCTTCCTTTGTGCAAGAGTAACTTACGTATAAACCCATATAACAATACTTACTTTGTTAGAGATTATACATGCACCAAACACCAACCCACATCTCAATTAAATCAATTTACTCCTAATTCAATTAAATCCTCTCTCGTTAAAACTCCCCTCTCATATTCCATTTATTTCCCTACCACTTTAATGAATAAAAAACTTTATTTACCAAACCGTTGACGCGCGGATTCCAATAAAGGCTAAATAAATAAGTCGGCCCGATAGAAGCGTTTTAACGATTCTAGTTCATACCGGCGCAAACTGGATCGAATCCATGGAGAACAAAATGACTAGTGGAGGTGCCATAACGGAGAATTTCCTAAGAAAGTAGCCAAAATGCGGGTGTAGGACGAGGAACGTTACTATCTCCGCCTTTATAAGCCTCTTTTAGACCCGATTTTTTTTTTGTAATACCAAAAATCGTGATGATGATGATGATGATGATGATGATGATGATGACCGTACTTATTTGACCTAAAAGAAAGCGCCTGACCTACCTGCATTACGGCATCTCCGGTCATCTTTCCTTACTCCGTGGTCGAACCAGTTTTATCCAGATTTATATATCTACGTGCCGAGTGGAGTAATCTGTGCGATTTTTCAGTGTTTGCTGAAATTTGGCTTTAGACTTGCTTAGTATTGGCTTTTTGAAGTCTCTTGGCAATTTTTGTGCCAACAGACTTACACTTATAGTTCGGCCATTCAGAGAATGCGTTCCTGACACGTCGCGATTGAACTGACGACGTAATAACATTCATTGATTATTGATATAATAATGTTGTTTTAATGCTCCTCAATTGTTAAAACGGTAAACAACCAGCAAAAATATTTTTATCGTAACTGCAACGCCATTGCAAAGTTACGTCGTCAGTTCAATCGCGACGTGTCAGGAACGCATTCTCTGAATGGCCGAACTATAATACAAGTATTAATGGTAGAAATGGATAGCTATTTTATATCAAATACCTTTAAGTATGAATAAATATCATAATGTGAGTTTATATAAGAGCACACTGTAGAATAAACAGTCGGCTGACAGTTAGCCCCATGGTTGGGAATATATTTTAAAAGAAAATTTCATTCCAATCAGAGTTTTCAGTCGGTCTGATACAGCTATATACCTGATCATTGCTACATGTATACTACCATTAATTTCTATACTTATTAAGCGCCCGATCTAACTGTCGGCCGACTAAAAAGTCTGCGGTCTTTTTAAAGCAACTTTTCTATACATTAAACATTTTGAGAGTGAAGGAATAGGGAGTGCACCTGTGTCTGCGCAAATGCTCATGCAATATAATATGTCCTGAGCAGCAGGCTGATCTCCTTAAATGAGAACAGCCGCCGTGGCCGAAATCGGCCGTGGACGCCATTATTATACATTAAACAATAGAAAATTACTTTTAACCGTAATGTGATATTATTCCGAAGCTTATGATAGAAACTCTTTAGAAATATTAAACGGAGTTAATTGGTCGATTCAATTGACGTTCAATGATTGGACGATGGCCTTTTGCGCAGACGCAAGCAATTTCAAACGTGGAACAATTATATTGTATTATATGGAATTTGACAATAGCTTTGTGACTATAAAATTCTAGCCTTATCTATACTAATATTATAAAGAGGAAAACTTTGTTTGTTTGTTTGGTTGTAATGGATAAACTCAAAAACTACTGGACCGATTTCAAATATTCTTTCACCATTAGAAAGCTATATTATCTGCAAGTAACATAGGCTATATTTTATCCCGGTGCGGGCAGTAGCTCCCACAGGACGCGGGTGAAACCGCGGGAAAACGGCTAGTTACCTATAAAGCTCATAAATCTATTTTAGAAAACCACATGAAAATGTGTTCGGTATTTTTTTGAGATTTCAAACAGAGGTCTTCATTATGAGTTATATTTCTAGTAGTTTTCTCGCGGTTTCACCCGCGTCCCATGGGCACTACTGCCCTTACCAAGATAAAATAAAGTCGATGACACTCGGGAAAAGTGAAGCTTTACAACAGTGAAAGAATTTTTCAAATCGTTTCAGTAGTTTCGGAGTCTTTGGGTACAAACAAACAAAAAAAAAATCCTTTTTTATTGTATTAATATAGATGACTTATTAGAAGATATTTTATATTATGTAACTATACTGAATGTCAGAATTTATCTAAAAATAAATAAAGCAAATATTTCAAGCGATCAAAAATAAATATGCAGTAAGAATCTTAGATGAGTAAAAAAAAACAATTTCTACTTACTAACGATGTATTTTAATTGTTTCAGGTTTCTAAAAAGAAAACTCTGGAAATACCAAACGTAAGTATTACCAAATTAAATAAATCGACTTCATAATGATATCGTTATTTTGTATTGAAATGTAATACAATTTCGAAGCTTTATCTTCAGACTTAATTCTGGTAATCTGCTTATATTAAGGTTTTATTGTAAGACAGGATCTTTTTTAAAAGATTATTGTTTCTTTAGATATTTATGCTTTAATGTCTCGTTCGATATTTATGGCAAAAATCACAATATTTACCTAGTTGAAAACCAGTAAAGACTATTCTCCTATGTAATATAACAATAAAATAAGGAACCAAAAACTTACAAATTAAACACAGTGTAATAATCACCCAATATTTTACAGTATATAATAAAAAAGCTATAAGTATTTTTACAAAAACCTTTTTTTAACTGACTTCCCAAAAAGCAGGAGGTTCCCAATTCGGCGAGGTCTTTGTGTATTTTTTTTTATATATGTTCATGTAATATCACTGTATTAATGTATGCTCAAGGCAAAAGACTAACAGCCTTAAGTACCTACTTATACAATTTCTAATCACCTTCTAAGCAACATTTTAACTAATCACTACTTAAAGTCTTAAGTAGTGTTTAAATGTTAGTTAAGACATGCTTAAGCAACGATTATAAGTAAGAATTTTCTTAAACAGCCCTTAAGTATTACTTATATTGGATTCACGTTTATAAGTAAGGCTGTAATATAACTAACAAACTTTCAATAACATTTCACAGTTATGTAGATAACCAAAGAATTCACGGCAGGAACTTTATCGTTCACAAGACGTCAGTTACCGGATCTAGCTTCACGAAATCTTGATCAGAATTGACCTCCAGATCTTTGTTACAGTAAGCCAAGTTCTGCTATACTTTCTAATTTATTACACTCGTGAAATATCCTGCTCTATATATATTTTAAACGTTTGAGTATGAACACAACAATCTATGAAGTACAAAATACTAAATATACTTACGAAACACTTTTTTTTGGTGGGAAATCATCAAATGACCTCTCTCGCTGTGGGTGCAGTGTGAGGGAGTGTCAGACTTACTGACTAACACCCACCATGTTCCTTCTTAATCAATTTATGTACCAGAGCTGGGGTAACTCTTCCGAATAATGCCACAGCCCCGGCAGGCTTTGGCCCCGGTGGGCTCTACTGAGGGTATTAGGACACCTGGAATTTAAAGTCTGAAACTAGTGTTGTGATTAACGCTGCTGACTTCTCTAAATGAGAAGACCCTTTAGCCTGCAGTGGGAGGATAAAAAGGCTGATGACGACTTACTTGGAATAAGGGTTTAAATCATGGAAAATGAAATATTTATTTTGATATACTGCACATTAACAGATTATCTAATATAAACAGTGACAAAATAAATCGGAATCATTAACTACTTTATACAAATTATTTCTTAACGCTCTTTTGATTTCCAGACAAAAACTGTTTTAGGCCATCTTCTATGATTCAGTGTAGTAAATCTGATATTAAAGTTAAACAATGACAGCATTATAAAAATAATGAGATCAGCCAGTACAAACAGATTCTAGTCCTTCAAGGTCTGATAATAGTACCCAGATGACGTATTTTAGTACCTTTTATTTAATACTAAATTAAACGTATTACTAAACTTTCTGATACTAGACAGACTGAAATCTAAGCTTTGTGATCGTATTATTTGAATAGATTAGAGGCTCTAAAACTATTTTAAAGTTAGGTTTAACTAGTCATGTGACTTCAAAACCAACTAACGTCATTACTAGATTAATTTCAAAGATATTTTCAACATACATTTTGCATGTTGACTATTCCCATCGGTTTTACTCTAGTTTCGAAGGAGCTTCTTCCCGCATCAGGATAAAAAACCCTATTTTCTTGTGGTATTTTACCTATTTTATAATAAAACTTCGAAATCGGTTCATTTGTTTTTGTTTAACAAAAATCTGCACATAAAAAAAATCTCGTCTATATTATTTTGACCAATCGTATCTTCGTCTATTTCATACTCCTTGTACTAGTTAATATCATGTTATACCCCGGTTTTCGGCCTCCAAGGCTTCGTGTACCCAGGATAATGTCGTAACAGTTCATCCTTTTAATCCTGAAGATAAATCTACCAGGTATTTACTGCGTCACATCACGCGCTATGTTTGATCCCCTTATCTTGTTTATAAAGTACTAGCTTCCACCCGCGGCTTCACCCGCGTGGAGTTCGGTTATATCGCGTTTCCAAGAGAATTCTTCAAAAGTACGGGATAAAAACTATCCTATGTTCTTTCTCAAGGTCAACTCTATATCTGTATCAAATTTTATTAAAATCAGTTCAGTGGTTTAGACGTGAAAGCGTAACAGACAGACAGACAGAGTTACTTTCGCATTTATAATATTAATAGGGATGTAGGTATGTTTGTGTGTCATTTTGGTGGAATATAAAATTTTTCAGTTGCACCTTTCTGAGAGTTGAATGTCCTTTTAGACATGATTGTTTTGATTCTTGAGATGCTAACTTAAGATGCTAATACACGCTATGTTCTGTTATAAAGAAAACAACTAAGTAAGTATTGTTTAAAAAATCCTACGTTTTTAACATAGTCTAGTATTTTCATATATTCAGATTCAATTCTATCTTAGAATTGACTGAAAAAAAAAACCAATAAGTAAAGGTCTGATTGTAATAAAATTATTAAGTTCATTGTCATAATTAATGTTTCCGGCCACTTAACTTTCTTCTGCCAAAATCAGCATTAACATTACTTAATTAAACAAAGTGTTATTACCCCAAAAACAATGCCAAAACATCATTTAAAACGCCAAAATAACCAGTCCTTCTAAAAGGACAAAAAGATCCTTCAAACATTAGATCAACCAATTAAAAATCATTATGACATCAGTACGATTCTTCCTTGTCACGAAGAGGCCTTTTCAAGTCAAAATTAAAGCACTCAAATTCTTAATAGTCCAGTCATAAGGCCTAAATTTAAATTTGTAATCACTATTATGCCCGTAAAAGAATTTGGTAGATGTAGGCCACATAAGACCAGTCTAACTTGGTCTCTCAAGCTTCTTTGTGTAAAATATTTCTAAAGCGACTTCTTCGAGTCGTAGAGTAGAAGTGGCTCAACTTACACCGGTCGACAACTGATTTATTTTTTCTTTGTTTGTTCGAGACAATGTTGACATGTAGCTTTTTTTGACTGGTGTTAGAATAATTCTGTCTGGTTTTTGACTTATGGCTTTTGTTAGGATTTTAGAACACGTGTTGGTTGACATAATGAATGTGTCTTTATTATTATTTAAGTAAGTGACCTTTTTTGTTGTGATTTTAAAAGTATACTATGAACTAAACAGTCGGCCCGACAGTTGACCCTAATAATAAAACAATATAAAATCAATTGTGTCTCGCGTATATCTGCAACGGGTTAAAGAAAATCTTGATTCCAATCAAAGTTTTCAATCAGTCTGATACCGGCTTAATACCTGATCTTGGTAATGTGCGTACTACCATTCATCTTCACACTGATTTATGAGCCCAAACAAACTATCGGCCGACTAAAAGTTTGCAGAGTGTCGGTACTCTAGGAGTCATTTGTAGCCGTTTTTAGTATTTTAGATACTTACGTAAGTTTAGTTAATAAATGGTGGTGACCGTTGATAGTGGGCCTCAATTAACTATGATTCATATTAGCTATGACAATTGTTTAGTCTATGAGTAGTGGTTATTAACAATTAAATTCGGTTACTAGCTCAGGAATGAGTAATGTTGGTTGTACTGAATAAATTGTAGCTAGTAATAGTTCTTTTTGTTTTATTAATAACTTGCTGTTTTCCTCCGGTGTCACCGTGATAACTACTGCTCGTACCGTATAAAATTTTGAATATGTTACTCGCAGATAATGAAGCTTTCTGATGGTGAAAGAATTTTTGTAACCAGTCCAGTATTTCTTGTGTTTTATTATCCATTACAAATTACTAAAAAATCCTGTTTATAATATTTGTATAGATTTGAAAACTATTTATAGATTTTTTCTCCTTTTAACAGGAAACGTGAAACTTTACCTTAAGTGATGTTAACATTTGATTTTACCTCATAAAAAACAAGGAAAATTTTAAATTTACCTAATCTTTATGTTATTCAAACTTTGCTTGTTATATTTAGAAAAAGTGGCGGAAAATAAACTAAGAAAAATTACAATGAAACGACTCTTAAGTAGCTTAAAATGTATCAGTATTTAACAAATAGCGTTCATTAAATATTTTCCCCATTCCTCCAATTTCCTACTACCAACGTTTCTCACAGGTAGGAACCAGAAATTCCATTTGTTTTTTTATCATAACGAAATCTTTATTTTTCGGATCAGCGAAAAGCGCGAGCAAAATTTTTATTTGTAAGTAAATTACTTTTTATTTCGCGTTTGTTCCAATTTTGCCGCATCCACCTTGAGGTAGTGTAATTGATTTATTGTTTGACGTTTTTATGGTTAACTATGTGTTTTTGGTAATTTTATTTATAATGTGAGCTACTCTGCACACTCAGACATTTTAGCGTAGATATTATAATGTACCGTCTAAGTCCAGATCTACTTTAATAACTCCAATTTCAATTTGATAACAACCAAGTGCTAATTATATATATTTTAATGAATTTAAATTAAAAGCTTACTAATTGGGGAAAATCGCACGAAAATCTTTTCAGTACTTTTTTATTTAATCGCGCACAGAAATTATTTTACAATGCATGATCTTGTTTGTACGGAAGATTATTAATTTAATTAGTGAATCTATATAATCAAAGGCATTTTTTTTCTAAGTTTTAGATATGAAAACATACCATAATATCTTGTAATAAAATGTAAAGTCATGTTACGTCAGCATAAAGATTCATCAATAGATCAAAGATGTATATTATTAATAATTATTTTTTTCATAGCTAGTTGCTACTGTAGATAATGATTTATTAACCAAAAATCTTTTAGCCAATAAAGTAGGATTTGTTATCATCATCTGCCTGGCTATTTCTTAACTATGTTGGGGTCAGCTTTACACGTGTCAGCCAATTTCATCTCCTGAACCCTGTTAAAAGCCAGTTACCTGGATTACAAGATACTCTATGGTAAGACTGTTTGTCAGACTTTCTGGCTTCTGAAATGAGTTACACAGATACTCAAACTAGAACCTAAGAAAGGACACACCTAGGCTTCTTTTTATCCACGTTCAAGAAGTAATTCCCCCGGGTCGCTGGTGAAACCATGGGTAAAAATGTAGCACAAAGATTGTAAAAATGTTTTAACTGTACAGCGACGTGTAAAACATACGTAAGTTACTCATCTGTCGGTCTCGTTCATCGTTCGAGCCTACATCTATATAATGCTCATTTTGTACCTTTAAAGACTCCATTCAATACAAACAGCCCATTCTTCAACTTCTCCAATCCATACACACTCCAAAAACCTTACACGAACCTTACTGCCAACACATAAGGCACAATATCGAATGCAAATCATTTTAAGAACGGCAAAAGTAATTCTGTTACGACGCAATTCGATTTGCGTTCGGATAAATGGTAAATAAATCTTAAGTGTATGACTGTAAGGTTCAGTTTCGCATGTCTGTGTGTTTATGGGGTACATAATGGTGTTTTGAAAGGACACGTGCAAGTCGGCCCAGATGCGCTCAGATACATATGCAAATCCTCTTTTGTTGTATACTTCGTTGCGTCAGTATAACGGTACATGATTATAGCTTGGAGTTTATAATTTGTACCAAATTTGGAGCTATTTCCATTCCTATCGGACTGTGGTATAATAAGAAAGAAGAATTCTTTGTTGTTGTTTCACGTGGGTATTATACAAATGAGCTTAAAATTAGGGTTTGTATCAGACGGTCACTTTTTAACTCCATAGCGTGGTGCATGGGAACTTGGCTCTATAGTATTATTTATATTATATTAAACTATCTGTTCTCCATGATTCCACCACTGTTTCGAGGGAAATACTTTCTGCACCTGCATAAGAAGTAGCCTATGTCCTTTCTCAGGCTGTGGACTACCTATGTACCTTTCATTTAAATCGGTTTAGAAGTTTTGATTCTGTTATGTCCAAAAAAAATTATACATAATTTTACGCATATCAAACAGACAGAACAAAATTTCCATCTGACCTGATTTTTGAAGGGTTTCAAAAAATCCGTTTTAGCCGCTAAAATAAACATTTATGTAACAACACAGTGAAACATCTGGTGCGAAACAGTAAACAATTGTTACAGGAATGTTACAAATTATTTGTGTGCATTATATTTTGTTTTGTTAGTGAAATAATGCTTTAAAATTCATGAAAACTAGTGGTTCTATGTAGAATTAAAACAAATGGTAGTATTGCAGTGTTTTGTAGTTTAAATATTACTGAGGCCAAAATTATTTATTATAAATTACATAAGTATGAAAAAATAATACATAACAATTAAAAAATAATTACATACATAGCACAAGCATTGACTGAGAATATGTTTGGATTTACTGTTAATAAATTAAATTAAACTGCAACTTTATAAATATATTTTAAATTCTTAAGATTATCTACATTGCTACTAAAATAAAAAAAAAAAAAAAATGTACTTACATTGCATATTTACCCTAAGGTCTCAGTACACTATAATATTAACTGTGTTAGTGTTATGTGTACGACAATGATGTAAAAAGAGCGGAGCCTCCTAATACATGCATTGTTTGATTAAATGGGGGCTCCAAACACGTTAACATGTACTAACTAACACTTACTTATTGACACAATAAACTATTTTTTTATTTTGTATTTGTATTTTTTGTATAACATTTTTAAGGTTCGTGTTTAATCCCAAAAACGGTTTCTTTATAATCTTGGGGTATGCCATGGTTGTATCTATAATACTAATACGTATTATTATTTAGCAGTAAAGTTTATTTCTTTGAATCCACTTGTCTCAGAAAGAACAGGATTTGATCTTTGTGATGAAACCGTGAGCGAAAGTTAATGTAATCTATAGGTACGAAGTAGTAAATTTAACCACATTTCTTCTCAATGAAACAAACTCTCATGAAAAACCAGTTGCTACATTTTTCTATGTATAAAGTTCAGTGTTCAAAGATCGGCAAAACTGTCCTTTTGAGTTTATCTTTCAGAGGATCAAAAGTTACCAAAAACTATATCCCGAGAGTCTCAAAGGTTCGGATAACCGCCTCGACACACGCGAGGAAGTTAATCTAAAAATACGACCTGTAGAAAAAGTAGCCAAAAGCGAGTCCGACCCGAGCTTAAAGGGTTCCGTACCATTTTCTATAATAGGAGTAACATTTCGCATAGTTTGCTGTGTAAAATTGGCCTTTAAAGTGTTAATTTTGTTTTGGTTTTCAGTATTTGTTGTTACAGCAACAAAATAAATACGTCATCTGTGAAAGTTTCAAGTGTCTAACGATTATAGTTCATGAGATAGAGCCTGGGTATCAACGAACAGACGGACAACAAAGTGTTAGTAATAGGGCCCCATTTTACCCTCTGCGTACGGAACCATAAAAACGTAAGAAGAACTCTTAAAATATAGAAAGACATAATGTCAGGGTCACTACGAATCCTTTGGGGATTGGCAAACAAATGGTATAAACGTTTACTTTTGGCTCATGGTGACCCAGCGGCTAAACTGTGATTTTCATTGGGTATTGGTTTCTTCTTGCACTGAGAAACAATGAGCGTTATTCACCATGATTACACAAGGCGAATTGGCTCATTTCACATGGCTCCGAAACTAAAGAACCGATTTTGTTTTTGTTTGACCTTTCACTGTTGGGAAACAAGACTACCTATCCCCGGGTGACATAGGCTTATTTTATCGAAGTATCGCAGTAAGTAAAACCACTGGTAGAAGCTAACACAAAATACAAATAAAAAGAAAAATTGTCTTTTAAATACAACTTTGAGTCTAAAGAAGCTTATCCTGAAATTATAAACGGCTGATACAGAGCTTAAGTTCATAATTTCGCTTTGAAAGCAGTTGCTTCGTAATTATTTCAACTGTTTCATAAAAAGTTGTAGGTACTTTTTTTCTTAGTTGGCTTATTTAATAACTAACTTTCTTAGTATCTAATTTATTCACTATCCTCCTTTATATTTTGGAAAAAATATGGCACGTTCATGTGAAAAAGTATTAGGCTTAGTCAGTAGATTTTTTTATATTTCTATGGTACTCATTTATGGCATATAGGTACCTAAAGTGACTTCATAATAGCTACAGAATGGCATGACACTCTTACCCATGTCCATCAACAAACAGACATGTAAGTCACTTTTATTTCCCACTAGCTGGTGCCCGCGACTTCGTCTGCGCAGGTTTAGTATTTCGAACAATATGTTTACAAATTGTAGCCTATGTGTTATTCTGATGTATAAGCTATATTATTGTAAAGTTTCATTAAAATCCATTCAGTAGTTTTTGCGTGAAAGAGTAACAAACATCCATACATCCATACATACAAACTTTCGCGTTTATAATATTAGTAGGATTCAAACAATTTTCATAGTTTCAGCAAAAATGCCGCACATTTTGCAAATTCCTTCTTTCCTTTTAGCTGTCAAACAACAAGTATAGCACCTACCTAATTAAACTTTTGAAGGTTCATTTTTTCACACCCCACTTTAGTCCTTTTTTATATTCTTTCAAAGGTTTCCTCACGTATTCGTGAAGAGCTCTTTTCTATACATTTTCTATACATATGTCGGAACATTTAAATATCAATGATGTGAACGTGTTAAGGTTTTTCAACCGTTCTTAAATTCTGGTAGGTTTGATGAGTTTCTTTGAGAATTGTAGGTACTACATAATGGGTATTTTTAGGTTAATATTTTTAATGATATTTTTGATTTAAATATTAACAAACACAAGTACACCTACTATTACGTAGGTAACCTTACAAAAAATGGAGAGAGACAAAAAAAATACGAAATTGGCAGCCGGAAATCGCTTAATCTTAAAGCTTTCTTAAAGTTTTCCTTCTTAAACGCGCTAATTTCAGAAATTACTATTCCGATTAAAAAATATATATTTTTGGTAGATAGTCGATTTATCGAGGAAGTAGCTATAAGTTTAATACAAGTACGCGAATATGTTTTGAAGAGACGTTGGTAGAAGCTAGTACATATTTCATCCGGGGCTGAGGGTTGTTCGAAAGAGATACCGCGGCCCTGGTACATAAAAGGCCTATGACGGAACACGACGGTTTTTAGTCAGTAAGAGTCTGACACTCCCTCACCGCTGCTAACCCACAGCGGGAGGGGTCATTTGATGATTTTTAACGTCGGAAAAAAAAAGAAGTACATATTTCATAAATTCAAAACAGATCTAGATTTACTGTTTACAAGTGAATTTAAGTGAATTTGTAACCAAACCCTGTATTAGTAAATAGTTAAGCAATCCCTATATCCACGACTCCCTTCACTTTCCTAAGGCACATCTTGATAAGAAATCATTATGCACTTATATTTCGTAAACTTGGCTCCGAATCGCTTTTAGTTTACTTCTAATTAAAATACCATTAGATATTGTAAAGTATAGAAATGCTCGTGGCTAAGGCATAAAATAAAGTTAAGATACATCATAAGGCTAAGCAACAGTCGGTCCATGGATGGGTGACCATTTTATCATGACGAGTTCATCCGTGTTTCGGAAGGCATGATAAATTGGTGGGTCCCGGTTGTCATTTGAACATCTTTGGCAGTCGTTACGGGCAGTCAGAAGCGTGAAATACATTCTAACCAAGGAGTATCGGGTTGTCCAGGAAACTGGGTTGAGGAGGTCAGATAGGCAGTCGCTCCATGTAAAACAATGGTACTCAGCTGCATCCAGCTAGACTGGAAGTCGACCCCAACATAGTTGGGAAAAGGTTAGGCAGATTCGTGTGTAAATAGTTATACAGTTTGATATCACCAATCCATCGTTCCCAGCTCAGCTAACCGCCGTTAAAATGCTGATAAACTATATAACAGTAATATTAAAACATCTCCATGATATTACCATTTATTTATCTAATGGACACCTTTTTCCTCCATAAGTAAGAATACCCATACACTGCAGACTAAACAGTCGACAGTTGACCCAATAGTTTGCAAAAATATTATATTAAAAGAATATCTTGATTCCAATTTTCAGTCGGTCTGATACCGGCTAAATACCTGATCTCTGTAATATGAGTACTACCATTCATCTTCACACTGCTTTATGTGCCCAAACAAACTATCGGCCGACTTAAAGTTTGCAGTATGCGGTGCTTTAATAGAGACCTTTTTCTAGTAAATGTGGCATATATTTCATATGTTAGCCCGGTCCGTACTGGGAGCAATTATTTTGATTACGGTAGTTTATCGTCTAAGTAACACGAACACCGCTGTGGGCTATCATGGGCTAGGTTCTGTATAAACTGTGTTGAGAAAAGCTGTAATTTATTATCATTAAATAATGTATTTAAACGTGTCAGTTAATTACTTATATGATAGTTAATGCTATCTGCCAGATATTGCTATCCTGTGAAATCAACGTTATAGTTTATCTGTCAGATAAGTTCCTGAAAGGCTATCAGAGCTGTTATCAGTAATCTATGTCTCTTTGTCTGTTTGTCTTAAATTCAAAAACTGATGGACTTTCATGCGATTTTCGCAAAAAAGGTGTGATTTATAAGCGAAGCTTAGGTACTTATATACATAATTTAAAAAGCTCCATCTAGAGGTACATTAATATGATAATGCTGAAGAGTTCTTGTAGTTCGCGCTAATCTCAGTAACTAGGTACTAGTCCTATTCGAAAACTTCTTACATTCTTAGTTATACCATTTATTGATGACCTACCTTTTACGAGAACTTTTCCATTCACGTTTCAAGTTTCCACAGAAAAAAACAAAAAACAGACGAACAATGTTTCTCCATTCACAAAGAATGAACATCAATTGGAAATGAACGAACTGTTACAGAACAGTTAGGGGCGGAATTTATTAATTAATAGATTAACGAGCACGCCTGTTAATTGAGAGTACACATCCCGATGTTTCAAATCGATGACTAGTGCAAGTTGTTTTGGGGTTCCGTATCAAAAAGTGAAATAAATAATTTATTCCCGGGGTCGAAAAAAAACTTATAGAGGTGTCTTCACTTGAAAAGAGCTTTTAAAATAAAATATCACATCATATTTATGTTTTAAAACTGAAAGTTTGTGCGGATTTTTGTAAAAACACAGAATTATAGACTTTATATTCGTGTGTGGAATTTTAGTTTCTTACGGACGCTGTGTGGTTTTGTAGAATTTTTCAAGTTTTCCTTCCTAGTTATTTTTTTTTCTAACTATAAAATCATTGAGCCACTTTTTCTATAGCTATCTCTTACCTTGTCACATTCAACTAAAATAACCGCATCCAAGGTCTACTATATACCACCAACTTATTGCGTAAAGGGTTTAAAATACCCACACACTAAATACTTAAAACATTTTACCCGACGGAACAAAACGCGATTCTTAATATAAATCCACATTTCCTATCCAAGAAGCTTTACAAACTTGTGTGAGTTTCCAATTCATAACTCCGATCCTATTTGTAGGCGTGACGTACCGTTTGACGTGCTACAATGGAAACTTATAACTAGCGTGAGTCATCGCCTAATATTGAGCGGGGTTAAAGCTTAGGCGAAAGCGATTTGTAATGTTTGTCCGACTTTGAAAAGGGGAGGTTCGCAGTTTGGCGTATGTGTATGTGGTATTGTGGGCGATTATTTTAGTTTTGGTTAGCTGATATTGATGCGATTTTCAGCATAGGATTTGTCAGACTTGCGACTTAGGAAAAGGTTTTTGATTATATTATTGAATTCGCTTGTTTTTTTTTTTCATAATTATACTAGCTGTTTTTCGCAGTTTTACTCGCTTGCAGAGAGAATAGCGTAAAAAGGGGTAAGTATCTATAAGTTTCATCGATATGTATGTCGGTGTCTGTGTGTCTGTCTGTGACACCGTAGCTCTTAAAGAAATAAACAGATTTGAATGCGTTTTCTTTAGTTGAAAGCTGGTTTTCCAGTGATTGTTCTTAGACATGTTTCATCAAATTTATCTGGCTGTTTGACAACAGTGACAGGGATTTCAGGAACAAAATATGTAGGTCTAAATACTTCTTATCGACAAACCAACTATCCTTCCTTGAAAATCATATTTTCTTCACGAATAACCTTAACATTTTCCATCACGACATTTCTGCTTACCCCTTTTAAGCCATTACAGGCGTGAATTTAATTTCCTAGCCGTATAATGAGCTGAAATTTAATATCATGCCAATATTAAGTTACAAATTGAAAATGACAGAATATCAATATAGGGTTTTATTCATAATTGAATACATGTCCCGTTTCTCCGGGTATTTTAAATGCGAAAACGTAACGTTATGGAATATTAAATACGTTAAATTGATTTGTATGTAGATACGCTGTAATAATGTTTTTGTTTTGTAATTGTTTGGGTTTCGTAGAAGTTGTGGTTTAGAGAATTACAGATAGTAAACTATAAATTATTTAGTGGGTGCTGTTTTTCCGTAGTTTCAGCCGTGAGCCGACCCGTAATGATATAAAATAAAGCCTATGTTACTTAGCAAAATTTCTAACACTGAATTTTTTTTTTAATGGGTTTAGTATATCGGAGCCTTAAGGTACAAACAAACAACCAAAAAAAAGATTTCTTCTTTATCATATAAGAATAGATTACCTAAAAAATCGATCGAGAAGTTTTCTGAAAATCCATCTTCTGTCCACAAATAAATAGAATGCTTTTCTTCTAGACAGTTAACTAAAAAAAAAAATGCTGCTTAATTTCCTTAGAATAAGAACATGTTATTATTTTACAAGAGTTACAGTAGACTTGAACAGTATGCATTCTTGACACAAATAAAATCTCTTACCTTTCGTAACTTGAACCAAACACAAACAAAAGTTATTTTAACAAGAGCTGATTGTTTTACTACTGGCGCATGGTCCAGGGTTCGATTCCACGCTGAGAATGAAATTATTGTTCGATTCAGTAGCCATTGAAACATGATACTTTTTAACTGACTTAGGAACTTTTGATAGTTATATATTGGGGCAATACTATAGTTTCTTTTGTTTGAAGTTTGGTATTTATAATGTTTGTTAGAAGAATAAGTTTTGGAGTGGCCTACTAGACTCTGTTTAATAACTAGTTTTTCGAGGTTTCGAGGAAACCTTAGGTTAGGTTTGGATAAAAACTTGGCTATATTACCTACAGGAAAATTTCTTCAAAATCTGTTTAGCCGTTTAAGCTTAAAGAATTTATTAGGATACACACATATTCTCAAACTTTTACCCTTTGCACCGAGATTTTTGCGCTCAAACGTCAAAAATTATAACTTCTCAAGAAATAGGTATAATTCGATTCCAATAAAAAATCCATTAAAATAATTAATCTATCCAGCTTTAGTCGGCAAAGTGGTTTTTAAGTTATTCTCTTGGAGGACAAAAAAGTGTCAAAAAATTCGGCGAAGGTTTTACCGTAATTAATTCAATTTTTGTTATATTTCCCTGTCCTTGTACAAATTGAATGAAAATCTGTGTAGCAACTCTCAATGTTTATAAAGTTACTTAGTTAGTAATATTATTTACTAGCGTTAGCCTGCGGTTTTACGCGTATTTTCAGTGAAATTCTTTCCGTGTTCGGATAAAGTCTACAAATATGTCACAATGTTACTTACTGAAAATTTTCATCGAAATCCGTTCTCTCAAACGCATACGAACTTTTTTTAATAGGAACTAGTGAGTCTATTTTGATGCAAAAGAAAGACTGTCTCTGCAAAAAAAAAAATGTTGTTTTATTATCTGCTATAAAAAAGGTTGCAAATTATATTATTAAATGCAACACAGAATATATTAAAATTAAGAATTAATAAACACAGAATTATTTAATGATTAGATACCTATATAAAAATTGAAAAATCCTAAAAAGAAAAATAAATAAATAAAATCAATCAACAACAAACGCAAATAATTTGTAACTTGGAGTTAAAAATATAATTTTTGAACTGGCAACAAGGATGTAACTCCCGGAACTCGGGGTGACCTTTTTTCGGTCCCTGTTTTAGGGAAACCCTCGATGTCAAAGTTTTATTCCCAAACAAATCCTTTATTTCACGAATAAATGAATGTTACGTATTTCCTTCAGTTTTTGCTTCAAAGATAGCATGTTTTTGAACGACCTATTTTTAACTTGAGGTTCGTAAAAATAATCACAGAACGTGTAAACTTTACAGTACAAAAATCTAAATTTAAAAATGACAATTCAGAATTTTGGGTTTTTATATAATCATTATGAGTTTTGTCAAAAAAATTAACCCGTAAAACTTTTGTAAATATTTTCAGAATTTCCAAAAAGTTGGATGGCCCAGGGATTAGTCGATTTTTAAACGGTTTTATTTAGCTCACCCCGTTTGTTTTATTTATTCTTGGGTCAAATTTAGTAATTCAAATTTCACCCTCTTCCTGTCAACCGATTAATCTGAAATTTTGTATACACCTTTAATTCCGATGACAATACAATATACTAATATTAATAACATTGTAAATCCAACATGGCCGCCGGCACAAAATGGCGGATTACATATTTTTCCACAACCCCCTCAATATGGGTATCAAATGAAAGGGCTACACAAGTAGAATACTGTCAGCAACCCCAGCGGGGCCCAACAGGGCCAAGGCCTGCCTGGGCTGCGGGATTGTTCGAAAGAGTTACCGTGGCCCTGGTATCTACATACAAGGCCTACGACGAAACATAACTGTTTTTAGTCAGTAAGAGTCTGGCACTCCCTTACCGCTGCTGACCCAGGCCCCTCCCTGGGTCACTACTAAAAACTAGAAAATAAAAAATCGGTAAAAAAACTTTTAAGTTAAACGGTTTTATTTTATGTGCACTGAAAACTAGAAAATAAAAAAATATTTACTTATCTGTCAACCTACGTAGGTGGTCCCGGTCATATTAGACTAAAATAAAAACGTGGGGCCCTCTGAAATCCTACCTATGGCAAAGCATATCTTTACCTATACTTTGGTAGATCATGAGCTCGGCGTTCGCTGGTGAAGCCGCTACGGCTGATTATTGATTGTCAAAATCTCCAGTTACGCTTATTATATGTAGTAAGTCGATGCAATCCACACCTATTATACCTCTAGAAGAAAGTACTACAGCAATAGTTAATGGGCCCCACGTTTTTATTTTAGTCTAATATGACCGGGACCACCTACGTAGGTTGACAGATAAGTAAATATTTTTTTATTTTCTAGTTTTCAGTGCACATAAAATAAAACCGTTTAACTTAAAAGTTTTTTTACCGATTTTTTAAGTTGATCATTTGAATTCTATAGTGATTCTCAACTTTCAGTAATGTTATTAGAAGTTCCCATATAATTTAACTTTTACAGCAGACCATTAAAACCACCAACAAACATATTAATCCTGAAAGTTGTCCTAAACAATTACACAGCATCACCCACTAAATTAAGCATACACACTAAAACAACACTGCATGCAATAAAACCTTTACATAACAAATTGCAAAATAACCCGTCCAAAACGAATGCCCAATCTATTTACGTAAAGCTTTGCCGCATCCAATATTTAAAAAGGGGTAAAGATTGACGCGTCCGCGATAAAAACGCGGTATAAAAATAAAATGGGGCGACTCCAATTTGTGAGGTCTAATTTTTTTCAGGCCATTTTCTACCTAGCTTGATAAATCAGACCGTATCGCGATTGCAACCCCGCCCGGCCGCACCCTTACCGACAAACATTCTACATCTACTCTATTTTCTTCGGCATTTGTTTAACGGGGCGCGCCGGCCATATAACTGTATTGCGCACTATAATCGGTCAATCTGTCGCATTATTACTCAGGCGAACTACCCTTAGCCTCCCCAAATAAGTTACAAAAGCGATAAAGCCAAGAAATGACCTTAAAATAAACAGATGATCGTGGAACGAGGTGCGGTGTCCACCTGCAATAAAGGCTTGTGGACATAGCCGACGCGCCCTTACTCTAATGAGGACACTTTATGGGGCTAGCTAGCATTTAGTTTTTATTGTCTGTGCGCGCGCAACCCCTTGTCGATGGTTTATAAAGAGGAACGTGGAACGAACACACTCAGTGTCCCACGTGATGGCGTCGAGCGCGGCCGTCTCTCACTCCTCGTCAAGTTAATATGTGTTAATTCGTTCGATCGTGTTTCGTTAAATGAGTGACTCAGATGTGAGTCGGTCTCGCTTCACCCGATAATTGGACGCCAGCCTAGAAAACGAATTAACGAGTTCTATTGTTTTTTTTAACGTTCCTTGTGTTATGGTGAAATTTAAGGAAACAATTAGTAACTGAGGTGTGAACTGAAAGCTAACCATTTCCGCTCTAATTTGAAACATTTATTCTGGAAAAAATAAAATTGTTCGTTGTTTAAATCGACTTGAAAACAAAAGTTTTCATTTACGTCCAAAAGTTTGGCGAATAAATCTAAAGAACAGTTCTCTTCATAAAATATTATTTTAACTAACTTAAAGTCTGGAGTTTATTCAAAAAGTACTGGAGTAAGCGATTCAGAAGTTTCTCTTGGACAAGAATTGGCGTATTCAAAACAGTTGGAAACTTAAACACAACTTTTGGAATAAACGCTTAAGCGCAATTTATCGGAGAAAACTTCAATTTCAGGAAGATTTATTACTATAGATTTTACATTGTTTTGCTATTTTAATTACTTTATACCGACTTATATTCAAGGAACTTATAGTTCAGCCTTTTTCTTTCTTTCTTTTGTAGCCTATAGGCTTGGCTAAACATGTGGGACTGTTCATAATCCCACAAGTGGGCAAAGATTTCCTCCACCTTTCGTTTAATTTATTCTGTATATTGTAACTTATCAAAAAATATTTAATCCTTCTAGATTGAAGATTGTGTCCTCCCTCATTATCCCACTGTACATGCCTCTTCTCATATAGGTAGGGAATCAACATTAATCACAACGCTGGCTCAAGGCGACTTGGTGATTTCAGGTTTTTAAGTCCAGGTTTCCTCAAGATGGTCTTCTTCACCCCTTCCTAGTTAGACCAAATTACGCTTACAAAGTTTATAATAACTTGGAAAAGCTACATTTTTACTTGACTGATTTGGGTTTTAACCACTAGGCCTATGTTCTTTCTCAGACTGTAGTTTCTGTAGACAATCTGTCTACAAAATTTTATTTTAATCGGCTCAATTATTTTGGCGTAAAAGTGCGACAGACAGAGGTATTTTCGAATTTAGTAAGAATTTTTACCTCATTCAAAATTTTGGTATGGGATATCCCAAAACATGAGTAACTAAATACAAGAAGAGTTTATTATAAGTGCCTTCTAGGAAGTATAACTTCAGTTTACATATTTGTTTTCAAGGTAAATAGGTAGTTTAGTATTATAGGATTTTCCTTACCCTTTTCTGATTAATATATAAGTATTTTAGATTCTCATGTGTCGAAAAGTAAATGTAGACCAAACCAACAAAAAAAAAATAACTAAAATAAGACAATTTTGTTCGCAGCATTTTAGCATTATTTTGTTATTATCTGTCTAGCTTTTTCCCAACTATCTTGTGGTCGGCTGCCAATCTTACTGAATGCATAGAACGCCCACCAATCTAACGTGCTTTCCGAAAAAATAAATACAAACATCCAAACTGAGAACCTCTTCCTTTTTGAAATGTCGGTTAAAAATAGGTCGATTTAAAAATGTGAAAGAATAATTCTTATAATCTAATATACTTTTCTGAATAAATCACTCAACCGATTTCGAAAAACAAATACGTCGGAGGCAAATAGATCTTCCTGAAAAAATTACCTTAGGATATTTTCTATACTTTTTCGAAAGAACTAATTCTGTGACCGGGTTTTTTTATTAAGTGCCAGTAGATGACGTTTTTAACACTAACATATTTTAATGGGTACGATAAACAATACACTTATTGATTATTATTTTCCTTACACTTTTTCCTTCCTTTGCGTTAAACATTATAAATAACTTTATCTGACATTCATTCATTTTAATACATACATGCTTATAAGTTGTAGTTAGGAAGTAATAGTTCCCAAACCCTGAATAAACAAATTAAAAAAAAACTTGTTTAAAAAAAAACACTATGACTGTCTATTTGTTGGTCAGTCTTTGCCACCGTAGCTCTTAAAAGGATTATCCAACTTGGATGCAAGTTTCTTTAATTTAAAAGCTGATTTTGTCAATATACCTATAATTTAAGACAATCTGAAATGAAGGAAAAAAATCTGAAAATTAAATAGGTTACTGTTAGACCATGGTTAGCTTTTTTGTCCACATTCAAATTAATTTTCATTGTAAATTAAAGCCTGAAAATGTTTTCTGTGAAAACATAGTTTTATGGTGTCGTGATTCATAAAGTGAAACCTAAAATAGGTAAGAGATTTAATTTTGTTTTCCCACTAATATAATAGAAATTATTCCCATAACTTATAATAACGGTGATCTAAAAAAATATAGTAATTTGCATACATACTGGTGCATACTGGCATCTTTATCAATTTTCAGCAAAATTCTAAGATGTGGAAAAAATAGACTTCGTCTATGAATTTTACTAAGTATGTTACTTGTTTAGCTACAGTCGTTACGGGTAGTCAGAAGCCAGTAAGTCTGACACCAGTCTAACCAAGGGGTATCGGGTTGCCCGGGTAACTGGGTTGAGGAGGTCAGATAGGCAGTCGCTTCTTGTAAAGCACTGGTACTCAGCTGAATCCGGTTAGACTGGAAGCCGACCCCAACATGATTGGGAAAAAGGCTCGGAGGATGATGTTACTTGTTTAGCTAGAACCCTATGCTATAATAAAGAAAATCATGAATAAATAACTTTTGAGTCAGTAGACATGCAAGTTTTATACAAAACAGCACTTTTGTATAGTTCGGCCATTCAGAGAATGCGTTCCTGACACGTCGCGATTGAACTGACGACGTAACTACATTCATTGATTATTGATATAATAATGTTGTTTTAATGCTCCTCAATTGTTAAAACGGTAAACAACCAGCAAAAATATTTTTATCGTAACTGCAACGCCATTGCAAAGTTACGTCGTCAGTTCAATCGCGACGTGTCAGGAACGCATTCTCTGAATGGCCGAACTATAGTAGTTGTGACGAGTTCGACAAAAAATATGACGAATCATCTCGTGACGTTGTGACCATGACGAAAATCGTTATATGTACTTCAGACATACTTTTTTTTGTAAATGGACGATTTTTTACATAAGTAGCGTGCAACTAAAATAAGTTTCCAGTAGTCTCTTAAATTGTTCAAAAATTTTGCGTTTAAATTGATTGTAGACTCAAAAAGAATCAAAAAGTAAAAAAATAACCAGCTTGGTTTTTATTTACAGAAACATAAAATATCAAATAGGTATGTAATCTTGTTAAAATATGTATTCAACTTGGATTATTACTTTATGCTACTTGAATTACTATTTTATAACTTTATAGCCCACAACAAGCTGATGATTTCCCACGTTTAAAAATGCATAGTATAAGCTTTAACAATAAACAAACAAATATTAAAACAACCGGTACAAATACCAGTTAAACTTGATTTTAAATAACATCATATTATTTAGATATTAAAGATACATAGACTTATATCTGTCAAAAACTATTTTTGCTACTTATATTTAAAAAAAATTATGCTTATCTACAATGGTGCATGCCTATTCGGCGGCGTAGAGATGCTCACGTTCTTTCTTTTCTTTACTCTGTTCTTCACAATCCTCTCGCTCCAAGTTATCTTCGTGAACGCTTTGAGTTCCTCGTTCCCAGAGGCAAACCTTGTCGCTCTTCCTCATCTCTTCTGCTTCGTATCCCATCCCACACTTCAAGTCGCTATGATGGATCATTCACTGTTCGTGCTGTTAGGCTGTGGAATACCCTTCCGCATTCTATACGCGAGAGCTCATCATTGGATATGTTTAAGAGACGAGTTAAGGAACATTATTTATCAACATGACCTTTGTATATTTGTGTATATATTTGTATATATTATATTGTATATATTTCATGTAATTATAAAAGGTATATATTTAATTTATTATACGGAATTATTCATATAGATTCTTTTTATTAGTATAAAGTTGCACATTTGCCCTACCCCATCAAATCACTCTTTCACTCTAAGGTTGGCTGGAAGAGAACCCAACACTGGGTTAAGCTCGCCATTGTACATTATCTCTCTGTATTAAGTGTGTCTCTCTGTATTTATGTGTGCAATAAAGAATAATGGTTTTGAGGTTAAGTTTTTTAATGTTTATGCAATTTTGTCATGTTAGATTAAGCTATAAATAATAATATCAAGATGACTTTTATAATAATTACAATGCCTAGTTAGCCTTTCAAAAAATCCCAAAACAGTTGTATATAACTTGACATCAACAAATCCTACATACTAGCAGAGATTCCAATAGCTACGTTAAAACTTTACCATAACGAGAGCACACAAATCGCAATATAGCTCAGACTGACGTCATCACTCCAGGGAACCCAACGTGGCTTAGAATGGAATCCAAATGGAATCGAATAGACTTTTACTGGTATATTATCCTGGTTCCCTAGAGACTGTGGTATGTTAAACCTGAAATTGGTAAAAGATCTGCGAAATGGGTTATTTTTCGACCTGTGATTTTGTGGTCGAGAGAGTAAAATTGTTTCTATTTCTGTTATTTTTATGCAAGTAAGTTTCTGGATGGCTCACCCCCATAAGATTTTCCATTTAGTTAGCTGTCCCAGGAATATTTAAAAGAACAAGAATGGTTTCAAAAGTCACCTATACGTATTATGTTTCTTGCGTCAACGTGTGGAGTGTCCAAAATTGAACTTACTGATATAAGTCACTAACTATATTAAAAAAATGATTCCTTCACTATTTAAGCAAAACACACATCAAAAACGTCACCATTAAACTTCCAGTCTCCAAATAAAATACACCCTCAAATAAACAGCTTAACAAAAATTCAATACGTTTGCGTAACATAGGAATGCTTATTCACGGCTCAACTTTCTGACTCTAAGCTCCGCTTTATTGCACCTTCAAATCCTTTGAAAGATAAGGGCGATTCTCTGTAAGCTCGTTCAGCTCCATACAATTTCTGTCCTGGCAATTTTTTTTTAAATTTGACAAAAAACCTAGTCCTATGCCAAAGAAAATTAACTATTCATTTAGTTAGACAAGGAGGCCCACTGAATTTGTACCTATTTTCCGAGTTATTAGCGATTTTCCAAAAAATCATGGGACTGTTTGAGGCATCAGGGGACTGTTTTGAATGTGAACAGAAACCCACATTTTATGACTTTTCTATGATCAAAAGCCATATATTTTGGGGTTTTATTACCGCAAGCATGACACGACATAGATCTAGATACGTCGCAACATAGATATTCCAGCAACTCCTGGTGATTGTTGTAAGTTAATATGTTAGCAGTATGAAGAGCGCTGAGCTTCATGTCTATGTGGCTGTGAACTATACAAAGACGTGTTTCGCCATTTTGAGCGTTTGGTTTGATAACCCATTTCTTTCAACTGCTTACCAATGACGTCGCCGGCCAAAAAGTCGTGGTAGACCTCGTGGGTAAAGAACCAACTTGTCAATTATGAGGGCGCGGCTTCGATTCCAGGTCAGGCAAGTACCAATGCAACTTTTCTGTATGTACTTTCACCAGAGACTGTGTTTCGGATGGCACGTTAGACTGTAGGTCTCGGCTGTTATTTAACATCCTTGACAGTCGTTACGGGTAGTCAGACGCCAGTAAGTCTAACACCAGTCGAACTAAGGGGTACAGGGTTAGGGCACGCCACCATAGCGGGGACCTCTTTGAGGAGTGGCTCGGGAGGAGTCACGGCGCCCTCATTTACCGCATGACGCAGGTCCTCACCGGACACGGTTGTTTTGGGAAGTATCGAATCGGTCGTGAGGTGGCGCCCGGGTGTCACCACTGTGCGGACAGTTTCGAGGACACGGTGGACCTCACAGTCCAGGAGTGCCCTGCATGGGAAGGACACCGCCGGATCCTCGTCGAGGGCGTCCGGCCCTGGTTCAGGCCATGGTCCGGGGCGAGAGGAATGGGATGCCGTCGCCTCCTTCTGCGAAGCAGTCATGCTCGAGAAGTAGGCGGCGGAACGACAGAGTTCGCATCTCTCATCCCGGCTGGACCAGGTAGTCACCACGGGCGCCGGGTTGCGCGAGACGACTCCCGGCCACCGTAGGCGTGGGTCTGTGGGCGATGAGTTCGGATGGTTCATCGTTCCTGCGTCTTTTTAGACAACAGACCCGTGTTGGTGGCGTGCGTAGTTCCACGCGCTCCTCAAGTTGATGTCAGCAACCCTAGCTAGGCCCAGCAGGGCATAGGGCCGCTGGGGCTGCGGGGCTGTACGAAAGAGTTACCACGGCCCTGGTACATTAAAGGCCTACGACGGAACACGACGGATTTTTAGTCAGTAAAAGTCTGACACTCCCTCACCGCTTCTGACCCGCAGCGGGAGGGGTCATTTGATGATTTTTAGCGTCGTTAAAAAAAGTCGGTTGCACGGGTAACTGAGTTGTGGAGGTCAGATAGGGCAGTCGCTCCTGCCGCGCTGCTTCTCTCTTTTTTTGTAGTAATTCCTCTCGGGATAGCTTCTTCTTTTTAGGGGCCATATCACGTGCGTTCGATCAGCCTGTGTAATATATTTCAAGTTCATAAAGGAAAAAAATAATGCGATGCAATGATAATTTGATTCTTAAATTATTAAAAGAGACTAGCGAATACATTTACACAAACAATTCATGAAAACTATTAAACCAATACGCAGAATACACAGTCCCCTGTTTTGTTAAACAGTCCCCTGTTGCGTTTTTTGGCAAAGGACTGTTGCCAGAGGACTGTGTATTTCAGTTAGATTTCACAATATTTATGAAACCGATGTCTTATAGTTTTTTAAGAACCTACCGATCAATTAAGGCACAAATAATGTAACAATTAACTATAAATAGAGATAATTTAAGTAATTAAATTACATACAATTATTTACCAGAGGCCTGTGTGAGGTAGCGGCCCAAACGCTTGTTCACCTCACAAATGACGCTCTAACATTAAACAGAATGGCGTATCGTTACCGCATTTGATTAGTTTGCCAACTTCACAATAATTGCATTTCGTTGCACTAATAAAACGATTGTAAAATATTATAGTTTTTTTTAAATATTGATTTAAATTTTTGGCAGGGGACTGTATTAAAATTCTCAGGACAAAGTTTACAGGAGTTTATTAAAATGAATAAAGTTGTAATGAGTGCTTGTTTTACGAAAATAATATAATTTCATTATTTTTGTTTGTGATATTAACTGCCAAGTGAATGTAGTTTCATCAAGTTTTTCGGAAATCGCATTTCTAGGTGTAAATGCAGTGAAAGGGACAGCCAGGGGACTGTATTTTTCGAGCTTTTAAAACGTATAGAAAAAAAATTAAAGTAATTATGTTTATAAAAACAAAGGGCCCGTGAAGCTTCAGGGTTAAAGTTTCATAAAATGTGATTTTTTAAATAAGAATTAAACTATTTATTGAAAAAATCGGTCCGGACAGCCGATTACGAGCTTACAGAGAATCGCCCATAAACAGGTTCGCTCCAAATGCTCCCGAATTGCTCTCTCTGCTTTCTCGTGCTTGAATTTTTATTTTTAGTTCTAAAACTAGTTATGACTGTGTAGTTTTATGAATTTTTCACACTGTACTGGATACTTTTGTGCTTGGTTGGGGTATTTTGAGGCATTATTTTCTGTTAGGCATTATTTAATGGAGATTTGTTTTATTGAAATATGGTTCTGTCTTGTTTATTTTATTGTAACTTTAAACTATTACCATAATATACGTAGTTAATTAGGGTTTAAAACTGGATTAAACGCTTAAAAGTTGACGCTTTTTGAGGCAGACAAAAAAGTGACAAGTGTTTAAAAATCTGCATGTCACTTTTACTAAAAGGGAATGGCTTACTACTCTTTCTCAATAAGTTTTAACACTACCTGCCTAGCATTTTACCATCAATATTGGAATCAGCTCCCAATCTAACCAGAAGCAGCTGAGTGACAATGTTTTACATCGACTTTCTGACCTCTTGAAATTGTAACACCATTAATTTAACCACCTCTTCCAAATACTAATACCTAATTAATTTCGGCAAACCAGTCAACTTGATTGCTACACACCCTGACACTCCCAGGAGTGTCAGAGAGCGCTACTACATAAGTAGTGACTACCCGCAACGCTACCCAATCTCTTTAGTTGTCCCCAGTGGGCAATCGCGATTAATTTGTGGACACAGCCCTATCGGATCGTCTGGACATTGTTACTAACAAATTGTGGTTGGAAATAGTTCTGTTGTTAGTGTGGTAGAATTTAGCTTCCGTTTGTGTAGTTTTTGACTAGACTTCTGAAATTGGGATTAAGTTTCAAATTACTACGATATAGTTAGGTGTTACAAGACAATAGGCAGTCTAATTATAGACTACCCAAAAGCGCTATTGAAATGTCTGTTCTAAGGCACTCGATTTCAAAACAATCCAAATAAGAAGACTCAACAGTACCTTTATATATTTTGGTAATCATAGTGCCAGAAGACCCATCTTATTCTTCATTTCTCTTGAAGAACTTTCATCTTCAAAACCAATGCCTATTTGAAAAACAATTTCGGATTACCGATCCAAAAATTTTGTATTCAAACTCGCTCACCGCAATACGTTACTCGTTGGAAATTCGTATAAATTCCGTCCCTACTAGATTGCTATTCGTTCAAACTCCATTTTATTATTCACCTTCATTCGTATTGTTTTAGAAGCTTTTTTTCCAAAATAAGGTCACCTTTCACCCACTGGGATTTCAATTCAAAGATTTGTGGTTTAAAAGGACCTTAATTAACGGGGGTATGTATTATGTGTTTTTTTTTATTGTGAAATGGAAAAATCGTGGTATTGTTCTATGTTTTAAGGGAGTTAATATTATTGCTGTTCATACAAAATTAAACGCCAGAGAGTCTCACAATCAATCTTACCAAGTTGTATTGGGTTGCCCAGGTAACTGGGTTGAGGAGGTCAGATAGGCAGTCGCTCCTTGTAAAGCACTGGTACTCAGCTGAATTAATTTAGACCCTAGCATAATTGGGAAAAGGCTAGGCAGATAAAGAATGAAGAGAATTTAAATGTGATTATTGAAGTTAAATTCTATGTTTAGGAAAGTTCACCTGATGAAAATAGGATTAACAAATGACTCATTTGCAAGAATTTTAATCTGATTACCGTTAATTCGGATAATCCGGCTGAAGCTGGACTGTAATACCGATGTGGTTAGGATTCACGTTCTTCAACTTTTACCTGGGTTACAAAATGAGTATTCAAGCCTTTGTGATGGACCAGCTGTTTCAAGTACCAAATATCAGATATCAGTCGCGTCCCAAATGAAATTGAATGAACTTTTGGAAAGCGCTACTTAGATATTTAAATACTAACAAATACTGCAGACTTAACTATATAGGGTTGATGGTTGGGTGACAGTTTCATCATCATCATCATCATCAGCCTATCGCAGTCCTGGACATGGTGACAGTTTATTCTTAAGTTAATCAAATGGTGAATTCAATCAAACTTATACCTGCTGGTCATCATTCATCTTCATACTGATTTATAAGACCGATCCAACTAAAAGTTTGCCGTATGCGATGGGTCTTATAAAACACATAGATTATTTTAATAGAACTTCTATTATTATCAAATGTATCTTTAATGTTATCATCAAAATACATACAAATATATACATAGTTTACAACTCAATTCTGATTCATACTCCTAAAATGACTTGCACGGCCACCAACATCTCGATACCTTAATGGTTTCTCAATATATCTAAAATATTACTTACAAACTTACTTTGTTCATATAATAATATCAATTTTCTGTCAGTCACGTGTCCAGTTATAACATGTCTTGTTAGCAGTTATATTGGAGTTAGAAGTACACAAGTAACTTACTATTTTAGTTATGAGTCACGTGAAAATATGTCGAGTATCCCTGCGATGTAAATTGGTCGTAAATTCATTAATTTAGGTAGTAAGATAAAGGGTCTTGTAATAATCAAGAGAGGTCAAGGACCTAATTTTACAATTAAAGTGCTGAGAGAACTACTCCTGCAGTCGGATAAAAAGCCAGCTCACGTTCTTACGCCAGAATTTTAATTTATATCCATTTCCACCAACAATCTCTTAACGTTTCCCTAACTAAGTGTCACTTAGAATAAGGGCTCCCCCAATAATAAAGGTTATAAGGGACATTTAAACTTTGGTGAAAACGAAATTCGCATTAAGTGTTCCCTAAATGCTCTTAGGGAATCCCTAAATTTAGGTATTTGTTGATGAAAATGGGCATTACTTTCACATGTGTAATTAAGTATGGATTTATGATAGACACGAGTTTGATCACTATCTCACCTGGTGATAAGCGATGATGTGGTTGAATGAACCACTAATATCTTTTTTTGTCCTCTACATTTCTTACGATTCATGCTGTGTAGGCATTATATACCTTTTTACAGTCTCGCAGGTTAGCACAGACTTATTTTCAGCAGAGAAGTGCTCAATTAAGATTGGCAATTTCAGACTCTAAAGTCCAGGTTACCTCAAGATGTTTTCCTTCATCTTTAGTCAGTGTAGTTACAATGTTTAAACAATTCCTTAGGCTACTATTGCTAACAGATTACAAATCTGACTTTATAGCCGTTTTGGCTCTCATGTGAAAAGGAAGAAACGTTCTATTCTAGTTAACTATAAACAAATCTATTTTAAATTATGTCTGTGTTTGATCAGGCGAGATATCAAAGGATTGGTCTGTCTGCTGTATATGTCAATTTAAATGTTTTTCTTTTGGTTGCCAAGGCTGTCTATGAGATTTAGTGTCACGTTCCAGGTGTAGAAGAGTGGTTTGTATCTCTTTAATGCTGGACATTGGCAGTTTATAAAAAAACACTGGAATAATTGAAAACGACCGTTTTTTTAAGTGATTTAAAGATTAACAATAGTTTACAGGTATTTTGGTATGTACTCGTGACCAAAGATTCTTTGAGGATTTTTAAATTGTATAATTATTCCATTATGTCCTGAGATCTGACAAGTTATAGAGTAGCTATTTAACTGTATTGTACAGTCTTCTGCATCCCACATTGCACATGCATTATGGATATATGGAATATATGGAAATATTAAAAAAATGCAATTTTTTATCCTGATTTTGCTTATCTAATTATAATAACAAGCGACTACCGGAAATTATGATAAAAGAATAAGGCATTTGCTCTTACAAATGTTAATTTAATAGTTAAATATTGCAAAGTCATGCATTACTAAATCCATGAGAAGGAAAACCGGCCGTCAAAATATTACTAATAGCGGTAAAAAAATTCTTTCTCAAGCATGATTCGGCAAACTTCAATGTCAATGAACACCGTTAAAAATAAATAATATCAAAATATATGTGTTGCTGGGTATCCCAATTCTTTGGAAGTACATGATGAAATATTATGTAATAATCAAAGGCAATTCTATAATAGAAAATACTAATAAAATAAAGAGATTTATAAACATTTGTTTGTTATTACCCTAAACTCTAAAGGCTCCGACACTAGCGCAGCGATTTGAAAAATTATTTCACTGTTGAGAGTAACATAGGTTATATTTTGTCCGGGTACGGGAAAAAGGTCCCCCGGGACGCGAGTGGATCCCCGGGAAATAGTTACCTAGTAAAAAAATATTATCCAATATTATTTGACAGCCACATGATCGATCGTAAGGTTAAGCCACGTAGATGGGTGACGAAGTCTTAACAAGTTCCTACCTGTTTCAGAAGGCTTGTATAAATTGGTGGCTCTCGGCTATCATTTGAACATCTTTGGCAGTCGCTATGAATAGCCAGAAAGTCTGACAACCAGTCTTTCTAAAGGGTTTTGAGTTACCCTAGAAAATCGGTAGAGGAGGTTAGATAGGGCAGTCGTTCCATGTAAAACACTGGTACTCAGCTGCATTCAGTTAGACTGGAAGCCGACCTCAACATAGTTGGAAGAAGGCTCGGCAGATGATGATTACTGAGTCATTTAATAAGATACCTATGTAAAGATAATAATGCTCATCATACATGCAGTTTCATAACTATTTCATCATATAATACATACTAACATACTTAGCATACCAACAGTCTGATTGAATGAGTCATGCCATAGGAATATATAGCGAACGTCCTTGAACATATGATTCATAATCCAGTACTCAAGAGATTTCCATAATGCATCAGTGATATTTATGAGATGTGTTTGTTTGTTACAGGCTACAAGATCGGAGTCAAAATGAAGGTTACTGAGAGTTTTGGGTAAGATACAATTTCCTTACATAAAATTGGAAACTACACATACCTACAATTTTGCATGGTTTACCAGTGAATGTAAAATATGAAAGGAATGAAGAATTCAATGTGATTGAACCACTGTCTTTATCTTTAAATAAATATCATCTCTGAACTATTCTACTGCAAGACAACAGGCCTCTCGAATGACCATAAAGAAAAGTAATCCTCGTAAAAACGACATCTACTTTCATATTAGAGTATTCTAAAAAGTTCGTAAACGTATTAAAATCGGTTCAACCGTTTAGGAGATAGACACTGAGCAGTTAACACCATTTTGCGTTATTGGTTAAAACAGTTTGTCGAGAAGTTTTGCAATTGAATCAAAACTAAACAAACCAGAACTCCAATACATTTTTCAGTTTGTAAGCAATAAAATATATATAAAAAAAACATATGTACGTCTGTACGTATAACACGAACGTCTGCACAGCTTCACTCAATAGGATCTTTGAGTTTATGCCAAAAAATATTAATCTTACGTTCCCGAAATAAGCTTTAATGCGAGATCGATTCTGCTCTGAATTTACGAAAGTAACTGAGCGGTTTTTTTATAAGAGATTATTGGGGGTATTGGTAATAATGTTTTAGTGTGTCTGAAATGGACAGACCGACCAATAGATGGAAGATAGAAGACTCATTTTTTTTATACAGGTAGTACTAATTCTACCTTTATGGTACACAAAAAAATGCGTTATTTAACCTGTTGACATTGTACTAGCATCAAATAATCATTTTAAATACCTAAGATGTAGAGGAGAAGTTTTCAAAGTAGGCACCTTTCTCAACGCCTTTGAACTTAATATAATATTAAAATTGAAATGAAGAAATTCTGTTGGTTAAAAAAAGTCTGCTAAACTTTGGAGAACTCTGGACCTTAGAATTAACCGGGGCTTTGCTTAATTCCTAGCCATTCAATTACATATAAAGTTTTAAGATGCACTTAAAAAATATACATTATTTTATCTCCAGCATTTAAACTACCACACAAAAATTCAGGAAGCTCCCAACCCAGTACAAAGTTCACCGATTGAAAGCCGACATATGGCTCGTATCCATTTAACGATGGCTTGCGCACGCGCCGATCCATACAACATTACAATATGGCCGCCGTTATACCGCGTCCTTCAAAAGGTTGCAGACGTTATTCTGTGCCAGAAATTTTTACTTTAATCAATTATTTTTTTTATTAGTGGTTCATGGTTATTTTTATTTTTAGCGTGAGATTTGAGTAATGGAGTAACATTTAATAGCTTTGGCCCGCGGTATCGGTTGTGTACCGTGGAAGCTTCTTTGCTTATAAAAATTACCTATATCCTAACAACCATTCCCAATATTCAGTCTACCTGCTAATTTGGTTACTAGAGACAGAATTTTCCCATTAGCTCCACATAAGTAATGTCAAATTGCTGTGAATTACATAATGTTAGGAATGACTGTGATTCGATAAATGGGCTATCTAACAGTGAAAGAAATTTTCAAAATGCACCAGATGCAGAATCAAATGGACGATAGCAAAAATAGCACAAATAAACAATCTCTTCAACATCTAGCTACCTATATGAATTTAGAAAAAAATCGTGAAAAATAATAACAATAAGCCCCGCAGGGCATCTGAGGCGGATGACGGGGAGTAGCGACCCCGCGGGGCTATATATCCGAGTGCTCCAGGGAGAGTATACTGTCCCCCACCTCCGGCTTGCCGGAGTGAAGCATGACGGGGGATAGGTCTCCCGCCTCTTGGCTTGCCTTCATCGGCCGGTCAGAGTGGAGTCGCTAGAGCAAGGTTAGTCCTGCTCGGAGGGTAGGTGCCTCGTGGTAAGTGGCGAGTGGGCCGGTGATGCTGGACCCACAGGGAGCGCGTGATCTGCGTTTAAAGTCCGCCGAGGTATCCTCACCCTTCTCAGCCGCTCATGTCCCTGTTGCCCTCTTGTTGCTTTTCAGTGACTGATTCCCGGGGGCCCAGTAAGTGAGTTGGCGAGTCTCCACCTGCCATTTTAACATGTATTTAATACATTGTCATCGGCAGGTGCCATAGTTCCCGTAGTTTCCCCATTCCTAGTCCATTAGCATCCCATCACAATAGCCTAAGTAGTTTTCATCCATAGTTAGCAATAGTTTAGCACAGAACCGGGGATTGTCCTTGGGTACATTTCTATAGTGTATACAGGGATAATCGTCGGTTTTGTGTTACCATTTCATTAAAGTTGTCTCAAAAGGGCTTCAGCGTGTTGGCTTCGGCCCCACGTTCGCCTTCCAAAAATCCGGGACTCTGTAGTCCCGTGGTCGGTTAGAGACATACAAATATAACAATAATAATGTCGGAACACCTTTTCACACACGGTCGGTTATCCAAACTACATATTATTGTTTTTTTTTTATTTATTCTTGTACATATTAATTACATTTTTAAATATTAAATATAAGAATAAAAAACATTTACATATTATATTATTAATTATGTTAAAAAATATAGAAATTGAAAACTGGCCCAAAACGAATGCCGTGAAGTGTAATACACTGCCCGGCACTACAAAGGTGACCGGCGCAACATATGGCGCGCATCCGTCAGTCGACGCGTGCGCATCACATGGCGATTATTGCGCGTCATTGATAAAGACATTGTTTGGAGTACCAATCGGTTAAAATGTATGCATGCAAAATTGATCGTTCACTTAACGAAGATTTTTAGAGATTACCACGGTCCATTGTTATAAAACTGATTGCAAGTCTTGTGGTGAGCCGCACCAGTTTTCAGTTGTCAAATCTTCGATTTGATCGTTTCGATTCGCCGATTCGACTGGTTATGGTTTGGTTATCGTTGTAGTTAAATGGTGCAATTCACTCTTTCTAGTGTAAACAAAAGAATGTTACTTTTATCGAATACACACGATTCCCAAAGTTTCTATTCAAATTAATTACACAAATAGCGAATATACGTGCGACCATTAAACTCATAAAATAAATAACATCTCAAAAAGGAATTATTATGATGCAAAGTAAAACCAACAACAAATTATAACATAACAACCATATTTCAGTGCCTTATTTTACTCTAATTCTACAATAACTTTGCCAAGTAAATTTTGAAAATCTGCATTTATCGCCGCAATGCATAATTGCAACTTAAAATAATTATTTTTACTATTAACTTTGACTCGCTAATAATGTTAGTAAAGCAGGTCGGAGTTTTGGCCGGCCGCCAGTAATGGGTTATGTTAACCTATTTTTTTAACTTTTCAAGGAATCGAAAATATCAGGTTTTATAACCAAAGATGGCTGAATTTGGCGTCCGTCCAGAATATTGATTAGAATATTAAAATAAGTTGAGTTTTATAGGTTTTTTTGGAACCGGTGTTGGTAACGGTATTTTTATTGTAGCTTTAGTAAAGAATACTCAAGACCTGTATTGTGTTTTCTAAAAATATTCTTAAAACCTAGTTTTTGGATTACTTTTACTTTTTTGAGATGTGCATAAAACTGTCTGCTATGCAATTTTGGATTGAACGAATCTTTTTTTAATCCGTTATACTTTGTCCTACATAATTTGCTGGATATGGTGGCTACGAGCTTTGTAGACGGCTTTTCAAAAAGGCCAATAAAAGCTAGAACATACAAAAGTAAAATAAAGCTTTACAAATATATTTGGCATAGTTTCATCCGAGTGTAGAAAAATTAAGTCAGTCCTCACCCTAATAATTACCCCACACTACATAAAACCGTTATTAGAATCATACTTAACTATCCTTACGGATCAATTGCTTCAGGCATTTATAACTTTAGAATAAAAATTCTTTACACGACAAATAATGCCCAAAATGAGCCTAACTTCCAAAGAAAAAAAAAATACACTACCACCCACAAATTTCGGGACAGCAAATTATAGCAATTCACGAACCATGCGTCACTAGTTCAGACATCTCGTAAATTGTCTATTAACCTAATTTTTACCATTAAGCGTAACACGGAATGTACCGTCAAAGCTATAACGTTATTATTAACTGGTTCCCTGCTGTTTTGACGATTCCTTGTTATATGGTATAGACTAGTGTAGCCTGTGGTGTTGTCCGCATTTATAGACATTTATAACCTACAATACCTACAATGGTTTGTTTATCGAAATCGTAAAGAACTTTAGTCGCATTTCTAAATATGACGATATTTATGCTATAGTGCGCATGGGAATGTGCCATAGCATATCGGCTGCCGAATTCCCTGTCTGGGGTTTGATTTGGGACCTCTAAAATTGTCAAATAAACTGCTAAAGACTTACATTATAACAAGATTATGGATATTCCAGCGATGAATTTATTAAATATTAATGTCTAAAATGTTAAAGTAGTAAGTTCATTAAAAATACCTAACAAAATATTTTTACGAAGAAGCTATTGAAATAGTCCACATTAAAAATATTAAAGAACCCAGTAACAAACTTAATTAAGAAATATTGATCCTAGCCATAATAAGTCAAATTGTATCAAAAATCTAGGCTAGAGCAATTAATAAAGAAAAACTGGGTCATATTTATTGCCAGACAGTGTAATAGTAGATTATTACTGGCTACTTCATTTACAAGTTATTTTTATTGCTTAGTTCAAAACTAGTGTTTAACACATTATGCTAGCCACATTAATATGCAAGCAAGTTTAACTATTTTGTTATTTTGGTAGCAAATTATCTTGGTAGGTAGGAAGGTAGAGGTCATAAGGGGGTATCATATTGTACAGGTAACCGAATTGAGGAGGTCGGATAGGCAGTCACTCCATGTAAAATTCATCATCATGTAAGACTGGAAGCCGACCTCAACTTAGTTTGGGAAAAGGCTCGGCAGATGATGATAAAATAGAGGATATATGTAATGTGTTTATTAACATTTGTTAGTCACCACTCCATTTGCCAAAAAAAAAACTACAAACCAACAAACCCACATTTCTAAACTATAGCTTAAACCAAAAAAATCCATGCAGGTATCAAAAACCAATCCATCAATGATAACAAATTAAACATACCTACATAGAAAACTACTGCACATTTAACGATAACCATCAGCAGAATGGATAGCATTAAATGGATGGAATGAGGGGTGTATCGGCTAATTCAATTACGTGTAGTGCCACTATAGCCGTGGTCACGCGACGCGGGTGTGGTCGTATTAACCTAAATGTACTGTGGTCACTCGTGTAAGGGACGTTTCAGATGAGCGGTTGTGATTTTTTTTCGCGATATTGCGCGGTTTGAAGGAAGAGCTCGCCAACTATAAAGGACAACTACAAAGTTGTCCAAAGTTTATAGTAGTGTCAGTACTCTAGAATACCTATATGAACAAAACACCTGGTTATGGTGTTATTTCAAAAAAGTAAGACAGACGTTTGACACGTCATTACAAACCTCCGACACAAAATTTTTCGTCTGTTTACCTTTTTGTAATAATATCATTAAGTTCTCGTCACCAATAGTTAACTTTGCCGCTCAAAGTAAGACTTTTAATGACTATTTTATACATAGTGGCTGTTCCACAGTCACTAGTAGGTAACTTCAGACGTGAAAAATTATTTTACAGTTACTGACAGGCGGCCAGATAGTCAGTCGCTTCTTGTAAAGCACTGGTACTCAGCTGAATCCGGTTATACTGGAAGCCGACCCCAACATGCTTGGGAAATGGCTCGGAGGATGACAGGCGGATAAAAAACGTGCGTATATAAAACGCTAGTCTGAAACCGCTCTAAGCGTGTGTGTAGGAAGGTTACTAGAATTCGCGTGTTTAATTTAGCCATGGTATTTTATGGCGCCATTTATAGTTCGGCCATTCAGAGAATGCGTTCCTGACACGTCGCGATTGAACTGACGACGTAACTTTGCAATGGCGTTGCAGTTACGATAAAAATATTTTTGCTGGTTGTTTACCGTTTTAACAATTGAGGAGCATTAAAACAACATTATTATATCAATAATCAATGAATGTTATTACGTCGTCAGTTCAATCGCGACGTGTCAGGAACGCATTCTCTGAATGGCCGAACTAAAGTTAATACAAGTGATAAAGCGATGGTATTTTGTAGCCTTGTGGCTAAAAAGTGTCACCTGTAATACATGCCTGTGTAATGTAGATGTAGGTGACATGTAGTATGTTAAAATAATTTATGTAAGTTTAAAAAATGAAGTAACAATATTATATGTATGTCCTGAATGTGTTACATCTATAATATCGTCTATAGGTACTAATATCATAAAGACGTCTCCCCTCTCCGTGTGAGAGGGGGCCTGTGCCCAGAAGTGGGACGATAAAAAGGCTGTTACAGTTACAGTTAGGGCTGCCATCTCGAATTTCGCCAAACCCGGACAAAGATTAAAAAAAACCCGGACATTTGACGTAAATCGCATTTTTTCCCCGGACGGGTACTCTTACACCGAATGAGGTTAGTGTTTTGTATCATAATGCCGATAAATACGGAAATACAGTTAGGTGCTTTCTTACATGAAAAGTGTCCGGGTTTTCCCCGGACGCTTTTTGAAAACCCGCCCGGACGTCCCCCGGACGGGGTCAAAACGAGGACAAATCCGGGGAATCCCGGACGGATGGCAGCCCTAGTTACAGTACCTACCCTAAAGGCGCCGAAACTATTAAACTAATTTGAAATTTTCTTTCACATCTGGAAAGCTACACTCTTCTCTAGTAACATAAGCTATATTGTATGCCCTTACGGGCCAATAGGGCTAGTAAGTACATCATCATCATCATCATCATCATCAGCCTATCGCAGTCCACTGCTGGACATAGGCCTCTCCAAGTGCACGCCACTGAGATCGATTTTCGGTAAGTACATACATATGTTTTATCAATATACTTGTCGGAGGCGTCATCAGGATGGCACTATCGTCCGACATCAGTTAGGGTAATCAAGCAAAGAGATAATTCAAAGAAACTCAAAACTCAAACAAACTCAAAAACTCAAACGTTTATTCAAATTAGTCAGAACAAAAGACAGCCCCCAAAACGCCCGCCCTTCGCCACTTCCTATGTGTTTTGGCTGGGGAGAAGAAGTGGCGGAACAAACTCCCCAGCAACACATGTCTCTCTGTTAGGTTAGAAGAACCATTACAATACAAAAATCACAAGACTACAATAAGTTTAGGTACTACAACGCTAAGCAATAACACTGGGTACACTACACGTAACGAAAGGCAGTAACGCGACGACTCGACGAAGCCTCGACCAAGACTCGATCAAGACTGAGCTCCGCGGACGCCACACCGACCACCACGAATCTGCCAAGCGCGCCAAAATGTTGTTTCACCGGAAACGCCACCAGAGGGCGCGCTTGCGTGACGTTTAGTGTCCGTACTAATGACAGTCTCCGACACGGCCATCTTGACAACTCACACGTCCTCGTGTGAGGTAGGTATCTGGAACAAGAATTCACGGAAAGTAAGACGTCCTTTGTTCGGCCTTCCTGACCAAACGTTCGTAAAATGAAAACAACAAAATTTATTCTCATTCACATTTACATTGTCATAACACAAGAATCTCAGCATTTAAATTACAAAATCAACATTCGAACCAACTTAAAAATCGTTTGATCAAATTTAGTATGCAGTACTCTGTTCGTAACTCCACCTCGTCTAACAACTCATTGCCTCAATCCGGCAAAACCAGCGGGACCTCCATCCGGTAACCGAATTCAACACACACAACATATCATATTGCCTCTGTCCGGCAAGTATGGGACCTGCTCAATAATTCAAAGTTCGAATTAAAACAATTTTTACTTAGTTATCGTCAGGTTTATCTGATCAATCTAAACATTTTCAATGCAATAGAACGCTTTCACCTTGTGCGATGAGACGCGATGTCCTGGCCTGCCGCAACTCACACGGCCTCCACGACGAATCTGGGGGAGGATGACGCTCCAAACAGCAACTGCAGCGCACCTCGCCCGCCGCTTGACTAGTAGACCTCGTCCTGTTCTCCAGGCTCGGTTCACCTTAGATGTTATCTGTTAACTCAGATATGGAAAGTGCTTAGGCAACCGATCAGATATTGACAACATATGGGTCAGCAACAGACTACCACGATGGTAAGACCCAAACACATGTTATGGGTTTTAAGAATAGCAATCACCATTTAAATGAAGAAACTAGTTACATTAAATGCTAAGCACGAAATCAAAGAAAGATCGAATTGCTAGTCAGACTCAACTCGTAAATTACTAAATCATTACAGCTACGGTTGTCATTCACATCAACGCCTTCTACTCGATAGGCTTCACATAACCGTCTGTCCCTTAGCAGAGCTCTCAGCCAATCCTGGCCTTCTAGGGACCACAACCACAACCACAGTGACATGACACCAACTGTACCACAGATGTATACGGGTCTCTTCCTGGTCACCCCGATGCCGTCACACAGGCCAACGAGTCTCTTCCAGGTCACCCCGATACCCATCATAGGTACAGCTTAACACAATGAAATTACTGAGAAGGTGAATGTAACACCTTACCAAAAATCTCTAGTCTGATGCACAATTCAATCAAATGACGCAAAACTGAAATATTCTAATTCGAGGTTTTAATTGATAAACAGAAACCAGGTAATCCCTGTGACCAAACATAAGATACACACTTCAGCCATCCCTGTGACAAGTGCTCAACGGCAGTCATCTCTGTGACTTCCAACTTAACAGTCAATCAACCCTGTGATTGAAGCGCAACACACAAGCATACACACATTTACGTGCTCTCCGATGCACGAGTGAATCAATCACCAATATCCAGACTAAGGGCTGCTTTGTGAAAGTTTCTAAAACTCAAAGCGATTTCGTCCCGACCTGGGAATCGAACCCAAGACCTCGTGTATAGCAGTCACGCTTGCGACCACTAGGCCAACGAGTCAGTCAAACAGTACAATGTACAATGACAAGCCACAATAAAATTGGATTGATCTCACCAGGTTTATCATTCAGGCGTCGTAACATCTCTGTGCATAGCGTCTCGTGTATGTTCATGCTGAAATCCGGCGCGCAGTAGAATCTAGGCGTCGCGCTCGCGGACGCCACAGCGATGAACTAGCAGACTAGACTCCTTTCACTCGAAGCAGGAGAGGCTCACGGGATTATCACATGCAAAAGAAATCGGAAATCGATTAATTTTATCACAACATTTTCATAACAACGATGACAATATTGCTGTCATGGCATAAATCTAATTTCACTGATTGACGATTTTCCCAACAATGCAATCATGAAGGGCACGTGAACAGTATGTCAGAACATTATCACATTCGGATTAAAACAAACCTAACAGCAGCTTTATAACGAAGCTTGTGGCAATGAATGCTCCCTGAACCCAGGCGGTTCATAACCAACAATAATCAGCGAAACAGACTGCCTCTCAAGTTTAAAAATGTCGTAAAACAAATAACGTCAACATAAAGCAAAAATGGATTGGTCTCACCGGATTTCCACTCAACGCGCATGACGATCGCACATCGCTATCGCACACATCGCAGTGCAGCAAGGCTTTCGCGGACGTGAAGCCACGGAGATGCACGAGCACCAACATTCTGAACTCACGATAACACGACAGGCTCCTGGCAGCTGGGATGCTCCGCAGTAATTTTGTCGCCATATTGCACAATAACCACCGTCATTGTTGAAACATGAAAAAAATACAAATTCGGTTAATTTTCTAGCATACCCTCAATAACTAGCTTGACATGTTACAATGGAAAACGATACCATTACCATAACCGTGGTTACCATACTTCTACCTTCGCTGAAATTCTTAATAAATCTTCTACTACAACCTCCATTTGAAATTATCAACGTTCCATTTTTTTTTTAACCAAATGATTCAAATTCCACTTACATCGTTAAATACACACTAGCAAAAATCACATAGCAAACCTTACTAACAAAAGTCGAAACCTAAACTCAATTCAACAATTTCCGTCAAGACAACCTTTCTCCGGCGTCTGATAGCGATGACTCAAGACATCCTCTATCCGGAGTGTGATAGTCACCATTTCAAGACAACCTTTATCCGGCGTCTGACATCTACGACTCAAGACATCCTCTACCCGGAGTCTGATAGTCGACTTGCCCTTCAAGACAACCTCTATCCGGCGTCTGACAGGCACACCCAAATAACCATTCCACCGAATAACCACCTAGGATTCTTCCTAGTGCTTACCTAGATCGATTCAATGTGATAGCAGTATCGTATCAGGCGTTACAATTTTCACCACTACAATTTTTACACGTTCACATTTTGAACACGTGACCCTGTGGGCATTCGGATTACATCCCACTTCTGATGTCGGAGGCGTCATCAGGATGGCACTATCGTCCGACATCAGTTAGGGTAATCAAGCAAAGAGATAATTCAAAGAAACTCAAAACTCAAACAAACTCAAAAACTCAAACGTTTATTCAAATTAGTCAGAACAAAAGACAGCCCCCAAAACGCCCGCCCTTCGCCACTTCCTATGTGTTTTGGCTGGGGAGAAGAAGTGGCGGAACAAACTCCCCAGCAACACATGTCTCTCTGTTAGGTTAGAAGAACCATTACAATACAAAAATCACAAGACTACAATAAGTTTAGGTACTACAACGCTAAGCAATAACACTGGGTACACTACACGTAACGAAAGGCAGTAACGCGACGACTCGACGAAGCCTCGACCAAGACTCGATCAAGACTGAGCTCCGCGGACGCCACACCGACCACCACGAATCTGCCAAGCGCGCCAAAATGTTGTTTCACCGGAAACGCCACCAGAGGGCGCGCTTGCGTGACGTTTAGTGTCCGTACTAATGACAGTCTCCGACATACTTATATTTAATAATTGAGTGCCACTTACCATTTACCATTTTGCGTATTTAAATAAAGATTAAACTGGACTGGCATACAGGATGCGACATATTTCTGGTACTGGATCATCTTTTCTTTATTATTAAATTTTTTTAATCTATTATTTTTTTATTCATCATATTTTTTATTCAAATATAAGATAAAATGTACTAAATATACAGGTGTGAAATATTTTTGTTTTAAAGTCCTCTTAAAAAAGCTTCTTGCATTTTTATTGCATTAGGTACTTTTATTAAAAAAAATACACTGCTAAGGCTATCTAACTTGGGATCGCAAAGTTTCCTATACTCAATTTGAAGTTTTCTCAGCAACAAAGTGCTATATTTTCCCAGTTTTTGCTGAAATATTCCTGTAAGAGAGCATACTGCAAACTTTTAGTCGGCCGATAGTTTTTCGGGCTCATTGATCAGTATGAAAATGAATGGTAGTACGAACATTACAGAGATCAGGTATTTAGCCGGCATCAGACAGACTGAAAACTTTGATTTTTATCAAGTTTTTTTTTTTACACTGCTGCGCTAAAATTTGTTCTCTATAATTCATAATACATACATAATTATTGCTTCACTTTCACTGTATACCTTTCTCAGGTATAGCTTGAAAACTATTATAGAAATTCTTTTTGAAAACTGTCAAAGGAGTTTCTTGCCGGTTCTTCTCCATGAGACCCGCTCTTTGGAACCGTGCAACTAGCTTGACGATTCAAAAGAGCTGTTATAGGCCTACCCGAAAAAAAATTGCTAACTATCGGCCGACTAAAAGTTTCCCGTGTGCAGCTATAACTGCAACAGGTTGGGAGGTGGCGATTTGGGCCAAAGTCCCTTGATAAACGACGTGTCATTTCAGTGTACTACAGTTTGTGTTTTCGTGTTTATTTCAGCTTCAAAATTGTGTTGTTTCGACGTGTTTTATGTTTTGGAAATTTTTCGATAACGTTTTTTTTTGTGATGATGGATTTAAGGGGAGAGGAGTTAGCGATTAGGTATTTTTAGGTATTCAAATGATTGAGTATTTAAAGTCTCTCGTGATGTGAAATCATCCGAGAACTATTGCTGTTTTTGAGACTAAAATACGAGATACTAAAATAATGCTTAAAATATACGTAATTCCAGAATATATCATTGTTTACCGACTTCAAAAGAATAGAAGGTTCTCAATTCTCTGAATGTGCAAAACTAGCCACGAGCACAATGTTTCACATATTTTCAAGTTATTCAGCACAAATAAATATAAATGATAACCACATTACTTACGTAGATACGATTTCTTCCGAAATTCACAAGCGTAATAATAATTTTTCATAATACACATAAACAATTCACAAAAGAGTACAAACTCAGATTTAAAATTACCGTCTTCTCGATATGTTTACGACTACATTTTGGCAAAGCGTATATATTGATGTTGGCAACACTCGCGATTGATCTCACTCTCATTATTGGTTTTGGGCCCGTCGGGTATTCTTGTCTATTTTACTATTGTGTATCATCTGAGATTTTGTTATTATTGTTTAGGCTATAATTTAGGATTTCTTGTGGTGGTTTTGTTGGTCTAAATTCTTGCAAAAGCTCATACCTAATTTGCATTTACCCACATTATTAGCTTGAGAAGCAATAAGAAGAAAACAACGATATATTTAGTAGGTAACTAAAACTTTAATATAAAAAAAAAACTTATTAAAATAGGTGTGTGTAAAATTGTTGTATCAAAACTTTCGCAAAATACATTACTATAATGTACTTTGCTGTTACAAAAATATATGATCCTTTTATCCCTCATTCAACAGTAATTTTTTTGCCCACTGTTGCGACAAAATAAGTTTCTGCTTATTAAAACTAGATAAAGCTATAAAGGCTTTAAATAGGACACTAAAATCACTATCACATTTCCTCATATTTATTACCGGATATACTAGCCCGTAAAACTACCCCGACCATATTTCTACCATGCAAAGTTTACCACGAAACTTTCTACCAAAACTACATTAGCTTTTTAAATAAAAAGATTGATCGGTTCCCAATATCCATTACTTAATGTATTGTATAACTTATACCTATATAATTAGGTTCGCTATCAAATTACATTTTTGGGGTAAACCGCGGAGGGTAAAGATATCAATTTTTTATTCTTCGTGAACTATGGTAATATTTTCCATTACGTATTTTATGAAAAGGTAAATATTGTTGATGTTTTGGAGCTTATAACTACTTCCACGTATTTTTTATATAGAAAGTGTAAGTGATAAGATTTGAGGCCTACAATACGAGGTCAAAATTCACTTGAAAAATAAACATTAGTTTTTTTTAACACAAATGTTTACTTTGAAAACTGAACGTGAAATGAGAAGTATGCAGTTGTTTAAAGAAAATTGGGCCTTATTGTCGCGGTTTTTGAACCAGATATAGAGTGAATTTTATTTTTAAAGTAATTAGCTGATTTGATTTATAATTATTTCTAGAAAGTTTTACATTAAAATTAAAGTCATCCTCATACCCAATTTTTAGAGTATTTAACAAATAAAGGTATTAAATACTTCAATAAAGTAACTGAAATAATTTCAACACGAGAACCGAAACATAACCTCAAACAAATCGGGCCAAGGCTATCAGGATGATGAATGTATATGTAAACATCAAATATTTGTGCCAATATCGGTAATAATATATCGATGTCGATAATATTGGTAACCGCCATTCGATTCCGTTATGTTATGATCCTCGGGCGATGGAATATTAACAAAAATATTACTTGACAAATCTGCTCAAACAATTTCGCGGGAATTCGGGGACCAGGAGCCTTTTCCCAACTGTCTTACGATCGGTTTTTTGTATAACCTAATGCTGATACGTTTATTCAAGTTAATAACATGATATACACAAGATTTTCAAAAACTTAATTTTAAAAAAAGGTACCAATGACAGAACCAACACACCATCAGAATTAACAGTTTTTCTTTGTACACCTAGTTGTTTTTTCCAAAAAGGGCAGATTACCGCTATCGCAATGAGTGGAGTGAGACATCCATCCTAATTAATTTAACTATTAAATAATACAAATATTTATTATAAATCAAATCTTATCTTCCATCTCAATATGTCCATGTAACCGTGGTGAAAAGGAACGCATGAATGCGTGACTAATTTTCAAAGTGGTCTCAAGCAAAAACTAGCGATCATATACATGAAAAAGCTTTAAGGAAAAGTCAAAATTAAATACTTGAGTTCTTTCAATACGTGATTACCACGCAAATTATATTATTAGTGTTAGCACGCGTGTTGGTAATTAGATGGGTCACGCTTGCTCAGGTAAAATACGAGACGAAGAAATTCGATATTAAGAGGATAAACCTTCTATAATATCTACTATAATATTGTTGTTGAAGTTTGTTGGTTTGAACACGCTAATCTCAGGAATAACTGGTCCTATTTGAGAAAGAATGTCAGACTTTAGAGTTAGGTTAGCCAATGTATAAAGGAGAGCTATTTTTCATCTTGATAGGCGGAGTTCCCCGCAGGAGGAAGCTCGAATAAAATTAAAACAAATTTTAGACACGATCGCCGTGTCAAACCAAAAAAGTTATAAATACAAACTTGCTAAGAAACTAAATTGTATGTCGCTCCAGGCATCCCACGCAACTAGTGTCAACGGTTAAGCACCCGACGGCCATTATTTCGAAACTATCACAAATAAATCAATGTAAATACTATCTATGTATGCCGATTATAACTAAACCAATTTCCATATCAGATTGTTTGTGAACACACACCTTGTATTCGTGTCGTGTTTCCGAACGTAATTGACAGATGTCAAAAATACTTTTCGCGCCGTTTTTGCTGTCATACAATAATGATGTAGATTTTTGTAGATAATGTCTTTGTTTGATTTGTTTTTGTTCATATTTGTAGCTGTGGGAATTGCATGTTTGTAGAGCATTATTATTGTTGTATTTTTACAATGATTACTTGTCTTACTAAGCTTTTCCTTTAGTATTTTTTATCCAGCTATGAGTGGTTCTATATGTATAGACGACTGCACGTTAACCAACCTTAATCTGTCAAAATTCTTCAGTAGATTTTCAACCTTAACACAATAGTGGAAGGTTAATGTTCGATTGGTAAAATTTGACAGATTTGGTTAGGTTGACCTGCTGACTTCTGTACATGGGACCACTTTTATTAGTGTTCAATTTAATTAAGTCTTTCTACAAAATGTCAGACAGCATATATGCCAATCATTATTACATTTGCCTTATGGCACTCCGTTTAAAAATACCGTTGTCGACAAATATTTCGAATATCAATTTCAAAGACATATAATATCTCCAATCACAGACTAGACCAGTCTACCTTCAGATGACTCATACTGGCGCCAAAAACTGGCTCTAATACAATAACTTATCATATCAATCATGTGATTATGGAAGATATTCAACATACCTATTATTATAATAAAAATAGTAATATATAATTATAGTATAGTATAATAGAAGCAGTAATTAATCCAACTTGGGTAGTAATTAAAGTTTTTGAATGTGGCAACACTGTTGATGTGACCCAATTTGAAAGGTGAGGCTTCTGACATTTTGGTTTTAAACTTTCGATTAATATTTAGGTATAGTTTCGTCTGTACATACATATATCGAAGATTTTGTAAAAACTTTAGCGATCAATATGCCACCTTCTATTTCATTATTTTATAAATAAATAAATAATAAATCTTTATTAATAATAAATTATGAAATTATATTTTTTGTTACTTAAAATTGACCCATCATTAAATTAATTAGGTTTTTATTTAATAACATAGGTAGGTTATCATTTTGTTTGTAAGATATAATATTGAAAAATATCTCACTCCTCAAAAGAAATTGCGAAGAAAAATCAAGAAAAAAAATAGACCATCAAGAAAATGAATCACAAAGAAAAAATACAAGAAGAAGAAGAAAGAACTATAGATTATAAAGAGAAGATAAAGAAGAGAGTACGGTACACTGATGGGCCTGAATTGTTGCTCGAACCTGTGTTTTGATCAAGGTGAGCAAACTTTCAGGTGTGTTAGTGCCGACTTTTCTACAAAAAGAAGAATCAAGAAGAAAAATATTGTCGTTGAAGAAGAATATGACAATTTCTAACGTGATTTTGGGTTGTTAAGTTGTAAATAATGTTATTAAAGTTTATTAACAAAATTAAAAAGTAGTCTTTTATAATATTATAGTGATCTACATGTAGTACAGAACACTACAGTAACCATTACAGCTAACCTGTAAAGCTAGGCATAATATAAATTACAATATTATTAAACCATAAAGCATAACTTGAACAAAAGCCAGTGACGTCAAAATATCTTGCTGAGGCACTACCATGGAGAACAAAATGACTAGCGGAGGTGCCATAACGGAAAATCTCCTAAGAAAGTAGCGCTTCAAAATGCGACGAACGAGGGACGAGGAACGTTACTGTCTTCGCCCTTATACGCCATCTTTGAACCCAATATTTTTTTCTAATACCAAAAATCGTTGACAGATGTCTCAAAGAACCCGAACGCCTCGTTGGTTCACTCGTAAGTGATCGTTTTCGTCATGGTTACTGTACGTATTTGACCTAGAAGAAGGCGCCTGACCTACCTGCACTATAGCATCTCCTCTCCTCTTTCCTTACTCTGAGGAAGCTACTCATTCCTCTGCTTCCCTGATTAAACCCCTAGAGAGCTTGTTACGAGTTTAGGTTAACACTTAAACTTAAGTTATTGTTCCTGCGTTAACAAGGAATTAGTAGGTAGCAACTGTTTATTATAATTATTAGGTATTTGGTGTAGCCACTGTTTTCAGAAAAAAAACTGTTGCTTAATGCGACCCTGCAAAATATTTAACCGTGAATAAACACGTCCTGTAGAATTTTTTTGCGCACCCGGAAAAAAAACCGCCATGCAGAAACTACTCTGCCCACATGAATAAAATTGCCTATATACATAGCTTCCACCTAAATGGTCCAGTAGTTCCTGATTTTAGTGCTGCAAACAAACAAACTCTTCAACTTTATAATATTTATTTAATATAGTCTAGATAATGTAAAACAAACGTACAGATATGCGATCTAGTTCCAACTCACAGACATTTCTCGTCCACGCTCCGATATCCTAGATCTGTCTCGATACAGCACGCCCAGACTATAGTGTAGACACAATATGTTTCTTGTTATACAAATGCTGACACTCACTCATAATATGATTTGAATTATAACATGTTTGGACTTTAAAAGAGACTATGACCCTTGAGTTTGTTTCGGCGTTTCTTCTCAGGGATCAGTCAGTTAGGAAGTGCCGATCCCAGCGTTCTTAAAATGACGTGTAAAAGTGATGTCCAACTTGCAAAACAAACGATTTCATTTCATTTCACAAGTGTTTAGTCTTTGTCCTGTCAAAGTCGTGGTGAGTAGACGTCACACACAAACATGAAAAAATATCTTTACTTCCTCCGAAATGGGCTTGTAACACTATAAGAGTTTTCTAAATCGCTCCAGTAATTCCTGATATTAGCACGCTTTTTTTTAACGACGTCAAAAATCATCAAATGATCCCCTCCCGCTGTCCCGCTGTTCGTTAGCAGCGGTGAGGGAGTGTCAGACTCTTACTGACTAAAAACCGTCGTGTTCCGTCGTAGGCCTTTTATGTACCAGGGCCGCGGTAACTCTTTTGAACAATCCCGCAGCCCCGGCAGACGTTGGCCCTGTTGGGACCCGCTGGGGTTGCTGACATCTCTTTGAGGAGCGTGCTAAAAACTTTTAGCTTTATAATATTAAACTGTCTAGATAATGTAAAACAAACAAATATACGAACTCGCAAACATTTCTCGTCCACGCTCCGATATCCTAGATCTGTCACGATACAATGCGCCCAGACTATAGTGTAGGCACAATATGTTTCTTGTTATATAAGTGTTTAGTCTTTGTCCTGTCGAAGTGGTGACTGGACTTTGTATAGTCTATGCATTTTGTATTAGGTAAACGTGAGCTATTAATATAAATACTTGAGTACCTAGATACAACTGTATTGATTAAGCGAGGTATCCCGAAATCAATAATGGGGTATTTTATCTTAAAATCTGATTTTAAGATCCTCTGCAAATTCTAAGCAGTCAACCGAAAGTTAGCTGACAATTTATTTTTTGAAGGTTACCACATACCTAATACGTATCAATAACATTGACATAAACTTATATCTCAATACTCGCTTTTGCCTGCGGTTTGGGCACGTTCTACTTCGCGCAATCGGTTAAAAAGAAGTTTTCAAATTAGTCCAGTAGTTCCTGAGATTAGCGCATTCAAACAAAAAAAAAAACTCTTCAGCTTCATAAGTAACTATATAGTATATAGATTCGCAGAAAACGAACGTCAAAGGTGAGCTATTCAAACCAATATTTAATATCAAGAACACAAAACAATGCTCTTATTTCAAGTCCATTTATAATGCTATAAATTATTCAAAATATCATTTACCCAAATCAGCTCTTTGAAATGAAAGCGATATCATGACCTCAGACCCCGAGACCACACAGAAACAAATGTAAAGGATAGTTCAGACTAGCGTATATTATATATTTTATGTTATATATTTATGACCATTTCGATATATATGCGCACATCCATTTCGGATTCATAGTCATCATTATCGTCTCCCGAGCCTTTTCCCAACTACATATGTTTGGGGTCGGCTTCCAGTCAAACTGGATGCAGCTGAGTATCAGTGTTTTACAAGGAGCTACTTGCCTATCTGACACCCTCAACCCGGTTGCCAGGGCAGTGGCATTGTTAACACGCTTAAAGCTACCATTCAAAGTACTGTCCCAAAGTTAATGGCGGCTCGCCGTTGTAACTTTGTGCACGTACAATGTTATGCTCAGAGAATTGCGCTTATGTCAGAAACAATCCCATACATTATAATAATTGTGTCACATTCCAAGTACTTATAATTTTAGAAAAAAAAATTGACACAAAAATAAATAAGCATATCATATTTAGGAATTGGAGATATCGTTGCAAACACGCAAGTCTGTAAAACTCTAGTGTGAAACTGCTCTAAAACGTTACTACCAAAGTAAGTATTTTTCCTACAAAATCATAAAAATATCACCGAAAGAGTAATGTTCAATAATATTTTACTGCCACTCGAAACAAGGCTCTTTTTGTTCGTAAATGGATAGTTATAAAGGTTATAATTCCTTGCGATGTTTTACGAGCACTTAAACGGCAAAGATTAGATATTTCTATAGATGTGTTGTTTTGATAGTTGTATATTTCCGGGGCTGCGGGATTGTTCGAAAGAGTTACCGCGGCCCTGGTACATGAAGGGCTTAAGAAGGAACATGATGGATTTTAGTCAGTAAGATTCTGACAGTCCCTCACGCTGCACCCACAGCGGGAGGGGGTAATTCGATGATTTCCAGTAAAAAAGGTATATACAAGGTGTTGATTTGCATTTGTGCCATAGTTCAGGAGGAGGACATACAATACGTAAATAATCGATTGGAATTACAGTAGATGGGAAATAACTAATATGCACTGCTTTTTTTGTCATTATAATGCCGTGGTATTTCCGAAGTAATCCAATTTTATGAATGAAATTTATGAGTGATCGTTGCGTATGCTTTGTGTTTGCGTTTGTGTGAGGGTGCAGCACGGTTTTAACGCCAGTTACATACGCGCCAAATTAAATAAGGCTAGATGACATTTACGGAATTCCGAAAAAAAAAATTAAAGAAAAAAAATTACGTACCAATTTTTTTATTGATTTGGGTCGAGAATCATTAGCATAATTACCTCCTTGAACATGGCACGGATGCAAATCAACAGCTTGTATATACCTTATTAATACTTATTATTAGCTAGCTAGATTTTTACTACGTATAATAATTATTAGTACTTTACTACTTGATAGCTACTTATTAGTCTCCAAAATACATTATATATTTATGCAAACTATCCTGTTAAAAAGTCTACTATTCGGAATGAAATAGGTACTCACTTGCATTTGCAAACTCGCAATGCTATTCTTCGAAGAAAATTTCCTAACGGACCGTGTAATAAGAATAATATTTTATTTTCTGAAAAATATGGTAAATGCAGCTATTTCTACATAATAAAATAGAAGATATCTTTCTAACAATTTCACTACTTGCATAATTCTATACTAAAAGCTGTTACTCTCCAAATGATCCCACATTTCATCACAAATTGACGACCCTCCCAATTTGACGACAATCCCCCAAACTACCTTATTAGCCCAACCCTTCTACCTGGTGACATAAAAATCAACGGCGTGAACATACGGAATATCCCCAATCATTCCTTAATAGGCAATATTCAAAATAATAAGACCTCTCTGTTTTATGACATAATCTTTGGCACTTTATAGGAGTTTCAAGGCGAAATTTTTTTACCCTTCCGACCTCATAAAGGGGTAGAAATGGCCCCATGAAATGCCTAGCTTTTTAATAACGGCCTGTTAGGGATGGTTCGAGAGTAGTTGCAGTTTAATGGCTTTTTGGTGGTGTTTTATGAATTTTGTCTTAGTCTGGATTGATCGAAACAGTTTCCACGGTCTTGGTTGATAAAGAGCTTGAGAAGGAACATGATGGGTCAGTAAGAGTCTGACACTTCACAGATGAAAGAAAAAAGAAAGAAAGAAATGACAGTGAGGTAATTATTACAGGTTCTATCTAAACATCATCTGCCTAGCCTTTTCCCAATTATACTGGAGTCAGCTTCCAGTCTAACCGAATGTAGCTGAGTACCAGTGTTTCACAAGGTTCGACTGCCTATCTGACCACCTCAACCCAGTTACCTCAGCGACCGGATACTGATTGCAAAGACAAATAGTCTTTGCAATCAGTATCCGGATCAGACTTTCTGGCTTCAGACTACCAAAGATATACAAATGACTGCCGAGACCAGGAAAACGTATGAACCAATAGGTACATTACATTCAATACATTGAAACATAGTGCGCAAACTACTTACATAATCAGTCAGTATGTTCGTCTGTCCGATTCCGATCACGCTCCTGTCAGTGGGATGATGTCATAGCATTGTTAGCCATCTACCTACGTACCTAGTCTATGTTGTAGATCGTCGGGAGCTTTTGGTTGAATTGGGAAATTACTAATTGGTTTTTTGTAACTCCTGGATATAACTTTAGTTTTTTTTTCTTGGTATGGCATCTCGCAGTTCTACTTAGGAGGTCTTGTACTGCTTAACTAGACGTTTCCCTGTGGATGCCTACAATTTAAGGCCTCTAGCCAGGGTGAAAAATTTACTGTGAGCGTTACTTTTTATTTGGTAGCTCGTTGTGCAGTATTTATTCAGAATCTTTGATTTTATTTGTTTTTACACATTGTGGTTAGTATTTCGCGAACCCAAAGTATTAGTAATGTTAAATTTATCGCCTTTTGGTGAGGTTAGATAGCTACTCAAACAAGAATTTAACAAGAAAAAATAACTGTCTGTGTTATTAAGTTTTGTCATTTTTTTTAAGAATATATTTTCTTATGTGAGATAGAGCGAAGTGGAAGAAGAAGATACGGAAAGCGGACCCCGTCACAAGACGGGATAAACGCTAAGAAGAAGAAGATATTTTCTTATGTGAGTTTCCATAAAACACCATTTAGCTCTGAAACAAAAAATAGTCATGTAAAATACCTAGAACTTCTCTAAAACGGGCATTTTACACTTTGCCACATTTTTCACATTACCAACAGCACTCATGCTTTACCAATGAGACAATGAAGCGAGCTAATAGTCTATCTTTTACTGTCTAGCTGCCTTTTGTTCTAGAATAGCCTATTACACTGAATGAATGAGTGTTACAAAATTTATGAGCACAGTTTTTGAAATTGTACTCAGTCATATGACTGTATGTAATGTATGAAATTGTCTAGTATTTGTTGTGGTGTACGATGGATAGATGGCGGTAGTTGGCGGTTTAACATCGTCCTTTTGTAAAAAAGATTTTAACGTGTTTGCTGCTTATGGCTGAATTAATTTTAACGTCTAAAAGGTAACTTTAGCGTAGATTTTCTGTGAATAGATGATCATCTCTGGCATAGGTATAAATGTTCTTTTATGGTACGATTTATTTTTCATCTTTGAAAGTCGATGAAGGGTTGTACTGAAACACAACGTTTGTTGTGAACACAGGTTACGTTAATGTAGGACAAATATATTAGTTAGTGTAAAGTAATATATTTGTACTTTATTTGTAATACTATAGTATATAAGGTTTTGCATGTTTCGCAACTGATTTTAAAGCCGCATTTAAAATTAATCAGATTTCGTCATTTACGCCAAAATAAATGAACTATGGTAAGTAACAATTAGAGTTATATTATAGAGTTATATTGAGTTTGAGTTTATTATTATTACTCATTTATTTGCAGACCGAGGTCCATAGTGTTAGTAAATACATTAAAACTTATTAAACTATTGTTAGTAGGTACACATAGGGAAACAAAAACAACAGCACATAACTATTTCCATTTTATGAAACGTCACACTAGTTCTTATAAAACGTAGCACGGTTCCAAAAAGTTGGTGTCATGGTGAAAAGAACCTGCAAGAAACTCCATGGTGTATTAAAAATATTTTGGTAAGTATTCACAAAAAAGTACATACATTTCCTGTACCTGGTACCAATAGTACTAGTTTTGCTTAATATGATCGTTTAAAAAATGCGTCTTTTAAAAAAAGCTTTATTCACATTAGTGACTGCAACAATGGATTCGTGCAGAGGTCGAAAATGTGACTGCTAAGCACAGACCTCGGGTTCGATTTCCTGTTGTGCCTAACTAAGCTGCCTACTTAGAAATACCTTTGCTTATCCTTTTTCGATTAAATTCTTCATAGTGGGCAAAAATTTTAAAGCTGTGAATTGTACAGTGGAATACATTATTTATGTAGGAACTAGGGGAAAGGGGGGTAGCCCCGGCCGGTGGGTAGCCTCGGCCATAGTAAATATTAGTATTTCGCACGGCGTGACTTTGAAGCTCGTGTGATCTCCGTGTGCGTTTAAGAGTAATTCGTCAAATGCAAACAGTTGAATTCGATTGACCGCTGCGTTCGGGCGTGATAGAGTGAATTTCTTTTTCGTCGTCGACGGCCGCATGACTTCAATTGTTTCGAAAACCGTTATTCATTGGATAAAGGTAAGTAATTATTTATTTGATTTTGTTTACATAATGGAAAACTATCCTATTTTGCACTTTGAAGTTTATTTCAACATATAATTAGCTGTTTTTTTTAAATATTTTTTTTTTCTAAGAAAGTCATGTCGGGTAACACCGGCCTTTAGTTTTGGGGGTATCCCCGGCCATATGTTAGTCTATATAGAGGTTAATATTTTAAGTCCTAATAAAAAAAACATTTTTTTTCAGTGTCACAATGCCGAAATTTAAAACTAAAACTACGAATCGCGGAGACTGGAGTGAAGAAAACATGAAAAAAAGCAATTCAAGCGGTGCTTGAGAAAAAATGTTCTGAGAGAGCTCCCGCAGATCAGTATGACGTTCCACGAACTTCTCTGCAGGATCGAGTCAAGATCAGATTTAGATTGGGCTCACGAGGCATGTGTAGATATAAATCCATCGGATTTGTACTATAACTACGATGTGTGTGTCGCCAAAAATCGATTTGGCCACTAATTACGAAGGTGGCCGGAGCTACCCGCCACTTTTAAAAGATATCAAAATTTGACCACTATTTGAAGTGGGTTTAAAACGTATTGGAAATTATTTTTGTTCAAATTTTCAATATTCTAATATGAATAAATATTGTGTTGATTATTTTTTCGTAGTTTTCGTTGTATTTCCCTTGATAATTTAATCACAATAACAAAAAAACAAAATTGGCCGGGGCTACCCCCCTTTCCCCTATATAATATTCAAATTTTTACGCACAATTTGGTATTTTGATTAATTCGCTATTATTGTAATTAACACGATCTCCAATAGATCCTGGATTTTTCTTTATGGTTTATCTAATAATACGTTTTCTAATATAATAAAATATTTTTTGTTTGTTTGTTTGTACTCTCAAGGCTCTGAAACTACCGAACCAATTTGAAAAGTTATGGCATTGTTGAAAACCTACATTCTTCTCGAGTAGCCCTACGTTACTCTAGGTAGGCTATATTTTATCCCGCTACGGGCTGTAGCTTCTACGCGATGCCGGTGAAACCGCGGGTAAACATCTAGTTCCTAATAAATTGACAATAAAAAATAGATACATTTAGTCAACACTTTTAAAGGGTTAAACCGATTGCATTTTACAGGTAAAATACAAACAGTGGCAAATAGTTCAATAACTATTGTCCACGACAGTACATCGTGCTTCAGCCATTAACCTCTTCGAGTGACATTTGGTTAAATGTTAGATAACACTAACTGTCCCTTTGTGATCGCGGAACCGAAGCAACCTTAACGCTTGTGGTTAAATATAGAGTTAACTGATAAAGGGTAGGTACCTGGATTACAACATGCTTAGTGCTTAGTGTCCAAGGTTCCTATATTTATTATGAGATTCACTTGTCTGACCCCAGCGGTGGATCGAAAACTTCAAAATACTTATGGGCACACAATCACAAAATGCTACTTGAATTAGGACGATCGTTCAACCGCCACATAACTTATATCTAAAGAATATGTTTGACATTTTGACAGATTTTGTATAGAAAATATGTCATACCGCCATATTTATTCCTCAGATAAAAATTAACTGATGGTTGATAAATTGGCCGTAACTATAATTAAGCCTATCTGAAAAATCATCGTCTTTCACAGACATAACAAATCTATAAGACGATTTCGCTCCGAATCAAATAAGAGGTTCTATGTAATATTCCTTCTAAATAAGTACAAAATCTGACCATGAACCAAGCTTATCTAAAGGTGTAGTGTGCATTGACATTCATGTTAAATGTTAAGGTGCGTTCATACCAATTCAGTGAATGCTCATTCCATTCCCACCTATCAAATTATTTTAGAAAGAATAACGAAAGTATGCTCTGCACCTTTTTAAATTAGAAAATTTAGATTAAAAAAAAACATATGTAGTAGAAAACAGAGTATGACAAAGATTAATGCGGATGGAGAGGAAGAGGAATGCCAAAGAGTGGATATAAGTATGATGAGTGGAAAAAAGAAATGGTAGCGGAATATATATTGCACTGACAGAAAATAAAATTAGGAAAAGGCAGGAAGAAGAAATAATATGTTAAATGTTGCAAAAATTCTGTTCAAGCTTTAAGTATATGAAGAAAGAAATAAAAAATATATAGACATGGGCATATTGCCAAAAAAGTCCAGTCTTATACCAGGCTGCTAACTTTCAACGGGACCTAAGAGGAGTTGCAGAGATCAATTATCTCTGCAACTCCTCTTATTACGATTTGAATTATTGATTACATAGTTCTATTTCTCCGGTAGTTTATTCTAAACATACCTTAACTAACCTTTTACAAGAACGTTGTCTCCCACGCAACATCACCAAGTCACCATATTTGGGTCATCACGACACGAACGTGACGTATTCATGAACTTGAACTTAAGTCACTGTTGCAGCCTTCGAATCAAAAATGGGAGTTTCAACCGATTTCCAAAAAAAAGGAGTTTATAATTCGTCTGTGGATAACAGTTTTGACATAGAATTTGTGTTTGTTTCTTTTTTGCGTATTTGATACGCGTACATTTTCCCACTACTTACATGTAATGTAATATTAGGTATATTTAAGATAGGTATTACCCATATAAGATAGATTAAAATAGATTTAAGACTATGGGGAACGCCTTTGCCTAGCAGTGGGACAGTATAGGTAAGTAGGTATGCGACTTTAGTCTCGAAATTAAACGCATTTTCTTTTATTCTTTCTTAAGTTTGCCATTAATGAAAAGAAGTCATTAATGGTTGAGTATTTTCAAACCACAAAAATCACGAGCAGAGTTCAAAAAACATCTAGGCCAAAAATAATATGAATCACGAGCATTCTTCTTACATTTTCGTGCATTCTCACACACAAAGTTCACCTCAATAGAATTTACTCGACATTTAATTCAAAACTAAAGCAATTAACTAGTTTTAAAACAGCACTCTCCGAAACTAAAGAAGAACTGAACTTTGTACTCTTTGTAAAAACTTTAATTCAGCCTCGTGGGTAAAATTCAAAGTTTTTTGAACCGTTAATGGCCTACAAACAAACCTAATTTTTTTCAGCTCTGTGTGAGATACCAATGCACCGAGTCGTAATCATGGTAACATATTTTATCTATACTAATATAAAAAATGGGGATTTTTTTTTGTTTGTTTGTACCCTAAAAGCTCCGAAACTACTGGACCGATTAAAAAAAATCTTTCACTATTGGAAAGCTTCACTCTTCCTATGTAACCTATATTATTGCTTACTTTCATCAAAACCAATTCAGAAGTTTTAACACAAATGAGTAACAAACATACCACCCGTACTCTTACAAACTTTCGCAGTTATAACAGTGCTTAGTTTACACGTGTTTCTAATAACAGTTAGTCAATACATAACATACAAAGTTCACCTCATAACCCGAAAATAAAATGTCATAATTATCTTCAAGCATTTATAGGCCAATCACAATCGTTTTTACTATTGGACTTAAGAATTTACAGAAAAAACGTTAGGTACAAAGTCCAAAAAAGCGTTGACCGAATAATCAGGAAGTTCCTTTACTTTGCCGGCGTTTTTTAGAGTTCCGTAGCTAAAATGAAATACCGCTGTTACTATGGCTTCACTTTCCATGTGTCCGTCCGTGTCACCAATTTATTATACCTATCTCTTGATAGTTGAAATTTTTACAAATGTTTTTTTGTGGCCGCTAATACAACAATTATCAAAAACTTCAAAAAATATTGTAGGGGTCTCCCATATAATAAACAAGTAGTTTCGCAAGAGTCCCGTGGGAACTACTGGTCGTAATGGGATAAAATACCACCTATATTACTCAGGAAAAGTCACTTTTCAAAAGTGAAAGAATTTTTCGAATCGGGGTGGTAGTTTAGGAGCCTTTAGGGTACAATATAACACACAAGAAAATGCTTCCTCTTCGTTACACATTAGTGTAGATTTGTAGATGATATAGTTATCGGCACAAATCTTGAGCTCTGACCTACATCTGCGCAGAAGTGATTACATACGGATATATACGAAATCCTGCGTAAATAAGTACGAATCACTCTTAACCTGTTTTTTTACTAAGATTCGTTTGCCGTGACTGATTCAGGCATTATAACTGTGATGTTGATAGATTTGTTAGCAAAGATGCTGTGTCATTCCCTCGTGTGTCATCACGGTAGTGTTACTGCATCATCATCATACCTGTTAACTTTAGGAGGCTGGCAGAGGTGTAAGTGTAACATTATTATTTAAACTATTAATAAAGTTATCTTTTATAACCTGGTAGATTTTATGAGGAAGAGGTAAAGACCTTCATTTTGGTGGGAAATCATCATGTCAACATTGTTTGTCTTTTTATCAACATACTACACGGTGAAGTCGCGACTGAAATCTAGTTTTGGGTAGGTATGCCATATTTCTTCAAAATTGTTTTCTCTTTTATTAATTTTGGAACGCCAGACAAGAGCTATTATAGACTGGCGAGACCAAACATCCTAAATAATTTTGAAAAGAGCAATAAAATCAAAATGAACGTGTTTGACAAGTTTCTTACTCATGCGGATATCCTATTATTCTACTTCTTACTTAAAAGTGAGAGTATTTTTGACTTTTTTATGTGTACCTATCCTACTCTCAAAGCGGTGTTAGAACAAGATTTTTAAATGGTATCATAATTTTACGAAGGAATAAGGATCTTTGATGAGTAAGGTCTTGACCATGAACTTCGCTGGTTATGGAGGAAGGGGACCAAAGCAACGATCGATGGATCGTGTGAAGGACAATATGGCTGGAAAGAATGATTCTCGTGAGATGATGTCTGACAAAGTAAGGAGGAAGAAGAAGGATAAGGAAGAATAAGTAAGTAATAGTAAGTAAGAAGGAGGATAAGTATACTTTTACTATACAGAGCTTGGTAAAATATAAATGAAAAGTGAATTTGTAATTTTTTCAATATACAATATAATAGGTGGAAGGTGACTATCGTCTATTTTTTATCTCGTAGACTAAACTGACATTACGAGTGTTGTCAGTTTATTGCAAATTCTTAAATAGTGATGTGGCACAACCGAAACTTAGGGTTAATAAAATCAAGTATCGTTTTTTTACAATAAGTCATCCTGAAATAATGGACTTATTCTTGATGATTACGCATGGCGTTGCGTGGTCAGATATCCCTGGCAGTTTGTAGCACGTCGTGCAGCCGTGTGTACGTACGCGAATTGTAAATATAAAACTTTGAATGAATATTAAATTCGTCTATTATAGATAAAAAGTTACGATTCAACAAACCGGTATCGTAAGTACAACACTGCACAAAAGAACTAGCAACATTATTTATAAGTTTGACATTTTGCAAGTGGCAATAGTCTACGAGATTAAAAAACAGACTAAAGATGGAAGACTTTATACAGATTGGTGGTAGCTACCTATCTCAGTGTGGGAAGTATTTTTACTACGCGGGCATTAAACATGTCGATAGCTTCTGTTGTTTTGTGTAGATACTTGAAATAACTTAAATCTAAGTCAGCAGGCTACAATGTTAGGTTGCTTTATCAGCAAATAACAAGGAACTTTACAATGATACATTCAGCAGTTATATCAAGATATGCACGTGAATAGTCTTAACTAGATTTTATCAATGTGGGTGGTCCAAATACCAGTAATTTAGAACTAAAATTAAACATCATCTGCCTAGCCTTTTCGCTACAATGGTTTCCTCTCTATCTGGATGAAGCTCAGCTAAGATATTTGTCCTCGTCAAGCCAGTTACCCGAGCACCACCAGTGCAGTTGGTGTTACTGGTTGTCAGACTTTCTTGCTTGTGACTACCCGTAACTACTGCCAAAGATGTTTAAAAGTCAGATCACCAACGTATCGTGCCTTCCGAAAAACAGAAGAACTCTTTATGATATTATATGATTATAGAAATGAAGACTGCCACCCATCCACTGATAGACCGTGCTAAGCACAGCTTAACCGTATCGGTCAAACCAATAGGCTAAACTAGATTTTCGTTGTTAACAGTTACGCTGGTCTAGTGTATAATAGTAATCGCAAAACCGGTTTAACTATTATTTTATTTATAGACAGATAATGGACAAAAATAGTAGATTAATGTTTCATTCATGACAATCGTTTATTTGCTCATTATGTAGGCTAATCGTGCGAAAGACGTTTTTTTTTATCTGAATCACTTAAAAAATAGTGGTACACTGTCGAATTGAGGACCTCCTTTTTGGGAAGTCGGTTAAAAATGGGCTGTATGTTTACTTGTGTATTTAAGTATTTTTTTAATCCCTACTAATATTATAAATGCGAAAGTAACTCTGTCTGTCTGTCTGTTACGCTTTCACGTCTAAACCACTGAACTGATTTTAATAAATAATGTATAATTTTTCCTTAATAAGCAGAATGAGGGCTAGCACAAACAGCGTTCTGCATACTCTGGCTGAGCAGCACGATGCACCAATATTAAAACACGCAGTCAGGTTGCTCGTGAGGCTGCAAATTATAAAATAAGTGATAATGTATATTAAATTCATTGATACTAACCCATAGTTGATAAGTTGGTTTTATACTAACAATTGGACCAAAATTTAGTCAAAATAAATAAATAAAAATAGTAAAAAAATAATGTTTGATACTTACAGAAATAGAATTGACCTTGAGAAAGGACATAAAATAGTTTTTATCCCGGACTTTTGAGTAATTCTCTTGGAAACGCGATATAACCGAATTCTACGCGGGCGAAGCCACGGGCGGAAGCTAGTTTACAATTATTTAATTTACGGTAAAACTTTTTTTCTAAATAATAATGCATAACAAAACTTGACAAACAATTACAAACAACGGACTCTCCAAGGATACGTAATAAATTATAGGTAGTTAATATACAGCTTAATTAACAGATAAAAACCTTAATAACCAAACAATACATTTTAACCATAAAACATTGCACCACTTAATTCACAATACAGGAAAACTGAAATCAAAAATGATGCTTAGCCCTCAAAACACCAGTCATTCTGACTGATGACAATATTAATGATGACTTCTGAGAATACTACTAAATAGGGGACGACAGAAAAACAGCTGTTTAACAAACGTACGTTGAACCCGGTTTAAAACCATCTGATCGGACGTTTTAGAGCGCGGAGTTCCGTTGTTGCACGTCACGGCATTTTGAAACGGTTTTGGAAATTTTGACGTGGCTATTTATTATGTTCTACTACTAAATATGCAAGTGAGTTGTAGTTTTATTTGAAGCTTCAATAGTTATCCATTCTTCGAATAAAATTAACTGTAGAGAAAATTGGTGAGAAAATTGGTACATGTCGGAAGTCTGTATCCTTTCTTCAAGCCACTCTGAGTCCATTATCTACTCGTTCATTGATATATTTATTAACTTACTCACTTACTAACTTATTTACTGCACTGCGATCACAAGTAAATAGTTGTGCAAAGACGATAACAAAGTAATTTTTATATAGAAATATGCAGTAACTAGTAGTGAATACGTCACTAGAGACAGTATCTAATTTAGGTAGACAAGGTAGACTTGGTAGAGAACGCCTAATGCGTTAAGTCCGCGATTATACTTTATGCATTTAAATAAATAAATAATAAAGGAAATGCCTTGATACCTGTCAATGGTTCTTAGAGTGGCGCCATCTGGGATTAGCTTTCACTTACACGTTTTAAGATAGCAGATCAAAATATCGTGTAACAATGGAACTATAGAACTCCAAGTCACGCCCGGGCGAGTCACCTTGATCGAGTAAACGCGCTACATCCGTAAGCTACCACGAAATAGAGCAGACGATGTACTTTACCTAAGTGCTGGCCTGTGCCCAATAATCTAGATAAATTAGTGAGAAAACTGGTAGAAGACCCTTACGGTTTCCGTGGAATACTAGCAGAAAAATAAAAAACTATCTTTGAATCCACAAGTGCAAGAGATGCTCTAACTTTCTTGAAGATGACATCTATACTAATATTATAAAGCTGAAGAGTTTGTTTGTTTGTTTGAACGCGCTAATCTCAAGAACTACTGGGCCGATTTGAAAAATTATGTCAGTGTTAGATAGCCCATTTATCGAGGAAGGCTATAGGCTACTTTTTATCCGGGTTCGTGCCGTGGTTCCTACGGGATGCGGGTGAAACCGCTGACAGAAGCTAGTGTAATATAAGTTGTTCTTGCTGTTATGATTTTCAGAACTGTAGACTAAATTGGATAGTTGACCTAGTGGTTGACAGTTTATTTGAAGGTAATCATGAATCTAATCAAACTTTTTAGTCGGTCTGATACTGATCGTTGTAGCATTCATCTCCATACTTATTTACGAGCCCGATCAAACTATCTAATGTCAAAAAGTTTGAAATGTGTCTTTAAAACCAACCAACTATAAAAGCATCTGCAGAAAGTCAATAAACCCTTTCAAAAAGACTTTAGGACCCAAAATTACCACAAATGAAAAGTCCCTAGTAAAAAAAATATCCAAAACTGAGTACCCGTTGAAAGTCAAAAATAAAACCTTTTACAAACTAGCCTATTGACAATCATGCTGCATGTTTCATGTAGCGGGTACCTCCAACCTCACAACGGTAGACCATGGAGACCAAAATGACTAGCGGAGGTGCCATAACGGAAAGTCTCCTAAGAAAGCAGCGCGCCAAAATGCAGGTGTACGGGGGACGAGGAACGTTACTATCTTCGCCCTTATACACCTTCTTTAGACCCGATCATTGTTTGTAATAAAAAAAATCGTTGACAGATGGCAGTCGTTACGGGTAGTCATAAGCCAGTATGTCTGACACCAGTCTAACCAAGGGGAATGGGTTGGTCGGGTAACTGGGTTGAGGATTTAGATAGGCAGTCGCTCCTTGTAAAACAGTGGTACTCAGCCGCATCTGGTTAGACTGGTAGCCGACCCCAACATAGTTGGGAAAAGGCTCGGGAGATGAGATGTCTCAAAGAACCCGAATGCTTCGTTAGCTCACTCGTAAGTGATCATTTTGGTCTTAGAAGAAGGCGCCTGATCTACCTACCTGCATTATGATATCTCCGCTCTTTCCTTATTCCGTGTCGACGACCAATGAAATAACAGCTGCCGCCATTCACAAGGACAAACGTACATAATTTAGTATTAGACCTGTACAAATTCTCACGATTCTTTCTTTTTATTTTATCGAACTGTTTGTGTGTTAGGAATATTGTTACATTATTAAATGACTCACAAAAAATTGTCGTTTGATTGTCGGTTACCGGGTTGTTATTTATGCCAGTGTAAATATTACATGTTTTGTGTGATTGACATCGATTTTTCGTTAAGAAAATATAAGTGGATTTCCGTGTTGCTGGTAGAAATTGAAATTTTCGTCTGATTAATCGTATTGCTACGTAACTTTAATAAGGCTGTTAGGCATGACAATGTTATTTATTAACCCTATAATTATGATTTACTAGCTACCATCCTCGGTTTTACCTGCGTCTCGTGATGACTGCTTCCCGGAGCCGGATAGTGACAAATACTTTACTACCTAGTTTAAGATCAAAAATGTAAAATTGGTGTACCTAAACTCCTCTAATTTTCAGCTTAAACGATTCAGTTAGTCGTGTTTACGTCGACTATTTATTTAAGTTAAACGACATAACTAATAAAACCAACCACAATTTTAAAATACACAATAACGTTTTTTATAACTATCCCGGTGACTAGATTACAAGTGTTGTATTAGTATTGAACTCAGATTACTAGTAAACTGTTAAACAATAGTTAGTGCAGTACGAAGTGATATAACAGCATTATCATGCATCGCACGACAACTAAGTGACAGCTAGTGAATGCGGATTTTTGCCTTGAAATAGTACACTCAATATTAATAAATTGTTTTAACTAATATTGTGTTACATAATTATTGAATGTTGCCACAATATGACTGCCATGCACGGGGCCTTAGTTTCGATTCCTGGGTCACCCCAGTACCACTGAGTTTTATTCAACTACTGCCGTGCTCGGTGTCTCAGGTTCGATTCCTGAGTCGTCACAATGCCGCTGAAATTTAAACAAAGTTACCTGAAAGAAGTTTCTGCTTTTGCTTAGGGCTTAACCCTCTGTATTTAGATTAAGGTGAGTGGCCCTATATTAGTGTAAAGATAACCGATTCATTTTCAGCTGTCAAAATTGCAGATTTGACCAACGGCGAGCAAGTTGGTACAGCTGTTTAGAGTTTGGTTATGGTTAGTTATAGTAAAATGGTGTAACTGTGTCTAAAAGTATTAAATTGTATTTTGTGAGATGCTGCATTCCACCCATAATATTATTAAACAAGCTAACCTAATATACTTAATAGGAAGCTAAACTACACCATTGCCATCGATTCGGCTGTGTACGTTAATTTGACAGGCAGTGTATGAATTTGGATAGGAATAATAATTCGACACTCGATGTGTGTCTTGGGAGCATTTTGAGGAAGTTTCTCAGTAGTTCATATCCTATGTATGTATGTGTATATACATATGCTTACATAATAAATAGGAAACATTATTTTGTTTATCTGTACCCTCGACTCCGATATCATTAAACCAATTTGAAAAATTCTTACACCGTTGGGGAGCTAGACTATCCTAGAAACAGCTAGTTAGTAAATATGCAAGTGTATGGTTTGTATGTCATTTGAAAATACAGTAAGTAGGTATAAATATACAAAAGATACATACATACTTATGTATAGAGAACATTCTCCTTTTTGAGAAGTCGTTTAAAAAGCTGACTGATTTTCATATCATATCATATCATTTATTGCATTCCATAATGTACAGTTGGTGGAAAATATAAAATAATAGAGGTAGTCACAATTATGGACCCTGATGGGCACAGCAAAATAGTTAGAAGAGAGGAAGGCGTTTAATGTAATATAGTAGTATCACAGATTATATAATAGTTAGTAGTATGAAGTATAATATTTAAGTATTTATTTATATTATAATATTACGTATATTTTTGTGTAGCATAACTTCGTTTTATAGTTATTTTTATTTATACGTTGCTTTTATTTAATTTTAGGATTTTTTTATCGGTGATATACTCGTTGATTGAATAGTATGCTTTTTTTATTAAAATTTGTTTTAGTATGTTCGTGAACTTTGTGTCACTTGTTTCGTCCTTAATTTTGTTGGGCAATTTATTATATATTTTGATGCACATCACGTAGGGGCTGTTGGAGTGTAGTGTCATGTTGGAGGTAGGTAGCATCAGCATATTTTTGTGTCTCAGTGATCTATTGGTGTGTTTGTCTCCGCGTTTGGTAAAGAACTTTGAGTATCTCCTAACGAATTTACATATTTCTAATATGTAGATGCATGGTAATGTGAGTATTTTGTGTTTTTGGAAATAGGGTTTGCAGCTGTCTGTTTGTTCTATGTTTGTTAGTATGCGGATTAGTTTTTTTTGTAGAATGAAGAGTGATGGTGCGTCGGTGCTGTTTCCCCACATGATGATACCGTAGCTGAACCAGGAGTGCGCATACGCGTAGTACGTACTTAGAGCAGTTGGTAGGTCCGTGGTTACCTTTACTTCGCGAAAAGCGTAAATAAATTTGGAGATCTTGGATTTAATATTTTGTATATGCGTCTTCCAGTTAATATGAGTGTCTATGGTAAGTCCGAGTAGTGTGAAGGTGTCGACAACATCTATTTTTGTATTGTTAGTTGAGAAGTTAATTGTTATTGGGAATTTTTGATAGGGGTAAAAGGTCATTATTTTAGTTTTTTTATAATTTATTTGTAGGTTATGTTGGTCCATCCATTCTGTAGTTTTATTAAGTATGGTGTGAAGCTTTGCGTTTATTTCTGTTTCGTTATTGCATGAGGTAAGAAGGGAAACGTCGTCCACGAATAGTACACTGGGCTCATTCATGATTTTCGGAAGGTCGTTTATGTAGATGAGAAATAGCAAACATCCAATTACGCTGCCTTGTGGAATTGAGGAGTTTAAAATTTGCTTTTCTGATCTTACATTTAATATTTCATTAGTATCCTGGTTAAAGTAGTCAATTTCTACATATTGTTCTCTGTCCTTAAGATAAGACTCGAACCATTGGTGGGTAACACCGCGAATTCCTATTTTGTATAGTTTGTCTAATAATATACTAAATTGAACTCTATCGTATGCCTTAGTCATATCAAGTAATATGCCTACTGCGTATTTTTTTATTATTTAAAATGTTAATCACTTCTTGAATGTATTTATAAACTGCAAGTGTGGTTGACCTATGTTTGCGAAATCCGTTTTGTCCCTCATCAAAAATGTTGAATCTCTCGCAGAAGTTATATACCCGATTACACATAGCTTTTTCAAATAATTTTGAGGCCGTAGGCAAGAGTGCTATAGGGCGGTAGTTGTTGGGATCAATTTTCGAGTTTTTTTTGTGTATCGGTTTTATGATAGCCTTTTTTAGAAGATCAGGGAATGTACCTTCTTCGAACGATTGGTTTATTAATGCGCAAAGTGGTGGAGTGAGTTCGTCGGCGCAGTGTTTGAATAGGGAAGGAGGTAGTTCGTCTATTCCATGGCTATTTTTGTTTTTCAGGTTTTTTATTAATTTATTGATTTTCTTTCAGCCATAGTTTCGGGCATCCACTGCTCCATTGAATAGCAGAAAAAAAAAACTAAATCCGTAAATTATTTGTCTGACTGTACCATAGATCCGTATTCCATATCAGGAATCAGGATATGAATGAATTAAAAGATATCTATCTTATAATCTTTTATTCATTTTTAGCTACGCCTAGACGGTTTACATGCTAATTCGGTAATACAGTCGTATTAGACTTAGATTTACTATGAAAACAGCATTTTAAGTAGTTCCTTAGCGTAACTGGACACTGCAGACTTTTAGTCGGCCGATAGTTTGTTTGGGCTCATAAATCAGTATGAAGATGAATGGTAGTACGCACATTACAAAGATCAGCAGCCTTACTTATAAACGTCAATTAAATATAAGTAATACTTAAGGGCTATTTAAGAAAATTCTTACTTATAAACATTGCTTAAGCATGTCTTAACTATCATTTAATCACTACTTAAGACTTTAAGTAGTGATTAGTTAAAATGTTGCTTAGAAGGTGATTAGAGATTTTATAAGTAAGGGAGGTATTTAGCTGGTATAAAACCGATGAAAATTTTCGAAAAAAAATTGCTCACCATTGGGTCAACTATCGGTCGACTGTTTAGTCTGCAGTGTTTTACTCGTGGTTTATGTATTACTAGCTTCCGCCAGCGGCTTCGCCCGCGTGGTATGTTGATAAAAAGTAGCCTATGTGTTAATCCAGGGTATCACCTGTCTTCATACCAAATTTCAATCAAATCGGTCCAGCCGTTTTTGCGTGATTGAATAACAAACATACATCCATACATTCTCACAAACTTTCACATTTATAATATAAGTAGGATTAAGTAAGTATAACTTTCAGGTATCTGTGGAGATCAAAGGGGGAGGCCTATGTTCAGCAGTGGACGTCCTATGGCTGAGATGAGGATGATGATGATGATAACTTTCTTTGTGTACTAATGTTACACACCGACAGACGTTACATATTCAATTAAAAAAAAAAGCTATGCTTGGATTTACAGGACTGTATTTATTTAAATACGTTGAGTATGTCTATTATATATTCTATTATTTATAAATCAACAATTTTTTTTTTCAATTATGATAAAAAACTTTAACGCAATTTTAGAAACTTTTTTGAGGAAACGCCCATTTCATTAAAAAAATCTCAGTTAAAATCCTGAACCTAAGTAAAGGCGCGATATATTATGGGCCCCATAGCTAGCACCGTAATACCGTAAATCACGTTTACGGTTCCCGTAAATACTTAATTTGTTAATTTGCTTTCTCATTGTAATGAATAGGCCGGCGTAAAAGATTTCCCTTTTTTAAGGGACGGCTGTTAAAGTCTGAAACTGGGTTTTCGTTGTAAGCACCATATTTTTTTATTTTAATAATAATATTATCAGCCATGTTTTGTCAAGAAAAATCTAAGTATCAAAAAGTACAAAAACTATATAAAGAAACCGCTTAACTAATTATCCTTGGGTAAGTACTTATTTAAATTCTACTTGTCTGTAGTGCATTCATACGAAAACTGCTAAAACGATTTAAATGAGAGGTACATAGGTGGTCTAGAACTACAGCTTTCAGGCTCCTTTTTATCCAGGTGCGGGAATTAGTTCTCTTGAGCTACGGGTGGAACAGATTAAGTTGCAAATAAATTCGACTCAAATATGTTTTCACACCTATTTACAAGAATGACTGTCGCTTACACCATTTTAACCACAAAAACGTAAACATAAATGACTCGAGCAAATCATAGCATCCATTTATCGATGGATATAAAATGTCATAATCACCAACACCACACCTTACAAACGCATTAGTGGTGCATTGGGCCCGTGGGGTAGCATGAGGGCCCATGGAGGCTCATGGTGTAGCATGGGGTAGCCACCCCTGTTAGTACTGCTTAGTCATCTTCTACAATATTACTGAACACAGATTGATGGGTTGGGTAAGGTTAAAATGTCAGTTGGGCTTATTGCATTAATATTACTAGCTAGTTTGACCGCCGCCTTTTTACAAAAAATATGTTAGTTTACGAACCAGAACTTTTAACGTGTCTATTGGCTGCGGTATTGTTCGAAAGGACTGCGAAATTGTTCGAAAGAGTTACCGCGGCGCTGGTACATAAAGGGCTGAAGAACATGGTGGGTTTCATTCAGTAAGAGTCTGACACTCCCTCACGCTGCACCTACGGTGAATGGGGTCATCTGATGATTTACAACAAAAAAGATCCATTTTTTTTCTCAACTAGTAACATCATATCGATAAAATAATTATAAGCAATCTCGTTTTCACATTAATATCCTACTTAGAAATAAATGTCAAAAAAATGTAGGTATTGTTTATTTTTAAACATTACATTTTTTACAAAAAAATCCATCTACATTCAAAAAAACCAAGCACCATTCCGCTCCAATATTTCCAATACTTCGAACAATTTCAAGAAGCCACATGGGGCATCAATTCGCGAAATATCGCTTGAAAGCTGAACTGCACCGGAACTCGCCACGGTAAAGTCTAATCGTGGAAAAGCAGGTACATATCGCGGTTAAAATAGACGCGCTTCCGTTAGGCTGCGGTGTGGGGTGTAAGCGGTAGCGGGTTAGGAAAGATGGTTCATAAGTATGGACATAGACATGGATAAACAAAAAATTGCCTATCATGCCTCCACTACTGGGGTATGGCAAATGTTTTATTTTTTTTTTTTTTTAATAGTGGTGATGACAATGTTGTTTAAGGTTTAATATTGCATAGTATAGTTTTTCAAATAACTGCAAGGAGAAAAAAGACTGTAAAAATAAGAAAAGATACAACACTATTGCATGAGTCAGTGTAAAACATACCTACTCTAAACGATTACTTATCAATAAATGTTTTAAATCTACAAAATGTTGCATATAATGAATAATATTAATTTGCGGAAATTATTTAAAAGTTTTTGTGTATGATATATAATGATATAATGTCGGGACACCTTCTTTACACACGGTCGGTTAGCCCCATGGTAAGTTATTAACTTGTGTTATGGGTGCTAACACAACTGATAAACTACATATAGCTATACATATACATTTTTATTTATAAATACATATTGTAACACCCAGACCACGGCCAACAAGCATGCTCATCACACAAATGTCGACCGAACCGGGGATCGAACCCGGGACCTCAGGTTCGGCAGTCCGGCATGGTGACCATTGCGCCATCGAGGTCGTCGTGTATGATTACAACAGATTACATATTCAGCAGTAATAGCACAAATAGGCAAACGATTACAATATTTCCTTTATTTATTATTTTCCTACAGCTTGCAAAAAAACACACTACTAAATACAAAATAACCAAACATCCCAAAACCTCAAAAAGCATCCAACACCATCACCATTTCTTACCCACAAAACCCCATACATATACACCACAATAATACTCATACCTAACCGCCACGGTCTACGCCAGCGAACACAACACGTCGCCTATCCCACTAGCTGCACCCACTAGACTAGGCGGGGCTCTGTAATTGATTAGTTCAACCACTGAGTAAGGAATGAGCAGAGATGATATAGTGCAGGTAGGTCAAGCGTAGTGTTGCAAAAAAACTGTTTTTTTTCTAATGTGAAAAAAAACCTGATAAAAATCTGTTTTATTTCTGGGCCTTATTTCTTTCAAGAGTATAATAACTCTAAAATTGTTAGGGCGTTTACCGTTAAAGATTAATACTTAAGATTACATAGTGTCTTAGGTTTATTCTTGAATCTACGGTACTTTTCTGATAAAACAGTACCAACATTTCATAAAAATATTGGCAACATTCATTGATATTAACTCAACGAAAGGGAAATTTTGAAAGTTGAACTAAAACGTAGGCTAGAAAAAAAAAACAAATTTAGAAAAAAAACAACGATGCAAAGTTTTTTTTCATGTTTTTTTTCAATAAAGTGAAAAAGAACAAATCGTTTTTTTTTATTTTACATCACTAGTCAAGCGACAACTTCTAGGTCAAATCTAAACTTAACATTGGCTTGAACGCGCTAATCTAAACTAAATCAGAACCTAGTGGTCCGATTTAAAAAAAATATTTGAGTGTTAAATAGCCCATTTATCGAGAAAGGCTATTTTTTATCCGGGTTTGAGCAGAGGTTCCCATGGGATGCGGGTGAAACTTCTGGCAGAAGCTCGTAGAGTTGGTCCTGGTTGGGCACGACCAAAACGATCACTAACGATTGAACTAACGAGGCATTCGGTTTCTTTGAGATATCTGTCAACGATTTTTGGTATAGCAAAATACATATGGTAGTGTCCAAAGAAGGCGTATAAGGGCGAAGAGAGTAACGTTCGTCCCTCGTACACCGGCATTTTGGCGCGCTACTCTCTTATGAGATTTTCCGTTATGGCAACTCCGCTAGTCATTTTGTTCTCCATGGGCTCTACTGTTCTGTTGTTACTTGTTAGCCTAGTAATGTGAGGACACTTTTTCAAGTGATATTCTAATTTAATTAGTTTTAAAATGTTTAAGTAGTTCTTTGGTAATTAATGCTAGATTCCAGGTAATGTCGTTAAGTAGTATTTTATTTGGTAGTTCTTGGAGTTAGCCACTTTAGTGTTAGTGGTTGGTATTCAGAAGAATATAATATGCTAAAATATAGTTAATGTAGCTTTAAAGAGTAGCAAAATCTTGTGAATAGATCTCACAAATCTTAAAAATCTGTATAGGTGTGTGTATTAAAAACGTTTAAAAAATAAAAATATTGAAATATACGTATAAACAGGCAACAGGCTTACCTACTTAAAAACAAAATGAATTATTAACTGTTGAGGTAGTGATTTACAACTACAAACAGAAATGAAACTGTATTACTTACACCTTTCCAAAAATAGTGTAACATACACTACAAAAAGTTATAGAAATATGTTAAGTTACGTAATCAAGGTGTAGTTTAAAATACCTAAATATTCGAAGTATTCAAGACGGTGTTTTATGAACAGTAGCCATAAAGCTTCTCCCTTAAGTTGTAAAACTACTTAATTGTAATTACTTATTATAACCAATAAACAAGTTTTAATTACTGGTCCTTGTTGTACAGTATATGTGTTATTTTACGGTATTGTTTGTTATTTATATTTAGTACCATTTAATAGTACCTAAGTAATTTAAAATTTAATATTCTATTATTCAAAAAACTAATATTAAAGGTTCCATAATCTACTTTATGTACATTGAATTTCCTCCTATTAAAAAAAAAAAAAAAAAAAAACAAATTAAATTGATTTCGTGACATCTAAGGCATTACTATAATGAAGAAAAAAAAATAAGTTTGTATGCCATTCATTAGGTAAGTATCGCTGGAAAATCCAAAAATCACTTTACTAACTATATTTACAAACTTAAAATTACTTTCTATAACTAAAAATCTACAAACTTGAATAAAACGACTATAAAATAAATAGACGAGTGTCAGGCGTCGAATTACTCCTCAACATCGTTTCATCCATACATAGTTTGTATTATTTATTTCATTGAAAAAAACAGTAACTATAGACTTTACTAATACAAAGTACAATATAACTGAAACACACTGGTCGTTACTCAAAACTTTTGCCACTATTACTCGACACCACAAGCGATATAACCCAAACAAAAATACTCACCCGCTATTGCTTATGCCTTAAACCATCACCGCGCTCCACCCAGCAGTGGCAAGGTGCGGCCTGCACACACTGTTACTAATGGATTGCCTTTTGTGCTGTTTATCATTGTTATGTAGTTAGCTATAAGTGACGTCATAAAAATATTGTAGTTTGGCTGAAGTTTCAGAAGATGACGGCAAAGTTTTTAAGGAGTTATAGGACTTAAGAGACACACATTTGCAAGTTAATTTATTATGTGTAGAAAGTACATAAAGGTATATTTGAGGCGCATGTTTTAAATAGATCCATTTATTTTCAGAAACACTGAAAACTATAGGGTTAAGAAGGTGACACCGGTGACACATAAAAATCTTTAGAAATTACAATAGTTCCTCTGTAGAAAGCTTCTGTTTAAATAGTTCTAACTAGTCTATAGTTTACCCAGGTCTCGGGAGAACCAGTTATAAACCGCAACCAGTTAAAAACCAGATTATATCCTTTTTTCGTATTTTCTGAAGTTTTGTCGGAAAATCGCTACATAATGACTTCTGCATTTTTTATATCAGCAAGAATAGACCGCATACCGCACACTACAATCAATTTTTTTAGGAAATCGTCTATTCAATCAAAGTTTTTAGTTAGTCTTTTTACCGGTCAAACACCCTGATCGTTGTAATTTACGCATTCCATATATCTACGTACTTATCAAGCGCCCGATCAAACTATCGGCCGACTAAAAATCTAAAAACAGAACTTCAATCTCAAAATCAAAACCAATCACCACTTTATAATACTCTATACCCTATCGAATGACGTCAAATAGCGCCAAACAGACTTTTTAAACTGACAATACCATGCAAACCGTTGCTTAGCAACGGGATAACAAGTCTTAAAACCACGAAGCAACTATCAGTGCTACAAAACAATCATTTGAAGAGACACGTTTTAACAAAAAAATACTTAAATCACCCAAATTAAATAATCGAGTTTCCGAGCATGTATCGATAAGTTTAATCGAGATTTTTTGTAATCGATACCGGTGTTAGAATCGGTTTGAAAGTGAAAACTGATAGTTTTGCTCATGACCTTTCCAAAGCGAACGTATTGATTAAAGTTTTGTAACACCAGGTAAGTTTTCTAAGTGGTTATGTGTTAATTTATACTTTGTGTAGTCTAGATTTTTATTAGATTTGGCTATTTGTGGCATTATTTTAATCAAAATAATAATGATTTTATAAGCGAAGTAAAAAAGTTATGGAATAAAAAACTTTATTTAAAGCTATAATTTGCAGAAAAGACGTATTATTTCTAAGGTACGTAAAGATTTTTTTTTTTTATCTTTAATATTTATATTATATTTTAATAAAAATATACATAAAGTAGTTCTTAAAAGTTCTAATGAATATGTAAGTATTTATTTCTGAGAACAATTTTGTCTAACTTAGAACTTTTTACTTTCATAATGATCTAATAATAATTCATTTTATTTATATTTTATCTAAAACAAAAACAGCAAAAGTTGCTGCAAACATTTTATGAGCATTTTGAGCTACATTTAAATGAATGCTAACTGTTAAATTAGATAATTTCAAATAAATCATCCTACCTAAGTACATCTGAAAATAAAATGACTAAAACATCAATTTTCTTTTCGTTATTTTATAAAATCGCTTCCCAAGGGATCTCTCTCTCTCTCTGTTTTACGAACGTTTCTAAAAACCCTAAAATCGGTTTTGGCATGGACTGGGAAACCAACCCGAGACAGAAGTTGAGCTGTGCCACTGCTAGACAGACGAGACAGCCTAGTATATTATTTTATCTATAGTTTTTTTCAGCTTCAGCTAAATCTACCTAACCGTAAAAAAACTGATAGGTATACATTTAATCTTTCATCTTCCTGTAACATACTTCACCTTTTTACCCAACTTTTATCTTAAACCACATAATCCAAACAGCCAAAATGACTCGTGCGCACACAATCAGAGTTTCATTAATATATTTTATCAGTCTACCATTAAATATCTCTGGGAATCCATCAAAAACGGCTCAATCTTATCTCTGTTATAGGTTACAGAGATTTACTGTTTTTATTAGTATATTTTTTATGTTACTGAGTGCTATTTTGTTCAGTTTTTTTTATTTAAGTTGGATAAAGGGTCCAGTGTCCTCCACATATACTTTTATTCTGTAACGGTTACAGAAAAACACTTATTATAGAGCTTTTTAGTTTATTTAAACGTTGTTTTCTTTTGCCCTGTTTACAAGTTATTTGGTGTTGTCGCAATACTAACATCCATTCCCTTCTTTTTCATGTCTTCTTTCAAGCAATCAATCCATCTTTTCCTTGGTCTACATCTGCCTCTCCATCCATCCACATTCATCGATAATATCTATACTGAAATTATATAAAGAAGAAGAGTTTGATTGCTTGAATTTTTTGACACTTATCAAAGCAAGTTATAGGCAGCTTTTATCCGGGTGCGAAGAGTTATTATACTTACTTCCATAAAAAAATCAAACCCACCACATGAGAAGTATTACAGGAAATGTGCACACCACGAAATAGTAATTTGTAACTCGTAAAATAATTATAGCTCGCTGTCGACAGTCGGTTTATGGCGTCCGTCTAAATATGACGCTTTATGGCTTTCCAATGATATTTTAGGGTCCAAATATTATATGGTGGAAAATTATTTGAAGACGTATTTGAACGTATTGGGTAAGAAGTCTTGAATTTTACTCGACTGCAGCAGAAGTAGGGACTGAACACTCGTGTAATACTAGCTATTCTCTACTGTTATAATCTGTGGCTTGATGAAACTATTTTCCGCATCCGGATACAAAACAGCGAGTGTGTCTGATAACCAGTCTTGCCAAGGGGTATCGGGTTGCCCGGGTAGTTGGGTTTAAGAAGTCAGTCAGATGTTGATTTCACAATGGCATCATGTATCAAATAGTAAGCTTATGCACAGAACAACAAGTGTATGACGATGTGGTGTGGTCTGGTCACGGTAGATTAGAAGAATTGAAATAATACGTCCATTTAGTTTGAAGGTCCGGTTTATTGTGTAAAAAGACAATATAAAGACAATTACAAGTCAGTATTGCTGAAGAAGCATTTTAAATAAGGCTGTTTACATACATGGATGGTTACACACTACATCATCCCCGTTATTTGAAAAAAAAAAAAATGATTACAAGATTTTTTTTTTTTTTGTAACACTTATATATATCCTATGATTATTATTATATTTAAAATAATAGACTACTATGGTTCCTTATACAATTTTGTCCTATTCTTATGAACTATTACATTTTTTCCATTAATATTAAGTTTAACATTAGGTGCAAGATCTTCAACTACAATATATGGGCCAGTGTACAAAGTATCCAATTTATTTCCTATCTCATTTTTCAACAATAGTGCATCACCTGATTTGTAAACAATGGGATTACTTGACTTATCATAATTTAGTTTTCTACGTTCTTTACTTACAATTAAATTATTTTTTGCATCTTTTTGAGCTTTCTGTAATCTGTACTTAAATTCTGACACATAATTTTCAAAATTATACAGTGGTTCTACAACATTACATAAATTATTAGGTAATCTACATACCTACTTGTCCAAACACTAACTCAAAAGGTGTATATTTAGTCTCTGAATGTACAGTAGTGTTATATGAAAAACACCAATACTGTAACCATGAACTCCAACTTGAAGGATGATTATCTGTTTGGATTCGTAAATAGGCTCCTAACACTTTATGTGCATTTTCTAATGATCCAATACTTTGATGGTGGTAAGAAGTCGCGATTGTTTGTTTTATATTTAAAATTTTGCATAATTCTGACATAACCTTAGAAACAAACTCTGTACCCCTATCACTTGCAATTTCTTTTGGAATTCCGTATCGTAAAATAAAGTTTTCGACGAATGCTTTAGCAACTTCTGTTGTTGTTTTAGTTTTTAAAGGATATGCTTCAACATATTTACTGAGCTCGCACTGTAATGTTAGAATATAATTGTAGCCTAAATCATCTTTATCTAATGGACCTACAATGTCTAAGAAAATTTTCTCAAAAGATGATGATGCTGTGGATGTAATTTTTAATGGCTCCCTATGAATTTTTGTGTATTTTTGCTTTTGACAGTTGCTGCATTTTTCTACATAACATCTAACATCTTTTTCTAACGATGGCCAATAATAATATTTTTTAATCTTACTTATCATTCTCCGAACTCCTATATGACCACTACTAGGTAATAAATGAAAATCGTTCATTATTACTTTTTTATCGTCATCATCATATATTCTTTGGACGTCCTTTATAACACATATTCGAGGAAACTCACTCGATTTATTTTTAGCAACATATTTGGCTATACTTTCAATGAGCTCTTTATTTTTACGCGTTTTTATAATTATTAATTCTTCAATATTTATTGTTTTGCAAAATAACGCCAACTCTTTCAATAAATCGTCTCGCGAGTTTACTGATAAAGAAGATGAGCTTGCAAATACATTATTTTTTCTTTTACAATATACGAAAGTCCTATTCCTTGAAAAATATAACTTATCGTCATTTTTTAGTAATGTAAGTAATCTGCGCAGGTTTCTTTCCGGTAAAATAATTAATTCTACGTCCGTATCACATTTCTTAAGTACTTCGGCAACTTTAGGCTGATCAGACCTATTGTCATCCGAAGTCCCAGTACTAGGTGTCAAATCAGTTGATTGTTGATTTTTTCTCAATTGCGCTCTAGTCATCACATTTATTATTTTGTTATTCATTTGTTTTAACTCGTCTGATGTCAAAATAACTCTAGATAGCGCGTCGGCAACTACATTTTCTTTTCCTCTGACATATTCTACTTTAAAGTCGTACTCCTCCAGTAAAAGACGAAATTTTGTTAAACGACTAGATGGATTTGACATGTTAAAAAGATAAAGCAAAGGCCTGTGGTCAGTTCTTATTACAAATTTTTTCCCATATAAATATGGCCTAAAATATTTTATTGACCAAACTATTGCCAGAAGTTCCTTTTCAATTGTTGCATAATTTAACTCTGCTTTATTTAAACTCCTACTAGCATACGCTACGGGTTTTCCGTTAGAATTACTTAGCACACTGCCAATAGCAAAACCGGAACTATCTGTTTGTAAAATAAATTCATTTTCTTTCAAAAAATTTGGATAATCTAAAACAGGTGGACTAGATAGTGATTTTTTAAGAGTTTCAAAGGCATTCTGACATTCTGTAGTCCATTCAAACTGAACCTTCTTTCTACATAATTTGTTTAGTGGCACAACAATAGCTGCAAAGTTTCGAATAAATTTCCTGTAATAGTTGCTAAATGCAACAAAACGCTTGACGTCATCCGCACATGTTGGTGTCGGATAACTTTCAATTACTCGGATCTTTTCAGGGTCAGGCAAAATACCTGAGGATGATATTACATGGCCTAAGTAAAGGACTTGTCGCTTTAGAAACTCACATTTAGAGGGATTTAGTTTTAGTTTAACTTTACGTAATCTTTCAAAAACAGACATAAGATTTTTATTATGTTCCACCAAATTGCGACCAAAAATAATTAAATCGTCTAAATAGACAATACATTTTTCGTAATTTAAACCCGACATAGCAACTGTCATTAATCTACTGAAGGCAGATGGACTAATTTTGAGCCCCATCGGTAACCTACACATCTGATACTGCCCTTTATCTGTCGTGAACGCCGTATATTTTCTAGATTCTTTTGAAAGATTACATTGATAATAACTACGATTTAAATCACAATGGCTAAAGTACATAGCACCAGATAGAGACTCTAATATATCTGTTATGTTTGGGAGAGGAAATTTGTCGTCCTGTATTCTCTCATTTAGCTGTCTGTAGTCTACCACTACTCTCCATTGACGTTTACCGCTCCTATCTAACTTTTTAGGAACTAGTAACAGGGGGCTAGACCACTCACTGCAAGTTTTTTCTATAATGCCTTCTCGTAACATATCATCGATCTGTCTATTAAGTTCTTCTTTCTGCATAAATGGAATTCTATACTGTTTCTTATACGCAGGCGTAGCATGTTCTTTTAAATGAATAGTCTGCTCGTAAACGTCCGTAACACTTAATTTGTCACCTGGTAAATGAAATATGTCCGAATATTTGGCACAGATTTGCTCGATCGACAGCTGTTCTTCCTTGTTCAAGTATGAACCTACATTAAGTAATGAAAATAAGGTCTTTATCCTCTCTACATTAACATCCGGGCTTTCGTAATTACAAAAACTATAGTTTTCTAACCTATCAACTTCAAACTTATCCAAACATAGAGATACTTCCTTATCAGTGGTATTTAAAAGTCTTACAGGAATCCTACCATTTTTCGGCCTGGCTACCACACTAGCCAAAAATATACCCTGTCTAATCTCCTTCGGATAAATGACACATTCATAATTAATACTCGTAGGTATGAACTTAATGACTTCACACCTCGGTCCGATAACAAAATTATAATTATAAAAATGTAAAGGCAATGAGACTCTACTCTCTGCAACTTTGAGAGATAAAGTATTTGAGTCATAATCTATAATTCCACAATACCGTTTAATAAAATCTTGACCTAATATGCCTATCGACTTACATGGTAAATTCCTAAATACGTAGAACTTATGTTTAAAAATAATATTCCTGAACTCTAGAGTTAAATAAACAAATCCTATAGACTTTAAACTTCCACCAATACCATGGATATTTAAATCGCACTTATGCAACTCTAGCTGAGCTAAATCTAAAATATCATAATTAACACACGATAAAGAGGCCCCTGTATCTACTAAAAATTCTAATTCTATGTTATTTAAACTTAAGTTTACCCAATTAATGCTATCACAAGTAAAAACTTGATTAGGAACGAAAAAATGCTCCCAAATTTTGGTCCGCAGAAAGATCATTACGACTATTTTCTGAAGTCGGTAAATCATGTCGTTCATTTGTTATAAAATGATTTAGATTTCTATTATTAGAATAGTTTGCGTAATTGCCACGATTCCCACGAACATACCTGGAACCGTAACTTGACGCTCCTCGTCGATATACCTGAGCACCGCGGCTGCCTCGCCACGTGTTCCTTGATGCAGCAAAATTTTGATGCGCACTATGTGGCTGTCTACCTCGAAAATATCTCAATGAATTTCGACCACGAAATCCACGATGACCAAAATTATTAGTGCGAGTAGACCGACGGTTATACGACATGACGGTCTGACGCTCGGCAGTTAAGCTAGTTTCATCTTCGGCCACCCTAATAGCTTCCTTTAAGGAGGTCAAATTCCGTGCTGAAATAATTGTTCCTAACTTTTGACTTCTTAACCCTTCGGAAAAACACCTAATAGCGTTCTTTTCATTAAGAGGACGCAATACCTCATACGCTTTATCATCGCCATTTGCCTGAGAAATGGTCAATTCTACAAACAACTTCTCTATCTCTTGAGCAAACTCTGTAACTGACTTTTCACCTTGCCTAGCCTTTTGTAGTCTAGACTGTAAAGCAGTATCTGACTTGCGAGTAAGTAAATGTTTACGCATATCTTCTAATAGCAACTCAACAGAACTATAAGAAGTAGCTAAACGCATTTTTGCTCCATTAGTTAACCGACTCTTTAAAACAAAATTGATTAAAATCGACTTATCACCACCAATAAGCATTGAATCATATAATTCAATCGCAGAAATTAAGTCATTAGTCACCTCTTCATCACCAGTCATTTTAGGCAATAGGCTTACAGCCGTCTTTAAATTAAACTTTTCACCTTGCACCGACATTGTGGCAGATTTATCTTGACTCTGACTACCGCTCGAAATAGATTCCATCTCAAATTTCAAAATTTTGTCATAGCATTTGTTTATACAAGAACATAAAAATAATAATTCTTTAGACGCCTCTTTAGGTAAAATACTCAAAATATTTTTAAACGACACATACAAGTTCTTAGCTTCTAAAATCTTATTCTCAAAATTACTACCTACTCTTCTTGAAGGACCTAACTTAGAAATATAATCCGTACAATGTTTTAATTGCTTATAAATATCTGATAATTTTAACTCTATACTCATAATCTAATTCAATAAGTAAGTGTTAAGTGGCTCAACACTACACAAAAACAAAAAAATATTAAGTACTAGGTAAAATCACTTACTAAAATAAAAGAAATTAAGACGCGCGTACTAATTACGACTTACTTGTTGGTCACTCTTACACCTTGGTTTCTGGGTCCTCATGCTCCCTGATTTCCCTGCGACGTCGGTAGCTGACACGCGCGAGAACTCGTTCCAAAGCGTCACTCCTGAGCTGTTTCTGCATCCAGTTGGTGTGGCATCGTTTGTACAGGCAGAAGAATCCAATCAACACCGCCAGCAGCATACAGGCGCAGATTATGGACAGAAGGATATTGTTCGTCTGGAGATGTTCCGCCGTCGCTTTTGCGTGGTTGCTTCCGGCTGCAGACTGTGCAATGACCACTTGTTCCTTGCTTTGAGTTGTGCCCATGATGTTGGTTCGTTCTTGGTTGGTGTTCTTCGTCGATATTCCAAAAATCGCAAGAATCTTGATGATGGATGCCAATGCAATATCCAAAATCAATCAATAGCCCGACGTTTTGAAGATTGAGAAATATTATAGAGGTAGAAAGTCCATGTAGGTAGATACAGAGTAGCTAGTATGGCAGGGTCGCCATGTGGTGTGGTCTGGTCACGGTAGATTAGAAGAATTGAAATAATACGTCCATTTAGTTTGAAGGTCCGGTTTATTGTGTAAAAAGACAATATAAAGACAATTACAAGTCAGTATTGCTGAAGAAGCATTTTAAATAAGGCTGTTTACATACATGGATGGTTACACACTACAACGATTACCGACCATTTTCAGTTGTAAAATCACTTGATTTGACCAATAGGCGGCAACTCGGCAAGTATACTTGGTCAACGTTTTGGTTAAATGGTGCACACACTCTTAAACTTACAATAATAGGTAACATTGTAGTAATACTGAACTTAAAATAACTTAGGTAAGTAAAGTCCACTCTCATTACATTACTTAGTTCCGGAAATATAATAAAACTACAGTTTGTTTGTATGTATGTGCCAGGAAGATGTTCGCGCTTCATCGGTTTTACGAGGGAGACTGAAATACGAGTCGACACTTGCATTCGGGATGGCTTTTCATACGTTTGTAATTATACCAGCTGGCCGCCCCGACTTTGCCTTCCTTCTTTATTCCTTGCAACCGTGAAAAATAATTGAAACTTTTTGTGAGATCGCTGTGAATCGTGAAAAAAGTCGTGGTGGCCTAATGGGTAAAGGACCAACCTCTCAAGTATGAGGGCGCGGGTTCGATCCCAGGTCAGGCAAGTACCAATGCAACTTTTCTAAGTTTGTATGTACTTTCTAAGTATATCTTAGACACCATTGGCTGTGTTTCGGATGGCACGTTAAACTGTAGGTCCCGGCTGTCATTGAACATCCTTGGCAGTCGTTACGGGTAGTCAGAAGCCAGTAAGTCTGACACCAGTCTAACTAAGGGGTATCGGGTTGCCCGGGCAACTGGGTTGAGGAGGTCAGATAGGCAGTCGCTTCTTGTAAAGCACTGGTACTCAGCTGAATCCGGTTAGACTGGAAGCCGACCCCAACATATTTGGGAAAAGGCTCGGAGGATGATGGATGATGCTGTGAATCGACAGACAGGTTATTTGAATAGGCAGCTTGTTTTATAATACAGTTGTACCTTCTAGCTGTTTTTGTGATGATATCTGTGTAAAAATATGATTCCACAAAGCAAAACTAGCATTAACATGGTTTTTGAAGTCGAAAGCAAACTAAGCAGCTGCAACCTGAAGACTCACAAGACTCTATTAATTATCTACTTTTCAGTACTTTTACTTTCGTAAAAAGGTTTCTTCACTCTAAAGTTTTCTACTTTTCAGTGGCTATTTTTACAAAGAGTTTTTTTTTTCAAGTTGTTTCCTAAACCACATTTGAACCGTTCTTCTATGTCTTACAATTCAATTTAACGACACACCATATCTCCGTAATGACTAACCGTTGAATATAACTGTGCCTGATCATGCGAAGGCTATCGGCAGATCAGTAATAGCACTTCAATAGCCACCGCTATCATACTGATAAGATATCGCTAACTGAATTAAATTGTCGGTGAACGCTCAATCTTTTAATAAATTTTAAATGGGTGGTGTTGGATTGGGTATTATGGTTCTATGGTAATTGTAATGTCATACCTACATCGTCACATTTTTAAATGTACACATCTTTCGGATGTTCTCTTGTCCTATGATTTTGACTTATAATTTGGCCCAAACGGGTTAAGTCTATGGTTAATCGCCACCACAAATCACCGTTCCAAAAATCCAGCGTATCCGATTGTAAAAAATTCAAGTCGTATTCTGTCAGAAGGATTTGAGAAAGTCTAAACCTGAAACCCGTGAATTGGCTTAACAAAAATACATGTATGAAGTGCAAAATTAAAACTAAGACTTGCGGCTACTAAAGTTCTTCCTTCTTTCTTCTGTTCCCAAGTTATTATGGCAATGTTTTCCGCTTCCGTTCCTCTCTGTCAGCCGTCATACTAACATCAACTCCTTTCTTATCCATAATATATCTGCTTACAGGCAATTCCTAAAGTTTTCCTTAAATATAAGTACCTAAACTAGAAAATACTCTAGTAACGAAGGTGCAGCTTTCAGGATATATCGGCTCTGAAACTCATGCAAGCATTTTTATGTTTCCGCTGCACGCAGCTAAAATCCATAACTTTAGATATAATAGATAAATCATACAAAATTATTGTAATAAATAAAGAGCTATTTAAATAAATAATTGGATTAAGGAAATCATTGTTAATTTGTTTTATGAATCCCTTAAAAATTATCAATTAGGGTGGCACAGTAATTTCTTCAGATCACGTCAAGTATTTTATTTATTAGGATCATAGCCAAATTATTATGCATTTATTAAAACGCACGAATTTTCGGTCTTGTATTTTACCTGAACATACAACATACAAGGCAAATACAATGCATAACTCCCAGGGCTTTCCCTGCATCTAATTAACAAAAGACGAACTCAAAAATTACTGTGGTTTTTCTATGGACAATAATGGTTCTCAAAAATCAGAAACCATTTTTTTTGCCAAAATTGTAGGTAACAGATATGGTGGTAACTTATGGAAAATTTCTGAGTACAGGTTACTTAAAAACCTCACCTAAATTTATCTTAAGGTTTCCACATAAATCTGCATGCATGAAAATATTATTATTCCTGTTATTCCTAATTTTCCTTAGGACATCCAGCCTGAACCATGGATGACCGGACCGTGGACCTGATCTTCGGCGGCTCGCTGAAGTCGCTGCCGCCGGTCAGCTCCAAGATTGTCAGGATCTTCACCAGCTCCACCTTCACAGGTAAGATGACCACATAAAGAGCTACAGCAAACCCCAGTGGGGCCCACCAGGGTCAGAACCTGCCAGGGCTGCGGGATTGTTCGAAAGAGTAACCACGGCCCTGCTACATGGTCAGAAGGAACATGATGGGTTTAAATCAGTAAAAAGCTCCTCGGTGAAGCAGGAGGGGGGGAGGGGTATATCGTAGATGTTCGATTAGTAAAAAAAATACTGTGGACGTTATTTGCCGCAATATTCAAGTATAGATTTTTTATTCACGGTTCTCACACTTTAAACTCAAATAGCAGTCTGGGGGTTAACCGATGACGTTCCTTATAATAGTAAAAAATCTTCAGGGCATCCTCGACAAGAATCATACGATATTTTTTGCGGGGACAAACCCTATCGGGGCTGCGAGATTGTTCGAAAGAATTACCGCGGCCCTGGTTTCCCCATTATGGGCTTTATTCAGTAAGATTCTGACTTACCCACAGCGAGAGGGGGACCATTTGATGAGTTCCCAGGTTGGGCAGGAATCTTCTGAAGGCAGCGGCTGCCTTCTCCAGTTTATACAAAACAGTTTATAAAAACAGTAGATACAAAACTTCAATGGGGTTCACATATTTCTAGCCTCGCGGGAAGGCTTAGTTCTGCCGCCTACGCCGTCAGGAAAGTCAGACAGTTCACAGACGTCGACACTGCTCGATTGGTGTATTTCAGTAATTTTCACAGCGTTATGTCCTACGGTATCCTGTTGTGGGGCAAAGCCGCTGATATAGAGAATATATTTATTCTACAAAAACGTGCTATACGTGCGATATACCAATTAGGTACCAGAACTTCCCTCAGAGAGCTGTTTAAAGAAATTGGTATTCTTACTGTGGCATCACAATTCATCTTTGCCAATATACTGTATATTAGACAGAACTTACATTTATATACCAAAAAAAGTGAAGTCCATAGCATTAATACAAGAAATAAGCATAAACTGTGTGTACCCTTTCACCGGCTTCATAAAGTGCATGGTTCATTTCTGGGTCTAGGTATTCGTTTCTATAATAAACTTCCTCTGTCTTTATTAGAACAGCCGTTTAATAAATTCAAAGAACAAATTAAGGCTATTCTTATTCAAAAGGCATATTATACAATTAACGATTATTTGAATGATAAAAATAGTTGGTCGCCATGTTGAACGCAAGACAGCTATACTATAATTGTCTTTTTTTTTTGTGAATGACATCTTAATTTTACAATCAATTATTATTATTCATTTTTTTTTTACAATTTTATATTTTTATTATTGACCTTACTTGGTTTTACATTATTGACAGGATACATTTACTGTATTTATTATGTTTTATTTAAATCATCTATTTATATTTATTTTTTTTTCCTTTGGATTACAGTAAATAAGGACCACTACTTAGCGATAATTGATCCTGATATTGAGTTATGTAGCGGTGAGTACGTCATGCTCCCTTAGACGGCACTGCTTGCGGTAGCGTCGGCGGTCGGGTTGCTTCCCTCCCTCAAAGATGTGCGAGGGGGGCGATGGCTGATCCTCGCGTTATGCTCGTGAACGGGTGCTGCTTGTGGTGCCAGGTCGTCTTACTGCCTATACTATAAGTAGTATTATATAATTTTGTAGACTCTTTTCTTATACTTCTTTTTTTTTTACTGGCTGAGCGGTCCAATTTACTAGATTCATTACTTACCCATGTTGTACATTACACAGGGTTGCAATAGAATATCACATGAAGGTGGGCACTCCCTCATAAACTATTATAAATATTGGAGGCTATACATTTTTTTCACATCATATTTATTCAATGCTTGAGTTAGACAAGTCACGTAGGGTGAGTGCTAGCTAGCATGTGGTGGATTTTATAAATCATTTTTAAATGTAATTTTATTTTATGACAATATTGCGTATTGCATACTGCAATACTCACTGTACTTTGTTGAAAGGTTCTTTTAACCTACAGACAGACATGTGTTGCTGGGGAGTTTGTTGCGCCACTTCTTCTTCCCAGCAAAAACACATAGGAAGTGGTGAAGGGTGGGCGTTTTTGGGGGCTGTCTTATGTAATTTTTTACACGCTTTTTATTAGCTTCACCTGTATGTTTGTAACCGACTTCTTTTGGCGCGATTTTGACCCACTTGAAACGGCCAGATTTCGTTCAAACTTTGTAGATTTATTGAGGACCGATGACAATACAATAATTTGATAAAATAATTCCATTTTTAACCGACTTCCCAAAAAGGAGGAGGTTACACATAAACATCGATTACTCCGAGGTTTATAGACCGATTTACGTGATTCTTTTTTTGTTCGACTCGGAATAGCTGCCAGTTGGTCCCATAGTCATCAGGTCAGGATCTGATGATGGAAACCCTGAGAAATAGAGGGCAACCTTCAAAAGTTGTAGGCATACATAGGGTAAAAACTTGACACTCAGGTGTACGCCTAAAAGCACTATTCAACTGTGAAGATTTGGAGCTGACCTGATGATGGAGACCAGAGAGGGTCGAGGGAATTCGACAACTGAATATGTAAACTACCTCGTGTTTGGGCTTAAATTATTTGTATTGACAAGACCTTTGCAATAGTGAAGGTTTGGAGCGGACCTGATGATGGAGACCAGAGAAAGTCGAGGGAACTCGACAACTGAATATGTAAACTACCTCGTGTTTGGGCTTAAATTATTCGTATTGACAAGACCTATGCAACAGTGAAGGTTTGGAGCTGACCTGATGATGGAGACCAGAGAAAGTCGAGGGAACTCGACAATTGAATATGTAAAATACCTCGTTTGGACTTGTATGGATAGTGACAACTATTCATATCACTGTAAAGCTTTAAATAAATAACCTTTTTACAAAAAAATTAAACCGACTTCCCAAAACACTAAAAAGCAAAAAAAAAAACTAATTTTAGGTGCATCGGCCTAGAAGTCGGTGGCAAAATTAACTTAGTAACATCCATTAGACACCGACTTCTAGGCTTTTCAATTTGCAAAATATGATTTTTGTTAATTTATATAATTTTCATCTATAGTCGATAAGGTAAGAAAATTAATTAAAATTTTCTAGAATTTTTCTCTACAGTCGATAAGGCAGGACTCGATGTTAATTTTTATTTCCAATAATTATCTTTAGCAGTTTTCTGTAATATTGTCAATTTTTTGTATACTAAAGATAATTTTAATTCTACAAAACAAATAATAGTTTTAAAACAAACTAAAAAGTAGAAAATAAATAATAGTTTTAAAAAAACTAAAAAAACACGCTTTTTATAGAAAAACGAACCAAAAAATAGAAAATAAATTTTAATGAATTTAAATTAAGAAAACAGTGTTAAAAATTTCAATGAATATAAATTAATAATAGTGTGAATACAAAAAAAAATATTTAAAAAAAGCGTGGGGTGCTTTTTAAGATATTATCTAAATGAAAATCACTGTACTCATATCTGTCAATAAAATATTTATAACTATTGACACCATGCACCCCACGCTTTTTTTAAATATTTTTTTTTGTATTCACACTATTATTAATTTATATTCATTGAAATTTTTAACACTGTTTTCTTAATTTAAATTCATTAAAATTTATTTTCTATTTTTTGGTTCGTTTTTCTATAAAAAGCGTGTTTTTTTAGTTTTTTTAAAACTATTATTTTTTTCTGACGTTCGAAAAGTGCTGTTTTGCAGCCAAGTTTGAATAAATGAGTTTTGATTTTGATTTTGATTTTGATTTTGGGACCGTAATGTAATGCTCCAAACATTGTGGGATTTTTTGGTATTTTCAAAGTCAAATAGCAGCCTGGGGGTTAATTGTAGATAATTCTAGTAATAGTAAAAAATCTTCAGAGCATTATTCTCTACAAGAATCTACAATTTTTTTCTTCTGGCCGACACTTTCATTTTTGGGTACAAAATGTTCGAGACTTGAATGATCTCCTTTATGACATTCTAATATTTCGGAACAAAGCTTGATTACAACTCAAAAGACACAATTTCAATCCACTTTTTACGACATGATATTACCTATTTGTGTGGTGTACGTTTTTTCTACGAAACGCCAAATACAGTTTTAAGCGTCAATATTATTATTAATTGAACCTGGTTCTAACCCATATTTTCATTGTTTCAACCAAAAATACTAAAACAAAGACAGCAGACTCAAACTGCGTCATTCAAGCGCCCCTATAGTGCAGGTTTCAAATGGTATTTACCCACGTAGAGGGCAAACTTCGCACAAAATGTGCACTATTTTTAGCTTTCCAAGCAATAATGGTTTTTGAAGCTAGTGATTCAATACCATTTACGTGTTACGTAATAAACGGATAGATATGGTGTAGGAGTAGTGAAATGGATGTTACAAAAGTTCTGAAAGAAAGTAATACGATGTATTTGATAAGCTACTCATTTTTGAAGTCGGTTAAAAGATTAATAAAGTATTTTATGTTTTCTATTGATCCACCCAGACAGAGGTCTAGATAATTGAACATAGAGTTCAATTTAAAAGCGTTACATCTATTCTTTACTTTTATAGTGAAACAACTACAGTCAAACATTTTTCATTTATGAAATCACTAGCTTCCCGCCCACGGCTTCACCCGCGTAGAGTTCGGTTATTTCGTGTTTCCAAGAGAATTCTTCAAAAGTCCGGGATAAAAACTATCTACGTCCTTTCTAAGGAAAATCTCAATGTTATTAATATTATATTTAATAGAAGCTTACTGACAGCTAGAAATACCACAAATCCACTATAACCTATCGATCCAAGCAGCTTAATATCTTCAAATCGTGATCAAATGCAATTTTGTATTCATTTCCCCTACAAGTGGGGAGGGTGGGGATGGGTGGGGTTGGGTGGGGCGAAAGGGGGTTCAAATGAACAACTTTTAATTAACGCCATATTTATCAGATAGTAGGCGGTGATCGGTTTTGGAAAATTTAATTTTACTTGACCTACTTTTAATGTGGTTTTAAAAACTTTGGTTTTAAGATTCAATATCTTAAGCTCGAAGCATGATATCCTTTTCTCTACAATGCATCTTCTTAAGTCGATTGTTAAGAAGAGTTTAAAAACTTTGCTGTGTGATGAAAACAGCTTTTCTTTATTTTATTTTTTTACACCTTTACACACGACTGGTAAGCCCTACCCAGGCTGTGGTAAGCAATTTTTAGCTGTTGTCATGGGCGCTAACACAACTGATAAACTACATATTCTTTATATATGCTTATAAATACATATCATCACACCCAGACCACAGCCAACAAGCATACTCATCACTCAAATGTTGACCGTACCAGGAATCGAACTCGGGACCATCAATTCGTCCAGCATGATGACAGTCGCACAAAAGTGGTCGTCTCCCTCATCCAGGAATCTCTGAATCTTCTGAACCGATTTCGAAACTTAAACTAGTTATTTCCACTATAACAGTGCACGATAGACGTACAATACAAAATGTACGGCATTATTCTAGCGTGCCTTGTCAGCGACACTCTAGCTAGAGGTAGTGCGAATATTTCAGACTCACTATTCGCTCGCTCGGTGATATTTAGACGAAGATTTTAGGCTCTATCGAAACATGGATTGGATAAATCTCTTTTGCAGTGTTTGATGGCTCTCTCATAAAAATACAATAAATAGCTTTAGTTATTTAAAAGCAGTAAAAGTTATTGATGTTGAAAATAACGTTTGTTATATGGTAGCCAAAGTTAAATAACAAGATAAGGTACTCTATTTTCTAACAACTGCAGTTCACAATACAGCCTGATGATCGACTTATATATACAGGTCTGTATATATAACCCTGACACCCATTTTACCCATTGGACGCAAAATCCTCAAAAGTAGCCATCACTTCTTACCTAAAACCCATATTTCTTCAAATATCAAAGCTCTATCATCCATTAGATTTCTAAGATATTCTCTTCCATCTAATCCTAGCCACAAAATTCTTCAAACCACTCCATCCTAACTCACTATTCTTAGAACGATTAAATATTAATTCCGGTACAGCAACACTATAACGTTCGCGTGAAAACATGGAAAACAAAATGACTAGCGGAGGTGCCATAACGGAAAATCTTCTAAGAAAGTAGCGCGCCAAAATGCGGGTGTTCGGGGGAGGAGGAATGTTCCAGTGTTCGCCCTTATACGCCTTCTTTGGATCCTACTATTTTTTGCAATGCCAAAAATCGTTGATATAATATCTCAAAGAACCAGAACGCTCGTTAGTTCACTTCTAACTGATCGTTTTGGTCATGCCCATCGTACATATTTGACCTAAAAGAAGGCCCCTGACCTACCTGCATTATGGTATCTCCGCTCATCTTTCTTTACTCCATTCGTGTAATCAACCCAATTCCATGCAATAGTGACAAGAATTGCAGTCACTATAGTACTGCAGAACTGGTGAATTTATTTACACTGAGTGGTAATGGAATGAGGGGCTCGTGGCTAAGTAGCTACAAGGGTCGATTATGATAAAGTTAAGCAAAGGTTGGCCCGTGCGATCGCTGGATGGGTGATCAGGAGTTCCTCAGTATATTCGGAAGTCATGCAAAATGTGAAAGTCTTTGGAAGGCCTTACAGGTCGGACAAACAGTCTTACTAAGGGATATCGGTCGCGATTAACTAGGTAGAACAGATCAGAATAGAATAAACTCTCTCTTAAACTCAAATTCTACTTATAAAATCAAGAAATCTTCATAAACATTATTCAAAATGAGTTCCACCTCTGTACTAAACGGTAAGTATATTACTACAAACCCACATTAACTGCATAACACCGGAATTTATCTCGAAGCGATTGAGATAGCGATTTCTCTGAAATATTTTATCATACTTCAATAATTATGTGAATTTATTTCCAAGAACATTGCTACTTAAAATATCATTAGCGTGTCATTCTCAAATTCAGGGCAAAGGCCTCTTGTCGAGTACATACATTAGTTAGACAAGGAAAATGCTTGCAGCATTAAATTTTTTTCATGATACTCAATATCTATTTGAATTTATCTACTTATTTATTTCAAGAACTTGTAAATATATTTAAAACATAAAAAATTGGTGACCCCCACCGGGAACAGGGTCCAAGATACCTGTGAGGTTTCTGTCTCTGGTGCCCTAACTGCCTTCTGAATTAGTCCCTTGACCCAAACGAGACCTTCGCAAATTGTCGATCAACGCAGTCATTGAAAAATGAAAAGATTTTAAAATATCGATAATAAATAGGTCTTATCACAGCCAAACATAGTTGGGAAAAGCCTAAAGAGATGATGATGGTATTGTATTCAATCTAAATCTTCTTTACTTCCAGATACAACGATGGAGAGGAATACTCTCATGGCGAAATGTTACCCGCGCATCAAAGACTACTGCCGAGAGAAACATGGGTTAGAGTTTCAGGTAAGAGAAAAAACCTATACTAAATTGTAGAGAGCGTTTGTGTATTTTTAACAATGGTCGTTTTTGTTTGACTGTTGAAAGTTATTTTATGATAATTGATATGGAATTAACTGTAGACTTTTAGCAGCACATGGATATCAAACCAACGAACTACTAAAGTCCTATCCTTACTAAATATTATGAATTCGAAAGAAATTTTGCTTCTCTTTGTCTGTCGCGCTTTCACACCAAAACTGGAGTGGAATAACGTCTTATCCAGATGCGGGAAATAGATCACGCGGGACTCAGATTCAACCGTCGAGAATAGCTAGTTTATTATAATTATTAGACCTAAAGAGCTTCTAAGATAGGCGGTTATCTATCAAATAATTCACTGTAGCTAAACCGTATTATTCAAGTATATGGATTATTTAGCACTCTAAAAATATTAAAACTTCCTCAATTCAAAGATAACATTCAAATGGCTTCCTAAGAATATTTTTTGGGTGTCAAATTAAAACCAATATTTTCATGGAATTACATAAGTTTCTTTCAGAGGAAACCAAACTTATTATTGGATTTGCTGTGATTTTCCACGAATAACTGTTTAGAAGATTATTTTCTTTAGATTTAGTATTAAAATTAATGTCTTCCGATAGGCGAATAAAAAATAAACGTTTGGGGCTTTGAACTAATACTTTAATACGATAAAAAAATAAGTGGGTTTTAGGCGGATCAAAGTTTAGTAGAGTATGGATGTATTATTATGACATAACTCTGCCTCGCTTCTGAAATAAAAGCTCGCTAACAATATTTGTAATTCTGCCTATCCTACCTTTGTGCCAAAACTACTGAACCAATTTCAATTTAAGGTAAGTACATTAATGGTAGAATACAGAAATACAAAAAGAAATAGAGCCTAAAAATGGGAAAAGTCTATTTTTAATTGGGATGCGGTTGTTCAATCGGGTAGAACCGCGGGATGAATATATTTTAATACGTGCGTATTGTAAATTAAAGTAAGTAAATTCAGTCACAAAGACATGCAAATCTTAACTATAGCTAAATTAAACTTTGAAATGAAAGCTAAATTAAAAAGATACATAAAATAAGCCATAGCAAGTAATAACATAAAATATATTTCCAATAGAAAATGTGTTATGAAAAAAATACGGAAAGGTACCCCTTACCTTTTCAATTCGTATAAGAAGTCTTGACCCGACATCCGATACCTTTGCCCTTAGATCCCATATTTACATAAAAACCTGATGTTATCTATCCTCACGAATATTACAGAAATATTTTGTACAATTTTGCACTGTAAAAGCGTCAGTAATCTATACTAATATCATAAAGCTGAAGGGTTTGTGTATTCCACCACTTTGAAAAAATACATTCAGTGTTAGGCTCCATTACCAGATAATAAAATAATACTTACTTCAAATCAAACTTAAAAACGGGCTTCATTATAAGATCTTGAAACCTAATCGTAGTCAAAGTTCGTCAAAAGGCTTTTCTAACAAGACTAAACAGCCATGATACGATGTTCCATCATCAAGTTTCAGTCCATATTTTCCGGCTCCATCATTAGATCAGTTTGACAGTACCAGATAATTGTATTGTCATCAAAACTACATACAGCTACCAATTTTTATGAAGCTACGACCCTTGGAAGTTTAATACATACAGGTCAACCTAATACGTGTTAAAAAGTAGCCTATGTCCTTTCTCAGATCTAGACTATCTATGTATGGGCTGACGGATTATTCGAAAGAGTTACCGCGGCCCTGGTACATACAGGGCTTAAGAAGGAACATGATGGGTTTTAGTCAGTCAGAGTCTGACACACCTTCAAGATGCTAACCCACAGCGGGAGCGTCATTTGATGATTTCTTATAAAAAACAAAAAAGACTATATATGAATACTAAACATCTAGAATTTCTTTAATACCTATACTAAGAAACCTAGTGTTCGATATTAAGTCAATGCTACCAGATTCACGAGCTTCTACTACAATCCTTTGGGAAATCAGATCCCGAACTATATTATTATTGTCATACAAACTGAATTCTGCTGTTTGCTGTATTGATCATCTTATATTTCATGCATGTCTTGGCACATTCGTAAATTATATGTATAGGTAAGATAATTTAATCTCCGTCTGTAGGTATGTCTGCTAGCGATTAACTCAAAACTGACTGAATCGCTTTTCATTTGTTTTTTTCATGCAGAGGGTTTTATGTGAAAGGTCTATTCTTATAATAGGTTTGTGAATTCTTATTTGATCCATATAAGGTAATTATTAGGCTTTTCAACTTCTAAATTGTATGTCTCAAGGCCAACTGTTTTTGACTCCAACTATCATCGTGATATTTTTCTTATATGTACATGAATAATCAAGTAACTTGTAAATATTTGAAATCGTTAATTTACTCAGAGCAATAGAAAATATTTTTTGGCTACTGTTCTTTGAGCAAGCCACTGTTAAAAAAGAAACAAAAACGAATCATAAAACGGCTATTTGATAACCCAATTCGATATTAGACTCCCACTTTCACAAAATATAATCAAACTTTTACCTGAAGCTGTAATTAACAAATAATATTAATTGACAATCCATAAATCATCGTGGTACTCGATAAAATATTCATAATTGGTTTATATCGATTATAAAATCGGCACCGAGTGCTATCGATTTTGGAAATAATCGAGTCGGTTGCTGTCGTCGTCCTCATACATAATTCATAGTTTCCATGTATATTTAATGCGTTTCCAGGGTTTTCTCGTCTGTAGTGTGAAAAGCTTGTGGTGGTTATGTCAAAATTGGTTACATGGTCCTGCTTTTAAAGAGACCTTGTTGGCAAACATTTTTTGTACACTGAAAAATAACGATGTAACTGCTTCTATACGTTGTTTTGCTTGCATACTGTGGAAATTACTAAGCTCTAAAATAAATGTATTTTTCTGCAATTTTCAAGAGTTGAAACTGAGACTGTGTAGGCCAGTTTTCAAGTCTTTTAAGTTTAACACAAACAAACTCTTCAGCTTTATGACACTCGTGTTACTAAGTGTCTAATATACATAAGTAGGTAGATGTCATCAATAAAACACGCCTTTAAAAGTATAACTAGAGATTGGACCTTGGTTCGCTCATTATTTTTAAATGCCATATTATACCTATTCGGGTTATCCAAGAACAGATAAAAGTTCCTGAAAATACAGGTAAAACCGCAAGAAATGCTAGTGAAACTCATAAAACAAGTTTCAAACCAATTGCTGTACAATGAAATACTTTGACACTTTTTATGATTTGCTTTAAAAAAATAAATGTTCTTTTGAAAAACTTTTTCCAACATTGAAAACGTTAAAAAGTTTGCTGAAGACATTTGGTAGAAAGCCGCTTGGCAAAGTAACGTAATATCGATCGTCTACAACCTAGATGCTATTTTATTCAAGGTCAAACTACATTCTGCCCTGTAATTATTTTGTACTAGCTTCCGCCAGCGGCTTCGCCCGCGTGGTGTGTTGATAAAAAGTAGCCTATGTGTTAATCCAGGGTATCACCTATCTACATACCAAATTTTAATCAAATCGGTCCAGCCGTTTTTGCGTGATTGAATAACAAACATACATCCATACATTCTCACAAACTTTCACATTTATAATATAAGTAGGATTGTTCAGTTTTTAACGTTTATAGGGTAAGCGAAGTGTGTCTCTATGGGCGAAATTAAATGGTTTGTACAAGGTCATTTCCAAACTTTTTTGACACATGAATGTCGGTGAAATTTTGTGTGGGTAAAATATTATTGGTCGGTAATTTGGGTCAAATAGCTTTCGAACTATTCTGCACATGCGGATAAAAAGTACCTCAATGTTACAAATAGCTAATCCTAATTTGTTTTCAATAACATGGCATCTTGCAAGATGTTTTTGATCTATGATATTTTAGGTACTTTTACTATTTTGTGACGCTGTATATAATTGCCTATTCTAAATATAAATGCACATTTCCTAATTAATCTGTAATAGGCCTTAATGTAATTACGCAGAAATACAGGCTAAAACAACCGCTAATTAACTTCGGCGCCCAGAAATGTGTTTAGTTTATTGCGACTAGGACATTGAACTTCGTTATTTTTGGAAAACAGTGCAATTTTTATATTTTTATGCAGAATATTGTGACTTACAAGAATTCTCAAATAGCACCATATTATAAAAAGGTATTCTTACCTGGTGATCTGCGGTTAATTGCGTAACAAGCACAAGTGTAAATTTTTCGCAAATCTCCTAACGACCTTTGACATCAAATTGTAACAACGCACATAGGGGTATTTTGCATTTTTAGCCGGGCGAAAGTAGTAAAAACAAACTTTCACATAAAAGAAAAAAATTCTACTTGTTAGCCAGCCAGGTAACTACTGAACGAAATCTGAGCTTTTTTGGACTCCTACCCACACGCCAGCTACCCACAAATCTGTCAGAACTTGATAGTTGTCACATGCACTCACGTCAGTTACTGACTACATTAAAAACGTGCCGTGTTTGATACCTCAGAGTTTTTTTATTGTGAGTTAGATAACCAAAACTACTATGGATTATCATAATACAGGTAAGAACAGTTTTATTTGTTATGATTTACTAATGTTTACGTGTATTTTTAAGATTCAAAATCAATTTTTGAAGTTCAACATTTTTAAACGTTTTTTTGTATGAATTCTACTATTCTCAGGGATTAAAGTTATCCTTCCGAGTGTTTCCGGGTAACGATTTCTGTTGTAACGTATTACAAAATCTGTCAAGTGATAGATATTACACACATTGGGTGCTACTTTTTGCTACTTTCGACAAAACTTAGACTTTTCTGCTGATGTTAGCTAAAAACCATTAACCATTATTTTCAAGCAAAGTAGCAAAAAGTAGCACCCAATGTGTGTAATATCTATCACCTGACAGATTTTGTAATACGTTACAACAGAAATCGTTACCCGGAAACACTCGGAAGGATAACTTTAATCCCTGAGAATAGTAGAATTCATACAAAAAAACGTTAAAAACTGTTGAATGTCAAAAATTGATTTTGTATCTTAAAATTACACGTAAACATTAGTAAATCATAACAAATAAAACTGTTCTTACCTGTATTATGATAATCCATAGTAGTTTTGGTTATCTAACTCACAATAAAAAACTCTGAGGTATCAAACACGGCACGTTTTTAATGTAGTCAGTAACTGACGTGAGTGCATGTGACAACGATCAAGTTCTGACAGATTTGTGGGTAGCTGGCGTGTGGGTAGGAGTCCAAAAAAGCTCAGATTTCGTTCAGTAGTTACCTGGCTGGCTAACAAGTAGAATTTTTTTCTTTTATGTGAAAGTTTGTTTTTACTAGTTTCGCCCGGCTAAAAGTGCAAAATACCCCTATGTGCAACGGCTGTTTACGTGCCTTTCCAATGCTTTCTGTGATTTAAGATGCTCTCAAGTCTCTTAGGACTGCAGGATTGTTCGAGAGAGTTACCGAGGCACTGATACATAAACGGCTTAAGAAGGAACATGATGTGTTTTAGTCAGTAAGAGTCTGACACTCCCTCATGCTGCAACCACAGCGGGAGGCGTTACTTGAAGTCCACCATGTTCCTTCTTAAGCCCTTTATTTACCAGGGCCGCAGTAACTCTTTCGAACAATCCCGCAGCAGTTAAGATGCACTCAAAACTACTTTTCGTTAACTTAACAGTTACGGTCATTGCGCCTAGAAACAGGCCAGTTAATCACACAGTTAGTGCACGTGTACCTTCCGCTAACAGAAATAGCCACGAATAGCCCCGAGGGTAGCTAGCGTGGTTTTTGTAAATGTTTACAATTCCTACGGCTGGTGTTTGTGACTGCTATTTTAAGATTGTTGAACTAAACGCCATAGATTATGTTTGGTTGTGAGAGAGGAATTTGTGTTGATTGGCTGGCTATTTTGCCTACATCCCGAAGAAACTGCTTTCAGCATTCGGAGACTATTAGTCTATGATACTTACAAAACTCAATTTTCGAAATCGGTTCAGTACATCCAGTGGTTACGTACAAAGTTACAAACGAAGTAGTAAATGAAGAAAACTGTTTTTATCTGTACATAAGATTACCTTTTTCTCGAAACGGACTACTTATGTCCATTTTTGCATACGATTTTTAATCTAAATACAAACGTACAAAAAGCGAAGAGTGGGTAGGAGTTACGGTAGGTTCAGATCAAAGACTGGAAAGGTCAGACTGGACAGGAGGATTTAAAGAAAGAATTGAAAAATTTAGTATTAAAAAGTCAGTTTATCCAGGAAGGCTCAGGCTACTTTTTCTCCAAAAACGCAAATGGAAGTTACTTAATGTTATAAAATACATCTTCATCTTGCAGCCATTAACACTTTTTCTAACCCTCAGGTAGTGGACATGCGTTGGGGCGTCCGAGACGAGGCGACGGATGATCACATGACTACAGAGCTGTGTATGCGAGAGATCAAGAACTGCCAGCGACTGTCTATGGGACCTAACTTCGTCGTGTTCCTGGGGCAGAAATATGGTTACAGGTATTTATTGATGGCTACAAATACATAAGATATTCAAGGCAATAGCTTCGTGTCTATTAAGATAGTAGAAAACTCAAGATCCAGGATGTTTCTTATATCGTGTGGATTTCATGACTTATCCAAGCGAGACCCACGTCATTTTCTCGCACCTTGTCTACCAAACACACTATACAATTCTCGAATGAAAAGGACTCTTGCGGATGTCAATTTTGTATTAAAATGCATAATAAGAAAAAGTGAAAAAAAAAAACCTTGTCAGGAAACCTGAACTTATAGGCTGAATTGCTAATACGCTTTCAGCATGCGAGGTGATTAACGCACATACCTTCTCTGTATGAGAAAAGGCCCGTACCCAGCAGCAGTGGAACATTAAATAAACCAGGAAAAAGGCTAATTATGCTCTTTCGTAACCTTAATAATGAATTAAGTTCCTGTCACGGTTCCCTTGGACATTTTTCATTTAATTGTTTTCTCCAAAACAGCTAGGAAATTCATAAGTTAGCGCAAAATGTCGCCATTGTTATGGTTTTTAATTGGATTACTTATTTTGTTATCCTTCTTTTGTATACATCTGCCATTGTTTTTCATAAAGCCCTTTCTTTAAAATCAACTTTTTATCTATTTTTTAAAAACATGAACACTTTTCTGGGCCTGTTGAAAAACGAATATAATATAATCTGGCACTAATTTGGGCGAATTACAACATACACAGTTTTGTAGTGAAATCGCTTTGTAACATCATCATAATTAGAGCGGATTCAGTATAAAACTCGCGTAAGAAGCTCGTTTTGATGGGAGTGTTAAGCCGGAACAAATGCCTTTCATAACTTAATTTCCCTTACCGTAGATTTCAGTCTCTAATTATAAAACAACTGATGGTTGAATTGTACAAATCCGCAGTTAATCACGCCTAAAGAAGCCCATAATTGTTGTATGTAAAAATTTAGCGAATGTGTAGCCACATAATGACAAACTGACCTTATAAATACAGAAAACTAAATCCCTTCCAGGCCAATCCCAACATACGTCCTATCATCAGAACTACAAATGCTGAAGGATGAACTAGTAGCTGGAGGAGTGGACGTCATCCTGCTGGACACCTGGTACAAGAAGGACTCGAACGCGGTACCTCCCGTGTCGGTGCTGCAGCCCATATCGTCTATATTGATCAATTTCAACAATAAGGTGACTTTGTCTTGTATAATTTTGATTAGGATGATACTTCTGCTTTATAAAACCACCTCCAGATAGAGTCAGCTAGATTTTTAGGAAGCTTTTGAGAGTGTTTTTGTAACTTCTTCTCGCACAAACAGCTGAACGAATGTTCACGAAACATGACTGTTATAATATAGTTTAAACATCAGTAAAAATTTTGCTGCTTTTTATTCTGGCACGGGAAGTATCTTGTTCCCTGTAGAAGCGGGTGTAACCTCTACCAGAAGCTACAAGAAAACCTGTAGACAAAATAACAGCAATCACTCCCAAAACGCTCTTAAATTAACTAGTAGGTATTGTAGGTGTAGTAGGTATTGCAAGATTTCACCGGCACATTTCACATAAATTGTAGATTAAATGAAAGCCTTTGAAAAACTGAACTTATCTGTAGATCAACATTTTAAAACAAGTTTAACTGTGTAAAAAATCATAAATAACTCCTCATTACAGAGAGTACCAAAACTGCAAGCTGAAGATCAAGCAGTATGGTGGGACACGCTCGGCAAGATGCAGAAGCTGTTCCGCAAGGCTTCTCTACAGCTGTACAATGCTGGCAAGATCGATAAGGATTGTATGCACAATTATTTTATGTCTGGTAAGTGTTTTATCTTTATTTTGTAGGTATTTATTTGATGAAGCTGTAGAAAGGCTTTCCCTAGTTGGTATAGAGAAAACATTTTTTTTTGGTCCAGGGTTTCACCTTTCATATGATATATGTAAATATCCAACGATTCATTCACCGGTAAGGTGCTCCGATATTGGAAATATATAGATAAAACGTCTATTCAGCAATGACACAAAGGTACACTCCAAGAAATTACTAAAAAAAGGGGGGGTAGAAGGATAGTGAAATATAGTTGTTTACGCCGAATACCTCAGAAATTGAGCTTTAACCTTTCTAGGCCTTAATCACATGCACATGTTCAAGAAAAATATGTCTGAAAGTCGTGGCATTGTACCCATACATGAAAAGGCCTTCATGTAGCACACAGAACTTCAAAAATGACACGTTTACACCAGAAATAACGTAAGTCTATCCAAATTCCAGTAACCGAACGCGAAGTAATAAACGGTGTGCTGAACGTGAAAAATACGAAGAACCACTGCTTGGCCTACGTCAGATACATCAATAACATCAATCTTCAGAACTTGAAGAAAGCCAGCAACTTTGTGGACATCATCAACAGGAGCTTGGATGCAGAGGCCTCGAAGCTGTTGGCTGATCTCCGCGATGTCAGGCTTCCTGATAAGATTGAGACTACTAATATTCAGAAGTAAGTTTTAACAGTTCTTCTTTTTTCGAGATTCTGAGAAGGAATTATATCAAATTGATCCTTCCTTATCCTAGCCAAATTACTAAGACTTGCGGCTTTTGGTTGTAGGTCCTCACCTATAGATCTGTCTTCATTTAGTATATTAATGCAATCCTTAACATTATAAAGGCAAAAGTGGCTTCATCGATTGAAATTTAATTTGGTGTAAGATATGGATTTTTGTGTTGTTAAAGTTTTTATGCTCTAGCACAAAAACATTTACCACTTTTCATTCGGGTTCGGTAAGAGTAGTGTCATCATCAATGACTGTTTCAAGGTTTTCAAATTATCTTTCTTTGCTTTCAGATACACAGTGGAGTGGATCGGTCGTGAGGGTTTGGATACGGAGACACACAGCGAATACCTTGGGCATTTCATCGCGCACTTCTATAAGAACATCGTCAAACTTGTGGACAGGTAGACGCCTTTTTGATGAGCTCTGATAATATTAGCTCCATCTGTCTTAGTTCTAATCAGATAATTGAATATTCAAGACCGATGATAAATTAACAACCCGTCATACTCCAAAATTGGGATCCCTACCAAACAATAAGTAACCAAAAGTTGTCCTTAAATTTATCTCACTAAAAAGGTTGTCAATCCAGTCAAACATTTTGAAAATATTCCAACCACCCCATGTTTTTTAATGCATGAAATTAATTCAGAGTAGATTTTAAGTAATTTGCATGCAAATGATTCGAAGAGAGTTGAAAACTAATCCAGTCATTTGCATTGCATACGTTTCAGTGCAAACTATGTAATTTGCAAATGGCTTCCTCATTTGGTACTTGTAACTGAATGATATTATAATGTTTCTCACTTAGTTGCAGAAGATTTATTTAATGATCCTCCAAAACTCCTGTTTTACTAAAACATTGTGTATATTACTACGTACTACCTATATCACATCGCTACGCTACGTCTATCTGTATGCAATACTCACAGAATGTACGGAACGGGTTTTCTTGTGGTTTTCACCAATTGATGTAAGGGTTCATGAGAAAGGTTTAAGATAAAGTCATACCAGGCCAGGCCCAGTTTACTTTCTTCGAATTGCATTTAGATACCTCTATATAGAAATAAAGAAAATACAGTTTTGTATAAATTCCTTTTGATTTTATTTTGATCCCCTAAGCTCTTCTGGGCGAGATCGCTCGTAGCGATAAGACCACCAATTACGTTACTTTCAACAGTTTTTAAGAAGAATCTGCAAAAACTGGTATATAAAGCAATGTCCATCTACCTGTCAATGTATCAAAAATTATCTTATTTGTAATTCCAGAGCAATGCGCAAAGAAGACAGCAGTGCTCAAGGCGTGATCGTGACGGAAATACTGCAACATCTTCACGCTTGCAATAACTCTGTGAAGGTGTTCCATGGGCGAGAACCTGACCTGGACTTCATTGAGGACTATATGAAGAATTCTTCTGACAAACCACTTGTCTTGTATGGAGAAGGTAATGTTGAAATTAATGGTTTAAGTTTTTATTGAACTAAGAATGGGGAGTTAGTTGAGAATTCTAAAGTCGGATAGTAAATGAGATTTGACCTGTTATTATAAAACTATCTTAGTAAAACAAATTGACGATTTGACCTATCATTTTGTGCAAGTTTTTATTTTACTTACGATTGCATATTAGCAGAGAAAGACACATACAAAAATAAATAAAAAAATAACTGAAAAGATCTTTGGCTCTCCTTTCTGCTCTGTTCTCAATTTGTTTGGGGTAGGCACAATATGTTTTCCGCTTCCATTGCACTCTATCAGTCTTTTGTATTAAATAAATAAACTCAAAAATCCTTTGTATATTCAGGTGGTTGCGGCAAAACAAGTCTCTTAGCAAAAAGCGCCGCCATGTCACTGGACACCTGGTTTGCTGAAGTGAAACCTACCAACATCATCAGGTTCCTCGGAACAACTCCTGACTCCAGTGCTCTTACGCCCACTCTCATCTCTATTTGTCAACAGGTAAGCTCTGTCTATACACGTCACATGAACTGAGTAAATGCGCAAATGCTTGTTAACACTAAAACTAGCTTTCGCCAGACTTTTCACCCTCGTCATGTGGGAATTACTTCTTGTACTGGGATGAAAAATAGTCTACAGTCTCCCTCGATAAGTAGCATTCGGGGATGCTGGCATTCGCGTCCTCCCTAACTTGGGGGTGTGATACCACCAACTTCCAGATTCCACAGACTGCAATAATAAACATTAGGCCAAGGCTCAATCTTAAAAATACAAATTAAAGTTTAACAACCAACGATGCAAAGTCTCTTCGTCTAGTAAAACATCTTGAAAATATTATTATCTAAAATCGAAAACTTTGTAATTCCATTTCAGATATCATACAACTTCGCCCTCCCCTTCGAAGGGATCCCAGATGACCTGGTGCCCCTCACAGCTCACTTCAAGCATCTCCTCACGATGGCTACCCAGCAGCAGCCTCTTCTTCTCTTCTTGGATTCAGTAGACCAGCTCACTGGGATAGGCACTGAGAATAACAAGGTTTCTTGGTTGCCTACCAGATTGCCGGCTCATTGTAAGGTAAGGATAAGACTAGCTGAAATAAAAGAGTCAATGATGTTAATATAAATGGTCTGTGGGAACCCATAGAAACTAAAGGATAATGATGTTACAAAGACTAAATGTAGGTATACGAAAACAACAACAGCATTCTTCAAATAACTTTGCCGTTATTTTTATTTAACAAGAAAGGTAAGCGGCGACCACTGCACTTGCTTCGTTCTTTTTTATTGAATTTTCTGGAAAAGCTCAGAGAAGGATAAGTTCAGAGAGATATATTGGAGATATTGAATTGAGATATAGGAGATAAGGCATGCATTCAATTTTACTAATAAACTAGGCCAATGGTAAAAATCCTTTGTGTTTTCAGATAATAGTAACATGCGCGTGTGAGGAAGCGAATCCAGAAGTATCGAAGGAATACGATGTTCTGCGCAGAATGATTGACTCTGAAGAGAACTTTCTGGAAGTTAAGGCTCTTGGAGAGGATCTGGCTATGCAAGTTCTCAAGTAAGTCCTGTAAGCTGAGAACGAAAGACTTAAATTTTGCCTGCTTCTTCCAGCAGTTTCACTCTGGGCCACGCAGAGTTTTTTAGAAAATATTTTTCAAAAGCGGATTAATTTTCATAGAAACATACATAAAACTCTTGAATCACAGGTTGTGGATGGCATCAGCGGCTCGTGATCTGTCAAACTATCAATGGCGTTTGGTGTCCAACGCCATCGCCTCGTGTTCACTACCAATATTCGTGAAACTTGTTTTTGCTGAGGTAAATATCTAACAAAACTCTCTTGTTCATCATCTACTTTTTCGTAACTTTGTTCTTGTATCTTAAACATATGCAGCCGAGCCCTAGTGATTCCTGTGGTGCGATTGCCTGCCTAACTTCCTCAACCCAGTTACCTACCTGGGCCACTCGTTACCCATTGGTTAGACTGAAAGAACTCGTCATAATAAGATGGTTGGCTCATCTAATCTTATGATCGATCGATCCACGGCAATTTTTACAGGTATGCAGATGGCGAAGTTACACGAAGCCTCAAGATACACATCTGGCGTCCACCGTCATGGATTCTATTATGATGCTGTTTGAAAGAATTGAGAAACAGGTATCATATCAATTCTTAATACATAGTTGAAAATTAACTTTCTCCTGAATAAATATGATCCTTTTTTTATGCTCAACACAAAACTGTAAAACTGTAAAAACTTAACACTAGTTGTTGAGCTATTATTTCACACGAAACCCAAAATAGTCCTCCTTTCAATTTGAATTCTTAAACCTTCTATTCGTTCTTTCCAGCACGGCCGCCTCCTAGTCTTTCACGCTCTAGCCTACATCACAGCTGCTCGCAGTGGTCTCTCGGAAACTGAGCTCGAAGACCTGATCTCCTTGGACGATAAGGTCTTGGATGATGTCTACCAGTACCATTTGCCTCCTGTGAGAAGAATTCCACCTCTGTTGTGGACTAGGTATCTGTAATTTATAAATATAGGTAGCTAAAGATAAAGTTGTGTGCTTTAGAATGAAACACTCAAAGCTGAAGAACTTACTTATATTTATGAAAAATATTTATTTGGAATTACTGAAGTAGTAGGTAAAGTCGTTACAAAGTAAACCTAAGTTTACACAGTTACGCACAGTTTTTTTTATCAATTTTATAAAGTTTTTCTGCATTGTCTCCTGGTGTGTAAATCAAAGCAAAGAAAAAGGCTTGATAGATAATGATTAATTGCTATTGTACCTGCCTATGCTTTTTCGTTTCTTGTTTCCAATTAAACATAGAAGTCTCATCTATTTGATCTATTTATTATTTCTTTCTATACATGTTTGTCAACAGCTATTTCCTCCTTTCTTTCTTTAAGCTAATGTCGTCACAAAATATTACCTCCAGGATCCGCAACGACCTCCCAAACTACCTGTCAGAGCGTGAAGCCGATGGCGTCTCCGTGATGAACTGGTACCACAGGCAGTTCCGTGACACCGCCCGGGAGAGGTACTTCAAGAACATGAACATGGCCATGTATTTCCATTCTATGATCGCTGATTATTATCTTGGTAAGGACTTTGGGGCTTTTATAGCTTTTACGCAAAATTCTTCTGCTCAGAGAAAATAGATATGTATATTATAGTATACTTCGGCCGTTCAGAGAATGCGTTCCTGACACCTATCAGTTAGTCACGACTAGTGATGGGCACAACATAACACTGAGTTCGTTACCGTTCCTTCAAAATGAACGGCCGCATTATTTTAAGATTATTTTCGTTTTAAATTGGCGGAATCATTTGTTTTATATTTTAGTTATTTAAGTGGAAACCAAAAAAAGGTAATATTCATATAATAAAATTGTTTTATTTATTCTTTGTTACAAGTACATTGAATTGAATGTGCGAACAGAATATTAATCAGACTCCGATTTGCTTGAGGAGGTGGTGTCTTCATCATCATCTTCGCCTACATGTATAATTATATTATTATCAATAACAGAATCAATCCTGATATCTCGGTCTAACAAAAGCCGGGTAATCAAATAAAAACAGATCGAAAACACTTGAAAAACGTGGTCTATGCGCACGAAACGACAACGGACGACTGTTTTAGCGTCACAAAATGGCGGCCCATAACGCCATTTGGGGTTACCATTTTTAATCTAAGTATAAAAATGCGGTTTGGTCATAGTTTTATTTTTATATTTCATAAAAGTTATAATTAAGTCTTATAGTCCATTATTTTCCAATTCTTAAAAAGAAAATCAAAACGTATTATTTTATATTATAACTGTATAAGAACAGATTACGATACTTGCCTGTTATTTTTAGCACAGCACTACAAAATATAAACCGCTGACATAACCTTGTAATAGCGCAGTATATATTTAGAAATATATTGTTTACCAAGTTATTTGACACTCAGTTTGGCACAAAATTATAACATTCATTGATTATTGATATAATAATGTTGTTTTAATGCTCCTCAATTGTTAAAACGGTAAACAACCAGCAAAAATATTTTTATCGTAACTGCAACGCCATTGCAAAGTTACGTCGTCAGTTCAATCGCGACGTGTCAGGAACGCATTCTCTGAATGGCCGAACTATAGTTAGTATATTTGAATTTATATCTATAGTATATATAAAAGAAAGTCGTGTTAGTTACTCCACTTATAACTCAAGAAAGGCTGAACCGATTTAGCAGAAAATTGACAGGGAGGTAGTTTAGAGCCAGGAAAAGGACATAGGGTAGTTTTTGTCACCATCCGGCTACAGGAAGCAGTCATATCGGAACACGGGGGAAACCGCGGGCAGAAGCTAGTTTATGATATAGTGCTTTTACGACTTTTTTTAGTATTTTGCAGTCACCATGTTGTTTTGTTTCTCAAATTTTTAGAACCTAAGGCCCTGTTTTTCTGGTTACCGATAAAGTGTCAGCTGTCTGATATATGTATGGCACCAGATAAAGGCTGCTTATAATTGTGCCAGATGTTGCTATCTGAGACCTGTGAAAACAAAAGTTAAAAACCTGTACGATAAGTTCTTGATATACTATCAGAGACTTTATCAGTAATGTTGAAATTGGCCACAAAAGTGATTTTCTATTCAATCAATTTCTCCTCTTAAAGTTCTACTAGCAAAAACAGAGAAATACAATTTCTTCACAAACTATGCTTTCCATTCTCAGGTATTTGGGGTGGTGGAATACCAAAACCCTTCAAGTACACGGAGATCCAGCGTCACCGGTTCAACCTGGCTGACCGCGAGGGTGTGGCTGACAGGAAGGTGCCTCTACAGCCGCTGATATTCATGTCCGCTGATGGAGCTAATAGGAGATATAATTTGAGGAAGGTTAATATTACTATCAATTCATTTAAGACTGGCTGTATCTCCGCGGTTTTACATCGCCCCGTACATGGAAAATATAGCAGGCCTTTTTTCTCTTTTTATCGTATTAATTTAGAGGTAGAATATACATAGTTTAAAAACTCAGGCCCGCTTTCACTGTCAAAGTCAAATCATTTATTTCATTTAGGCTTTCACAAGCACTTATGAACGTCAAAAAATATAAATAAAGTTGATTCTACTTGTACTGTTAATGCTATCTGTCAGATAAAGGCTCCTTATTGTCAACCAAGACCTGTAAAACTGTCAGATAAGTTCCTGGCTACCAGAGACTTAATCAGAACTGATGATACCAGCCACTACAGTCTTCTCCTAAAAATGACCTTTCATAGTGTAAAAAAATAGTTTCATGGCAAGGGTGAAAAAAAAGTAATTCTTTTAACTGCTAGAAGTTTAAATCACACATTATCATTGTCCTTTTCAGTTTGGCGAGCTCCCATTCCACCTGGTTCGCTCCAAGCGGTTCACCGACTTATACGCTGAAGTACTCTTCAACTACGAGTGGCTCCACGCCAAGCTCAACTGCTGCCCCCTCCAAGCAGTGCTGGCTGACTTCGAAGATGCTAAACTGCATGTCAATAAAGATGCTGTGAGGTAAAATATTAAAACTTCTTCTGACATTGTCCTGAACATGAGTAATATTCGTTGAAGTTAGATTTTTTTATGCAAGCAACTAACCACAAGCTAAGTTGCCATTTTCTAAAATATTAACAAATGGATTAGTTGCTAGATGCAGAAATGAGTTGTGTGAATACGAAAATGCTTTTGTGATTTTTTGCTTCGCTAGGTAAAAAAATCTGTCTTTATTAAATTACTAGCTTCTGCCCGCGACTTCGTACGCGGATCCTGTCCCTTATGCCAGCGACTACGGGGTCAGCAAAATCAAAGATCTGAATAGTCTGATATTGCATTTTAAGGGCCCGTTGACTTGGAAACAACGGAATACGCATAACCATTAGAAACGCTCCATATATTAATTTTTTGTACTTTAACGGCAAAAGCACAGCAGACTAAACAAAACGCTGAGAACTGAACCGCAATAGACATGACCATAGGGATAAAAGTGGTGATTCTAATTAGTCCGCATTTAAGTTGTGAGTGGCAAAAATATTAGGTACACCTATTATTACGTAAAAAAACATTAAATAGATGACAAAGTCGTGGTGACTTAGTTGAAGTCGTGGTGGTTTAGTGGGTAGAGAACCAATCTCTCAAGTATGAGCGTGTGTCTTTGATTCCAGGTCTGGCAAGTACCTGCCAATGCAACTCTTCTAAGTTCGTATGTACTTTCTACGTATATTTTGGATACCAATGACCGTTATTTGGAGGGGATGTTAAACTGTAGGTTCCGGCTGTCATTGAACATTCTTGGCAGTCGTTATGGGTAGTCAGAAGCCAGTAAGTCTTACCAAGGGGTGTTGGGTTGAGCGGGTAACCGGGTTGTGGAGGTCAGATAGGCAGTCGCTCCTTGTAAAACACTGGTACTCAGTTGCATCGTGACTGGAAGTCGACCCTAACATAATTGGGACAAAGGCTCTGGAGATAATAACGACAATAATAATGAGATACAGGCACCGCAGGACATCTGAGGCTGATGACGGGGAGTAGCGACCCCGCGGGGCTATGTATACTGAGTTCTCCAGGGAGAGTATACTGTCCCCCATCTCCGGCCGGTCGGAGTGAACCATGACGGGGGTAGGTCTCACGCCTCTGGCTTGGCTTGGCCGTCCAGAGTGGAGTCGCTAGAGCAGGATTAGTAGCCCTGCTCGGAGGGTAGGTGCCTCATGGTAAGCACAGGGAGCGCGTAATCAGCGTTTAAAGTCCACCGAGGTATCCTCACCCTACAGCCGCTCATGTACCTGTTGCCCTCTTGTTGCTATTCAGTGACTGGTTCCCGGGGGCCCAGTAAGTGAGGTGGCAAGTCTCCACCTGCCATTTTTACATCTACCTAATACATTGTCATCCACTAACATCCCATCACAATAGCCCAAGTACTTTTCCTCCATAGTTAGCAATAGTTTAGCACAGAACCGGGGATTGTCTTTTTTTAACGACGTCCACCGGGGATTGTCCTTGGGTTCATTTTTATAGTGTATAAAGGGATAATCGTCGGTTTTGTGTCACCATTTCATTAAAGTTGTCTCAAAAGGGCTTCAGCGTGTTGGCTTCGGCCCCACGTTTGCCTCCCAAAAATTCGGAACTCTGTAGTCCCGAGGTCTGGAAGAGACATACAAAATAATAATGAGATATAACGCAACAAAGTCGGAGAGTGGGGGCTCGTGACGCCACGTCTAGGTATGTAAAATTTGTACTAAGCAGTGACTTAACACAAAATTCAAGCTTTGTTGTATCTTCGTTATTATTTGTTTGTGAGAGAGAGAAAAGAAAAATACGTGTCCATTATTTTAGGGTTATCTAAAAGACGGACTAATTACTTTTTTTTTGATTCGCCATACCTATTTCATAACATTCATTTCTATACATTTCAAGTGTAGTATTGCTCTTGAAGTTCCACATCAGGTGTTCCAGATCTGCGATGTTTATAGGTCAATAGAGAGTGCTTATCAGATTGAACCACTTTTGCTAAAACGTCATATCTTCATATGCTATAGTCTAGCTGGGCTCCTGGAGTTCCACATCAGGTGTTTTACATCTTCAATTTTTATAAGTCAACAGAGAGTGCTTATCAGATTGAACAATTTTTGCTAAAACGTCATACCTCTATATGCTATAGTCTAGCTGGGCCCCTGGAGTTCCACATCAGGTGTTTTAGATCTTCAATTTGTATAAGTCAATAGAAAGTGCTTATCAAATTGAACAACTTTTGCTAAAACATCATACCTGTATATGGTACAGAGAAGCTGGGCTCTTGGGGTTCCACATCAGGTGTTCCAGATCTTCAAATTTATTATCTCAGCTGAAAATGCTCATCACATGAAACAATTTTTGCCATGGCATCATTTTTGTATCTCTTATAGTTTTGTTGGTCTGTTGGAGTTCTGCATCAGGTCTTCAAGTTTCGAAGATAAATTATATCCTATATGTTGACCAGGCTTAATACTGATACAACAAAGAAAAAATCATTGAAATCCGTTCAGTAGTTCGGAAGATTAGCGTGTACAAACAAACAGACATACAGACATACAGACATGCAGACATACAGACATAATTTTTTTTTTGGATTTGTGCTCCATTACTGTTTCTAAACCCCACCCAATTATTATTTTTTTAATATATTCAATGTACAGACACAGTTTTTTTACAGATTTATTATATGTATAGATAGAAGATGTAATGTACAGGAATACAGTACCTCTTTTTCTCGCTAAGGTCTTATACCTATCTATAATAAAAAATGAATCGCAAAATGTGTTGGTAAGCGCATAACTCAACAACGCTTGGACCAATTTGGCTAATTCTTTTTTTGTTGTGTTTGTTATTGTCAGGAGGTTCTTATGAAAAAAAAATAGGGTAAAGTAGAGAAGTCAGTTGACGGGAGCAAAGCCGCGGGCAAAAGCTAGTTTGTAATATATCTGCTCTTCATAAAAAAATGAAAGAACCATTTAATGCCTAAACATCATACATTCTACAAATAAAAAAAACACTGCAATTTTCTGCAAAATAGATAATTTTGAAAAATCAGCTTTTACATACAATTCCAGAGAGCTCATGCTAGTAGCCGATGCCCTTCGCTTGGGAGGTGCTATCCTCGGCACATACTCCGACATGTTAGCCCCTCAACTGGTGGGGAGGCTACTGCCAGAAGCCCCCCACAACCCTGCCATAGCCTCGCTGCTGAAGCAGTGCGTTCATAACGGGAAGACCCATTGCGCGTTGCTGCCTTCTCATCATTGCTTGCATACGCCTGGTGGGCCTTTGAAGGTATGTCTTCCCGTATAATGCGAAAGCGATTTTGTATGTAAGTACGTCATGCTCTAACGATAAAACTGATTTTTGGTCATTAGATAAGTAAAGATTACAGGTTTTTTTTCTCTGGTTGTGGTAAGTTGATCCCTCGAAAACACTTAACGAGGAAGAAATAGTCTATTTCTATCCATTTGCGTTGTGTAGTTCCCTCGAAAACTACTTACCGAGGTGAATGCCAGTTGCTTATAAAACAGCTACGATTCCTTTTTTGCATTGATATATTTTAAATGAAAATTGCAATAATTTGTTGTTTTGAACACCCTAAAATACATATTACCTTGGATCTTCTATATCACTTATCTCAAATAATTTCTTCTTCCAGTATTCCCTCGAAGGCCACCAGTTTGCAGTGTTCGCCTTCAAGCTCAGTTCTGACAAACGCTACGTGGTCTCCATCTCCAGCAGGGTGATATCCTGGGACCTGTCCACCTCAGACCTGGCGAGGGACCTATGTCCTCAACTCGAAGGTATCATGCAGAACTTGGAGCTCTCACCAGATAACAAGTGGGCTGCTGCCTCTACTAATAATTCTGTAGTAAGTTTGTATGCTTGCTAAGTATTTAATTTATTACGATTATTGTCTAAAGATATTTTATGAATACGCTTTGTCTTTTCAGTCAATGCTCCTGAATATGCTGACGAGTGAATATATCACAATTGATAACCCGCTCAATGAAGGTAAGGCCTGTTTATAATTTCTGAGTAATATTATTTTTATTTTCAGTGCAATTAAATTGAATTTTAACCTGACTGCGTCGTGTAAAATAGCAAGCAGGGCTGTATACATAAATGCTCAGAAGTTGTTCAATTAGAAGAATTCTCTTTATCAAACACTCAAAACGTTCAGATTCTCCACTAATTCGGATCAGTTCAGACTTTTACACATATATATTTCTGGCTAATACTATGAACTACTTTTTTTGATCAGGAGAGACTGTCCGTGGAGTGTTTGTCTTAAATCACCACATGTTCATCTACGGCCCCCACTCCTGGGTGCAGTACAGCATGAGAGGGGAACACGAGCAGACGCTACCAGCTCCTGACACTGCGCCCTATGATGATGTCAACTGGGAGATACTTTGTGAGACCTTTGATTATTCTCTAAATACACCACGTTTACACTTTTCCCAAACCTCCCAGTGTGGTTTCCAGTGCAGTTGGATGCAGCTGACTGCCATTGTTTTACAGACGGACAGCCTATCTGACCTCCTTAACCCTACGCCGAACAAATCGATAGAAATATCTTGGTAAGACTAGTTACTACTGACTACCCGTAACGACTACTGAAGATGTTCATCCACTAACCGTCCTGCCAAGCATTGCTTTGCCTTTTGCTCGACCAACGTCAGTAGCCAGGAGCTAAGGAAAGGAAAATAAAATGTTATGTTATTTTACACTTGTTTTAGTAGATTAGTTGATCAATACTCGTTCATTCTATTGTAAGCAACTTTATAAACTCTTTTGGCCAAACACTGTCTCTTAAGTCATAGGCATCCTAGTTTAAGAGGCGAGTTTGTAATTTTTTTTTAGATTTGTTCAAATAATTTGTATGCATGATTACTTACTGCATAAATTACTTGGGAAAATAAATATTTTATTTATTACTAGCCGTTTTCCCGCGGTTTTACCCGCGTCCCGCGATAACTACTGCCCGTACCGGGATAAAATATAGCCTATGTTACTCGTGGATAATGTGCTTTCGAATAGTGAAAGAATTTTTAAAAACGGTCCAGTAGTTTTTGAGCCTATTCATTACAACCAAACAAACAAACAAACAAACAAAGTTTTCCTCTTTATAATATTAGTATAGATTTATCAATGAGACAAATATTCTTTCAGCAATGGACTTCCGTGACCTGGAAAACTTCTTCGTGGTGATGTGGAGTGGTGACCTGGACGAGGACCGGCTTCTGGTGCACTTCTGTAAGAATGGCGAGTGGATGCAACCACTGAGATGCCGGGGAGCTGTCACTATGAGCAAGCATTGGACCAAGGTGTATTGTAGTGACCCTGAGAGGGGGTATCAGGTATGTTGTCAATATAGATTCAATATGAAAGAACGGCTCAGATTTCTAAACCAAAATAAACAACTCAGATTTTTTGTAAGTCACAAGAGAAACATTTTCGCAAGAAAAGTATTTGAATCAAATTCTAGATTCCTTATCTTCGTCGAAAAGTTTAGGGGTAATAAGTAACTAGGTGTAGGTTATCGAAAGTTTATTTGTTTTTTCATACTTTACTACGTTGCATTTGATCAAGTTAGATAGTTGAGTTACAATTAAGTATATAATAGTAATTTTAATTTAAAGTATACAACACTTTTAATTTATTTCAAGAAATTAAAGTGGAAAATAATAGCAAAATACATGTTATATTCTAGATATCGATATACGAGCTGGACATGGATGAGAAATGCTGGAAGAAGACGGAAGAGATCTTCCACCAGGAGACAGACACGGCCGAGGCGATGCTTCAGCTCAAACGCGGGAAGAAGGATCGGATGCTGTTTGGTAAACAATATAATTTAGAGCATTATATACCTACTCATATTCCAAGAATCGTAGCGTCATAAAAATTTACAGCTGTATGTGATTCTGATGATAATACAATAATATAGTACTGTCGAACTGATCTGATGACATAGTCAGAAGATAGGTACCTACCCGTAGCATAGTTTGTATTTAAAGTTATTCGTCTTATAATGATGAGAAAAGTCTTATAATAATGTTTAAATGCGATTTTTATGAAAAAAAAAACATGCCGAAGATCTTGGCAACTGTGAAGCTCCAAAGGCTGAAGCAATAAATATTGTTATTTGTGCGTTTCAGCCACAACAACATACAGTTTCGTAGTGTGGGACTTTGATTACACAATACCTAGAGTTAAACCTGAACCTGATCCAAAAGAAGATGATAAAGATGAAGATGTAAGTTATCATTTTATTATAGATCTCTATTTATTTTTATTATTTATTATCTATTTTTGTGATTACAATTTTTCACTCTAAATAAGTTTGGCAGGGCAAGTACGAGCCTTAAAACCCACTCATTTTATTTTGCCTCCGGGTAAGTGCTTTATCTATAAGAACTTGCTATCATCATCATCCTCCTACCCTTATTCTAACTTTATTTGGTTCGGCGCAAGATGTGCATACTCTTCTATTTACTGTTACAGCCTTTGTATCGTCGCACTGCTGGGCACAGGCCTCCTCTCACACGGAGAAGGATTGTTAAACTCTTCTATTTGCCGACTACTATTTATTAAAGATGTTAAACTATATACTAAAAAACTTACTATTAGGTCCTCATTTCCAGGAAGAGAAGCCAGAGGAACCAGAGATAGACCACCGTCTCCACGGCATAGTCCTGAAGCTGCCTCACACTATCCGCAACATCTCCACCAAGATGACTCTCTCCAACTCCTTCATGATCAGCAACAATAACACTTATGCTGTTGCTGGGGTCAGGTAGGTCTTCGATATTGTCACTATGTTTATTGGAAATGTGAAACTACCCCGACTATATGTCTGCCTGTGGGGTTTTACAGTCAAAGTAAGTACCAGCTGCATTGAAAATTCTTTATATGCTACTTTTTACTAAGATGGGGAAATTGGTTCTGTTAGGATGATAGTAAAACTGCGGTATTGCTCGAACTAGTTCACTAGTTGAGATTTAATAGCCAAAAAGTCCAACAGACTTCTTGATCTCTCGTCATCTGAAGAGCCATTCGGCAGAACATTATTTTTTTTATAATGGCTAATAATTCCAAATATATAGTGTGTAGGCTCTCTAAACAATTAATGAAAAAAATAAGATCCTTCTAAATATTTGACTTATCTATAACGAATCCGTACTTTTTTCGTAACAGTTAGGACAGTTTATTTAATGAAAATGCAAAGAAACATCATGATATTCTTTGCAGAAAAAACCTCTACGTATGGAGTTTGGAGACCACGAAACTGATAAAAGTGTTAGATGCCCACTTCGGCAGGATAGTCCAGCTCGAACCCCTGACTGTTGGATCCTGGAACAATGTGATCACCTCTTCCATTGATAGGACAGTCAAGATCTGGAACATCGACAATATTTTTGAACAAGTCCATAAGATTGATCGGCAAGAGCTACCTATTGATTCTATAAGGTAAGAAGTAAGATTTGTTGTAGAAACTATGAGTTTTCTTTTAAGAGGTTACAGTAGCGTGATTATATATAAAAATCGACGTCTGAAAAAAGGAAGTCAGTAAAATAACAAACTCGGAGTAAGTGGCACATAGGCAGGTTTTGTGGGTTCTATGAATATGCTATAAGACCTCTTCTATTACCAAAAACCACACAAATGAATACTTGGACTGTCTTAGTTACCAAAACTGTTCCTGTCGATGTTAGTTTTCTTTGTGTTATATTTTTTTTGTTATCAACTGTAATTGTGTAATTGATATCAAATATCTTAGAAAAGACAAATAAATACATTTCCTTTTAACTGCCAGTCCACCTTCAGCAAGTTTGCTAATTTAAAAACATACATTTCCTTTGTACACTGAATGTAATAAGTTCTTGGTTTCATTCTCCTTACTTTCCAGCCTAGCCCGTGACAAACACCTAGCAGTGACAGTGACTCGAAGCTGTTGGGGTCTCTGGGATACCAGCACTGGGAAGCTATTAGCCCAGCTAGCTGAAGCACCACTTGGAGCCATCGTCACCCATGCAGTCATCACTCCTAATGGGGATAATGTGGTTACTGCAGAGTCTGGCAGTGTGGTCATTTGGGATACGCCGGAGAAACAGGTAAATTATATATTTTGAAGATTATCTTCTCTTTGGTAATTTAGGAACTAACCATTATTCATTGATAGATTCTCACTTCTTTTTATATCAGGTTGTTTTCCAAATTAATTTGACAAAAAACTGTATATAGACAGAACCTAAAATTTATTTTTTGACTGAATCCTTCAACTTTTAAGTCACTTACGCTGTGTTTCACCATTTAACTATAAAGAAAAACCGAACCATTTTCAGTAGTCAATTCGACAATTTTACCAATGAGTGGCAGATATACGGCTACTTATGGTTTGGTAATAATGTAGTTATAGTTGAATGGTACAACTCGCCCTTACTTCCTTAAAAATCTCTGTGTATATAATTTAGAGCTTAAAAATAAGTAAAAACATGAACAACGTAATATAAAAAATACCCTTTCTTCAAGGCAATATTCAAAGAAGAACAGAAAGGCATCAAGCAAGTCCTACTTCTGGAGGACGGAACCAAGTTCATCACGATATCCATGCAGGCTACAGGCAATGACAGCGTTGACAATATCGGAATGGCTCATATCGTTGCTAGGACTATTCCAGGTGAGGAGTTCCATTTATATAATATTCTGTTTAAAATGATCTGTAGGTAGTTCAAATTGATAGAAGTTTAGAAGTTTAATGGTCACTTTCAAGCGAAGGATTGGAGTGATTCAGAAAATTTATTCAACAGGCGTAAGCTAAACATTCTTCATTAATTTAAGATTGAGGTTGCACTTTCCGAACGTCGTCTTTTTTACAGTCGCTAAGTGTCTTAAAAAAATAGGTATTGCAAAAAAACTCTCAGGTTCAAATATTTTAGTAAAAACCATCTCTGAACTCTTATTTCAGAGGGTGAGAAAATTTACAACGCCGAATATGAGATCCGAGGAACTGGGTACAAGTCAGCTGTTGTGTCAGCTGATGAGCATCACATCGTGGCTCCGGGTGTTGACAAGTCTTCCAGGGATTGTCTGCATGTATTCCATGCGAAGACTGGTGCGAGGCTTCATAGGTACATTTAACCTCAAATGTCTTTTCAACTATTAACAACGCAGCTTCTATAAATAACTTGGTCTCAGGACCACCGACATACTGTTTACTATGAATGTTCACGGTCAATTTTCAAAGTAAACATTTAAAAAGTTTAGAAGTTAATGAAAATACAATTGACAATAACAATTTTACTGAATAAATAATATATTACCCGTGGGTTTACCACGAGCAGAAGCTAATCCTTAATCGATTCTATTTCAGGATCCCCATTAAGAATAGTGGCATCAAAGACATGCAGTCTATAGTGGCATTGCCCCATAAGCCACTATGGGTGGCCGTAGTGGGAAACGACAAGGCTGGTATTCTTGACATCAAAACTAAGAGGCATATTAGGTAAGCCTTTGTTTATTTTTATCTTCAACAATCATCTTAGATATATAGTATACTATATCTTAGAAATTATTAATGATAAATTACGAGACTCCTTTTCGCCGCCAAATAATAAATTAGTTGTCATGGGTCTACAAATACTAATAATAATAAATAATAACCTGCCATTTTTACGTGTATTTATTACATTGTTATCGGCAGGTGCCATAGTTCCCGTAGTTCCCCCATTCCTAGTCCACTAGCATCCCATCACAATAGCCCAAGTAGTTTTCATCCATAGTTAACAATAGTTTAGCACAGAACCGGGGATTGTCCTTGGGTACATTTCTATAGTGTATACAGGGATAATCGTCGGTTTTGTGTCACCATTTCATTAAAGTTGTCTCAAAAGGGCTTCAGCGCGTTGGCTTCGGCCCCACGTTCGCCTCCCAAAAATCCGGGACTCTGTAGTCCCGAGGTCTGGAAGAGACATACATATATAATAATAATAATGTCGGGACATCTTTTCACACACGGTTGGTTAGCCCCATGGTAAGTTATTAATTAACTTGTGTTATGGGTGCTAACACAACTGATAAACTACATATAGCTACATATATACATATTTATAAATACATATTGTAACACCCAGACCACGGCTAACAAGCATGCTCATCACACAAATGTCGACCGCACCGGGAATCGAACCCGGGACCTCAGATTCGGCAGTCCAGCTTGGTGACCATTGCGCCATAGAGGTCGTCAAAGATCGATTTATATTTAATAGGACATATTAAAAAAAAACTAAAAATTCAAGTTCAATATGAACTCAATTTGGGTGTATACTTTTCAGGCAGTTTACAGTAAATATCGATAATCATTCTTTTATCACAGGTTCGTCCCTCGTTGGAACGGCTCATGCACTCGGGATGGCAAAATAGGTCTTTGCGCTCCCTCCCGAGGAGGCTTAGACCTCATAGAGCTGAAAAAAGGGACCTCAGTGCAGCAGCTGATCTACAGGGCTGCTGAGGGCGTCTTCTCCATCATTACCATGTTCAGCTCTACGGATGACTATGTGTTTTATTATCATAGTGGGAGGAAGACGCTGAGGGTTTTCAGGTTAGTATACTTAGGGATATAAAGGAAGCTTTGAAAGTGGTCAGTCGTATTGATTATTAAGTAAAAAATCCACAACCTTAATGTTGAGAACAAAATACTAAAGCTCCTGAATTTGGAAAACAAACACTGCTTTGAGATTGATACAAAAAACTAGCCAGGCTAGACCAAAAGTGGGATGTTCTCTTTAATGGCAGCCTGGGCAACCAACATACTTGGGATTAGTAAACCAAAAAATACCTAAAACTAGAATGAACTCTTAAGAACTCCCTTAATTAGGTACTCAAGGTATATGACTGATTTCTCAAGCAATAATTTACAACATCTTCCACCCAGGACTGTAGATGGTCGCGCCATAGCGGAATACCGAGCTCCGGCAGAAGTGACCGGCGTGGCCAGCGCTCACGGTGGAAAGGCGGTAGCTATAGCGTCTCAAGATGGCTGCCTAACTGTGCTGGATATTGTAGATCCTCATGTTTAGTATGGTGCTTGGTTATAGCCCAGTTTTGAGAGCAGGTTAGGGTGTAAATTGTCTTTTGACTTACCTTTTTTCAAGGCTTAGTTTAGGGTTTAGATGACAGTCATTGTTCCTCTGCTCTTGTTCTAATTTATTATGTTTAAATATTTGGTGTAAGCATCTCAGCTTCTTCGAGGCTTTTCTATCTGACGTCATCTTCCAAGTAACGAGACAATGTACTTTGGATTTCAATTTATTGGAAAAGTAAATGGTAGGTATTGTTGTTTTGGCTCAAAACACAGCAAATTTGTTTTTTTTTTTTTTGAGAACAGATTTTTTTGTAAACAGATGAGAATGAAACATCGTGATAAGACTTGAGCAATTGCCGTAAATGATCCGAAATCACCGATCCGTTCCGTAAAAATGTAGTTCTTAATTTTGAAATGATACATCTTATTGGGTTGGGCAAATTTCTTAATTGAACGCAAATTATAATGTTGTTTACGAAGAAGGGAAAAAAGTGACAGTAAGAATACATAAGATTCATCCTACTCTGCTCTCAACTGGGCTTAACCTGAAATACACTGAAACGATTGCTCTGTGATAGTAAGGATGTGAAACTAAGAAGGTTATGATAAGGATCTCAGAAAGTTGTGCTAGTGTTGGATAATACTTTCTATTGAAGCACGTAGTCTATGTAGGACATCACTAGTAGTCAAAATTAGTGTAAAGTTGACGCCAGAGTGACGCGAAAATTTTGAAGTTTTTGAAAGTTTTGAATCACACAATCAACCGGAAAAATCTTAAAATATTAGACACATTTAAATAACATCAGCAAGAGTTTTCTTTTTCACGATATCTCTCTCTTCTGAATTTTGGGCACCCTGTTTAGAGTCAAATACGTTATTAATTTTCAACATACCATTTTGTGTCTGTTTAATTTTTAACTGACTTCAAAAAAACGGAGAAGATCTCAAGTCATTTCTTTTATTTTTTCGACTTTCAATGGATCATTTTTATCCTCGCGAAATTCTGGTGTTGACTGTACTATTAGTGGTAGAAATTCCAGTAGTATGTAGTTCTAGTCAAATAATGTTCTAGTCAATTCAATTTAATCAGTCTGTAGGAAAAGTCAATATTAATATTAATTTGTCAAACTTGAGGCAGCAATTTATTGTTGGTAAGGTCTATCTCCGATATATTAAGCTTTAGACAATCTATCTAAATCTTAAAGTACCCACGTGTTTCATGGCAAGCGGCTGAAACGATTCACTACCTGTATAACTGAGAATGGACATTTTTGTACAGGATGTATCAAGCAGTTTTCACAAGATAAAATCGTAGGAAACACTACATAGTAAATAATATTGAGTTTATACTTATTGCAGAGAGAACTTACCAACAGCTAAATGTTTAAATGAAGTAAATTCATTTACAGTTCTTTCTATAGTCAATCATCGTCTGTTTAAAATATACATATATTTTGACGTTTTAAAATATTTTTTTATATGGTGTATAGTATGTTTTTTTATTATTATTTACACAGTTTTTTTTAACTATTTATAATGTTACGTCGAGTTCCTATGTATCAAAATATCTTTTAAAATATACTATTTTTATGATACCTCATAATAGTACCTGCATGTAACCATACCTCACTTAAATCCATATTTAAATAATCTCTATTTTTCTTGTTATATTATGAAATATGTATGACACTGGTTAAGCGATAAAGTTTCAGTTAGTTATCTGATAGTTTATGCTTAATGCTATCTGCCAGTTATCTACTATCCGAGACCTGTGGAACGAAAATAGTTATAGTTCATCTGTCAGATAAGTCCTGTTAGGCTATCAGAAACTATCACTAACGGGGGGAATTAAGTATTATTTTTCATGTAAAATAGAAATATAATATTTTATTGTTCCTTCTTACTCTATTTAAAGAATAAAACAAAATCATGGTACTTATTCATATTTTATTAGGTTTAAGTCTATACAATAATAAATACTAAGTATTAAAACTAATTGTTTTATTTATAGCACTTAGAAATTTAATATTTTAACAACATTTCGACTGTAGGCAGTTTTTTTACAGTTTGAGCCAAAATTATTGACCTTGCTTTAAATGTGTCAAGTATATTGTTTTTTTTTTTTACTTTGGCTTATGGCAGAATCATCATTTTTATTTTCTTATTTTGCTTTATTTACTCACAACAATATTCTAGCCTGATTATCTAAACTACAATCTTAAAGTCCTATGGAAGTAGTATGACTTTAAAAGCACCATTTTTTCACTCAACTTTTATTCACTCATTTATATAATATTCATAAAACAGCAAATATTATGACGCCGTGTAAAAGTATGGCTACAAAAATAATTCCTTAACTATTTATTTAAAACAAAAACAATACTGAATTCACAGAATGCAGTTCAAAAAATATTGGTTTGATTAAATGGCTTAAGAAATGTTTGGTAAAAATCATTTGGGGCCAAAACTGTGCTTCTATTTTTAGCTTACAAAAATATTGTGATAACTCCCAAATGATGAATACCAAACAAAAATAACAAAAAAATTAACTGCTGTCCCATTTTTTTTGCTCGCCAGTGTATCTTCTAAAACTCGTACTCGGAAACGTATATGAATAGTTTAGCGACGGCTGTTCCCCCAAATTGCTCGTGAGTGTAAAGTTCCATAGTCATCTCTAACTCTATGCTCTGTGGTCCTTCTAGAGGTCTCACTAGTGATACTAGACCTTCGTTGTTGTTTTGTGTTAATCTGAAAAAGACAAGGCAATAAAATAACAGCTCTGGATGTTCACGCCGCCGTTTTCATCCTAATCTACCTCTATTATTGGATTTTTTACATTATAATAATATGTTAGACTGACCGGTGCGGCTGACTGATCTTGGTAAGAGGGAAGATCGGAATATAGATAAAAGAAGTAGAGTTCATAAGGGTGAACATTCAAATATTCCTCAAGAAAGTACCTTGAGGTAGTATAATAAAAGGTAGAGTCGGTGTATATAAATTATACGCTAGGTAAAATGCCTGAAATAATTTCAAGTAGACTTTCATAACAGTCTTCTCAAAAACATTTTTAGAATCCCCTTCGTTTTGAAGGTAGTGTATACTTACAAGAAGTCATTGATATCAGCTTTCCTCTTAACACTGGGCGGCGTGTTAACGTTCACCACCTTCAGCTCGAACCTCATCTTCACGTACGGCCAAACTGGACCTCGCATTGTGAAGAGTTTTAGCTGAAAAAATTGAATTAATTATATACCAGCCCCGGATCTTCAATTTTTTTTAGGCGGGGCAAAAACTGAAAAATGCCGCCCCGCCTACCTACCTACTTATTTTTATTTTCACCAACGAAAGTCATTTTTTTGGTAGGTAAATGTGTCCAAATAATTGTAGGCTCAAACTGTTGGCCAGGTTTAAGTTATAAAAGTCGAGACAGAATAATGCAATTATTGTAAAAATTTGTGCGAGCGAAAGAAGCGCGCAAATTTTTTAATTTTGGGACAAAAAAATTAATAAATTTTAAAAAGCGCTGTAAAGTAACAAGCAGTCGGAAGCGCAAACTTTTTTGTTTTTGAGGACTCCATAAAAAATAATTTTTATAATATAATAGCGAAATTTTTGAGCCTACGACACAATATTAAGTGACTAAGTACATTGTAAAGCCACGAACTTTTTTAAATTATTTGTTTGAAGACTCACAAATTAAACTGGGAATTATGTACAAATAAAACGAAACCGTAATAAGAGCGAGTGCCATTTGTGTTCGTAATTCGGTGCGTCAATAAAAATAATAAACAATCAGAAAAATAGTACATACTTTGTCATTTAGCCGCGAGCGTAGCGAGCTAGAATTTTTTCACTTATTTGGAGGATGTTAAAAGTGAAAAATAATCAAAATGATCGATCAATCAAACAAAGCGAAGGCGACTTTTTTGTCTGTATCATATGATACAATGTGGAAATTCCTTATCAAACAGGGGCGTCCCGCGGCGCCCCTGAGACCGAGGCGCCCGGGTTATTCGCACACCTTGCACCATAGCTTAAGACGGCCCTGAAGACTCACAAATGAAACTGGGAATTATGTACAAATAAAAAGAAACCGTGATTAGAGCGAGTACCATTTGTGTTCGTTGATTCGGTGCGTCAATAAAAATGATAAACCATCAGAAAAAACAATACATACGTTGTCATTTAGTCGCGAGCGTAGCGAGCGAGAATTTTTTCACTTATTTGGAGGATGTTAAAAGTGAAAAATATTCAAAATGATCAATTAAACAAAGCGAAGGCGACTTTTTTAGAAACTTTGCTTGTCAGTATCATGATACAATGGAACTTTCTTATCAAACGGGTGTAATTTTTTCGAAATTTCCTGGTGGTGGGGCGCCCCTGAGACATCACACCCTGCACCATAGGTTAAGACGGCCCTGTAGGTAACAATTATGGTATCCTGTGATGTAGGATTTAAAATCAGGCAGTCGCCTGATTTTGCCGCCCGGGGCATGGGCCCCGGCTTGCCCCCCCCTAGATCCGGGGCTGTTATATACCTGTTATTTCAAGTAAATTTTTGATTCCAGATGAAATGAGACCTATTGGGTTTTGGTCACAGAGAACAAAATGGATAGCGGAAATGCAGTAGCGTAAAATCTCTTAAGAAAGTAGCGCGCTAAAATGCGGGTGTTTGGGGGACGAAGAACGTTACTGTCCGCGCCCTTATAAGTCTTCTTTGAAACCTGTAATTTTTTTGTAATACCAAAAATTGTTCACAGATATCTATCTCAAAGAACCCAAGCGCCCCGTTAGGTTACTCGTAACTGATTGTTTTGGTTATGCCCACCGTATCTATTTGAGCTAGAAGAATGGGCCTGACCTACCTGCATTATGGTATCTGCGCTAATCTTTCATTACCCCGTGGTTAAAATGCGCAGTACACATAAATGATTTTTGAGTTTTTGAAGAAGATATTGTATGTAGATGATATAATAACAGGTACAGGACTAACCATAGACTCCGGGATGTACAAGTTGGAGACAAACGTGATGAAGTTGTATGAGATGGTGGTCGGCTGATGAGCGCAGTTCCAGTCACCCACTGGACATACACGACCTATCTTGTTGCAGCGGCTGAAAGAGAAATAGGTCACGATTTGGAAACACAAGATGTAAAGAATGATAAAATAAAAATATTTTAGACTAATATAAGTGAACGTATAAAATAAATACTTTGGAAGTATCACTGTCAAAATCCACTATTTTTAATAATTTATTTTCTCGAAGAATAAATTGTTTTCATAAAATTCGTGAATGAATGGACTTAGACTCATACACTTCCTGCTCCGTTGATTTAAGAAATTCCTGGAAAAGGCCATGGGGATCTTTTGAAAGTCCTCTCCAGAATCTCACGGAAATTAAGTAAATGTCAAGAGTAAATACTAACTGTTTATTTTCTAGCTGATAGCCAACAGGACAGGAGATGTGCAGACAGCGGTAGCTGCCTCGCGTGTTGACGCACACATCGCTGGACGTTGTGGAAATGCCGCCCTTCGCGCACGGCGCCTCGCCTGTCTCGCATTCGTCTATGTCTGAAGGAAAAAATTGAGTCAAAGCAAGCAGAGAAAAAAAGATGCTACCAATTTTTGGTGCTTAGTAATACATTTAATCAATAAACACTGACACATCAAAAGTGAAAACCATAGGATCGATGATTAAATCACGAATCTCAGCTGTAATTTCAAAATCTTTGAATATCTTTGGCAGTCGTTAATGGTGGTCAGAAGTCAGTAAATCTGACAACCAGTTAAGACTGTTTGGTAAGCCAAAGGGTGCCCGGATAACAAGGCAGAGTTAGACTGGTAGCCGACCCCAACATAGTTAGGAAAAGGCTCGGGGGATGAATGGTTACGAAGAATGATGAATAAGAAGAAATAAAGCTTTACAACCCTGGCTTCGAGTCATCCATGTAAAATATAGAAAAGGCTGGACAAATGATGATAAACAAGAAACACTTACCAATACAGCTCCTCTTATCCTCGGACAGTCGGTACCCCTTGGGGCAGGCACAGCGGTAGCTCCCCGGCTCGTTGACGCAGCGCCCCACGCACGGGATCTTAGACCTGAACTCCGTGCACTCGTCTATGTCTGAACATGTGCTGGGGAACATTAACGTATCTTGTAGAATAAGAAATTAACTTGCTAAGGTTTTTTTGCAACTTTATGACTATCATTTTTTCTGTGGGCACAAAACTGGGATGAAAAATCACTACTCTGCTTCTTATCAAGTGAGCTGCAGCACCTACAAGCTAGGGCTTGTGTCAGAGTTTTCTCAAATCCACCTGACAGCTTCTGACGTGGAAATATAACAACGACTGCTAGAAGCATTCGTGGACGCTTTACGTGCAAGGTCAGAAAACTTTATCGGATTCCTGCTTCCTCGTTCTTTATGGACTAAAAGGAAGTTTCAAAATTTTATTTCGCTGACAAAAACCATGTTCCTTTTGGAACCCTTTTTTATCCAGAGTAACTTGACAACTCTCTCAAGTAAACCATTCCTTGCAGTAGCATTACTTCAACCATTTCTAAGAACAACTTAAAACATAGAAAATATATCATTTTCCTTACCTGTTATCAGAATTGAGTCTATATCCTCTATGACAGGCACATCTGTAGGATCCCCAGACGTTGTTACATCGGTGCTGGCACAGCGAACCGGGGCGAGACTCCATACATTCGTCCACGTCTACGCAAACCTGGGTCAAAATAAAATAACTTTAGTTACCTCGAAAAGGTCATGGTGGACTATTGGGTAAAGAACCATCCTCTCAAGTGTTAGTGCGTGAGTTCGATTCCAGGTCAGTAAAAAGTTTCAATGCAACTTTTCTTATCTTTCTCAGTGTATCTTGGACACCATTGACTGTGTTTCGAACATAGATGTAATATACTAAACAAGATTGCGCACGCTCAAAATATATATTTACGAAAATGAACTCTATTCCAACGCAATAAGGTACTAAATTGGTTGCATAATACACAGAGGCAAATCCGAGCCGAGAGTGACAGTTAGAACGGAGGCCGTTTGTCTCTTTCTAACACCTTGCCAGCATAAAAAATCTTCACTTCGAATCTTCCTGCTTTTATACTGCTAATTCCCGCTAATTAGTAAAAGCCTATATAAGTATTTTAAGGTCACAAACTGCGTAAGTTAAAATTTCAATACCAATCTGTGTTTAACAATCTTAGCTAATTCGGGTTTGTCTCACCTAGCTTAATCTCATAGTCACCCTATTAGAAAGGGACAGACGGCCTCCGTACTAACTGTTTCACTCGGCTCGATTTTTGGGTAAAAGTGCGCAGTCCTGTTTACTATATTATGTCTATGGTTTCGGATGGCACGTTAAACGGTAGGTCCCAGCTGTCAGTGAACATCTTCGGCAGTCATTACGGATAGTCTATAGCCAGAAAGTCTGACACCAGTCTTACCAAGGGGTATTGGTTTGGCCGGGTAACTGGGTTGAGGAGGTCAGATAGGCAGCTGCATCTGATTGGTCTAGAAGCCGACCCCAACATAGCTGAGGAATAGGACCGGGAGATGATGACTTTGCTTCAATTATCGCATTAACATCTTACCTTATCATTGACGGGTGCTGATCTAAAGCCGATGTGACATTTACATTGGTATGAACCGACTGTGTTCAAACAATCAGCATTCTGAGAGCAGGCGGGCTGAAAATAACATTAAAGTTATAAGTTTACAGTACCTCTAGAAAAGAATTAAATCTTGATCAACCTGGTTAGTATTTGGGAGAAAATATCAGTAATTTAATAAGAATCGTAGTATCTCCCGTAATCTAATAGCGTGAATACTTTTTTTTTAGAATCGTCAATGGCCCCCTCCTGCTGTGGGTGCAGCGTGAGGGAATGTCAGACTCTCACTGACTAAATCCACCATGTTCCTTCTAGCCCTTTATACACCAGAGCTGTGGTAACTCTTTTGGACAACCCCGCAACAAATAGTGTGAACTTGGCATGAAATTGGCTTTACATTGAAACAAACTCAAAAAGGAATTTAAATCAAAAAATAAACCACGATCCTGATAAGATTAAGTACAATAGTTACAAAAACGGTCTTTTATAGCATATTCAGAAGACCAAAGACTTCAAAAGCAATTCACCCATAATACATAGAATAGTTCTATAATGATCTTACCACACTGCCCGCAAGTGCACACTCGTCTACATCTTCACACTGATGATCTCCAACTAGTCTGTGTCCGACGGGACAGTTGCAGCTGTACCCGCCCGGTAGGTTCGAACAGAGCTGATCGGGTCCACACTTCGCTTCCCCGGTTAAACACTCGTTTACATCTGGGAAAGTGGGGTATAAGTTAACTTCGGCTCTACATATAGGTAGTCTTAACACGGAGGAAGGTCAGGCGCCTTCTCTTAGGTCAAAAAAATTAAGGCGTGACCAAAATGACGAAGTTACGAGTGAACTAAAAAGGCATACGAGTTTCTGGAGACGTCAATGAATTTTGATTTAAAAAAAAATTGCGAGTTCCAAAGAAGGCAAGTTCAAAAGCATAGGAGACATAAAGTTCTTCTTCCTCCGAACAGCCGCATTTTGGCGCGATACTTTCTTAGAAGTTTTTCCGTTACATTATACATCTCCGCTAGTCATTTTGTTCTCCATCTATTCCCCGCTTAGAATTTTATCAACACTGCTCTTCTTATGGCTCTTATGTCATAACTATGTAGAATTCTCTCAAATATAGATTTTCTTACTCACCTACGCAAGTATTGAAATCTCCTAGAATGTAGCCAGCTGGGCAGGTGAACACTGAGCCTTGTTCCACCGTGGTGATATCAGGAGTCAAATATTTGGTGCCCTGATCCGGGATTACTGGCTGCGGACGAACTGAGGGGTACACTGGGGACAAAGTACGTGTTTATGTTAATAGCCCGGTCAAAATAGACATAAAAGTAGTGGTCAAATAGCATAAATTCCCGGAAAGCTGAATTTTAGTGGAGAGCTTGGGTTTATCATAATAAATAAAATATTAAAAGTCCCCATCGATCCCATGTGTGCGTCAAAAGTTATTCGAGGTTAAATGTCAAAATTTTAGGTCTTTTGATTTTTTTTCGAAAACGGTAAGTTTTATCAAAAAATAACATTAGACCAAAGTTGTAGATCTTAAAATTTTCTACAAAAATGCCATCAACAGTTTTCTTCTAAATGTTAACATTCCTGAGATATCGCGATTCAAAGAGTCACACTACACATGATATGCACATATAAGCAACGTATACGAGGGCTTCGAGTTTCAGACTCTTACTCACTAAAAACCGTCGTGTTCCGTCGTAAGCCTTTTATGTACCAGGGCCGCGGTAACTCTTTCGAATAATCCCGCAGCCCCGGCAGGCCTTGGCCCCGCTGGGGTTGCTGACACAGCCTACCTGGTCCTGCGCGGCGGCCGGGATGAAAGGTGCGAACTCTTTGTCGTTCCGCCTCCTCCTTCTCGAGCATGATTGCTTCGCAGAAGGAGGCGACAGCATCCCATACCCTCTCGCCCCGGACCATGGCCTGAACCAGGGCCGGACGCGAGAGGTCGCCGCCGCCTAAAGCCTCGACGAGGACCCGACAGTGCTCTTCCCACCCAGGGCACACCTGGACTGTGTGGTCCACCGTGCCCTTGGGGCTATCCCGAGCCATTCCTCAAAGAGGAGACTTACCGCCACTATGGTGGCGTGCCCTAATTTACAACATCATGTGTAAAACAGAGATAAAGTTAGGAGTTTACAGTTTAACTTTCAGTTGCATTGTATAATTTTGTCAGCTTACTATTGTTTGTATGTACTTTCTAAGTATATCTAAGACACCAATGACTTTGTTTCGGATGGCAAGTTAAACTGTAGGTCCCGGCTGTCATTGAAAATCCTTGGCAGTCGTTACGGGTAGTCAGAAGCCAGTAAGTCTGAGGCCAGTCTAACCATGGGGTATCAGGTTGCCCGGGTAACTGGGTTGAGGATGTCAGATAGGCAGTCGCTTCTTGTAAAGCACTGGTACTCAGCTGAATCCGGTTAGACTGGAAACCGACCCCAACATGGTTGGGAAAAAGGCGGAGGATGATGACTATTGTTATGTAATAGACTGTTTGTGAAAATATTACTTTTTAAAAGAGTGTCTATGGAGTTTTTTGCCCGCTCTATAAGACCAACTTTTTGGAACCATGCAAATAGTGTGACGTTTCATAGGAGCCTGCAAAGGCCTTTTTATAATAAAAAGATTTTGATTTAGAATTTCAACGTGGGCACTCTAGCCTCAGTGACAAGCCATGACCTACATGACCCAAGATAATATCGAGGCTATGCGGCAGTTAATTCTCGCAGACCAACATGTAACATACCGTGACATAGATCCGTGGGCATAACGATTTTTTTACATTCCCCAAAATTAAGCAAAGCCTTCATGGTCAACGTTTCAGCACACCTGAAAAAGCTTTTGACTCATACAAATCGGCCATTTTGACTACCCCCACTTCAGAATGGAATAAACATTTCAAGAACTGGTTTTAATGCGTGCAAAAGTACATTAAATATCGCGGAGAATTCTTTTAAAAACAATAAATCGTATTAAATAATTAGATTGTCTTTACTTATTTCAAACGACACAACTTAAAAGGCAGCCCTCGTATATACGTGGCTTATAATTATGTGCATAACATGTGTAGTGTGACTCTTTGAATCGCGATATCTCAGCAATGGTAATGTAGCGGCACTACAACTGTCAACACCGCCATCTACACAGTCGCCGACGCAACTCTCAAACAAGTATCCTGCATCGCACATGCAGTGTTCGCGCGCACATTAATACGCGTAGATCACCCCGACAACAACTGTCGGGCAGTAGCCCACCGGACAATATCACCTGTCCGGTCGGAGGATCCTCCCTTTAGTGCGAGGTATGATGAGCTTTACTCTCTGCTCTCATATCTCCACAGTAACATTTAGGAGAAAACTGTTGATGGCATTTTTGTAGAAAATTTTAAGATCTACAACTTTGGTGTGATGTTCTTTTTCGATAAAACTTACCGTTTTCGAAAAAAAATAAAAAATCCAAAAATTTTGACATGTAACCTCGAATAACTTTTGACGAACACATGGGATCGATGGGGACTTTTAATATTTTATTTACAATGATAAACCCAAGCTCTCCACCAAAATTCAGCTTTCCGGGAATTAATGTTATTTCAAATGTCTATTTTGACCGAGCTATAAGTAGATCCTTAGGTTTGACCCTTATTACAGACTAGCTTCCAATCTATTTAACGATCTCGTATAAAAATTGGACTTCGTGATAAATGTTTGATCATTGAAACAATCAAATGTGGACCAGCAATATCCTCATTTAAGTAAACTTTTCAATAATATTGCTAAAGATTCTGTCAAAACGCTTTTCGGCACGGCCCTGGAAATAAAACCGAGACCTCGTGCTCGGCAGTTGCACTATGTGACAAAAAGACCAACAAATTTTTTGATGATAATGATGACAGATAATAACCAAGTCCAGTCTAACCAAGGGTTGCCCGGGTAACTGGGTTGAGGAGGTCAGATAGGCAGTCGCTCCTTGTAAAACACTAGTACTCAACCGCATCCGGTTAGACTAGAAGCCGACCCCAACATAGTTGGGAAAGAGGCTCGGGAGATGATGATGAAAGATGATAATTATATCAGAAACATACCAGGCTCATTCCCATATCCCGATGGGAACTGTTTGTTCTTCTTGACGGGAACACATCGGTGTCTGACGTCGTCCAGCTTCCAGTTAGGAGGGCACTCGCACCGGTACCCTCCCTCAGTGTTGATGCAAATCTCTACGGCTGCGCAGTTCGCTTGTCCGTTTGTACATTCGTTCATATCTGGAGGTAGAAGCAGTGAGCATTGTACTAAAGCATTGTCGTCAATAAAATTAAAACATGTGAATGTTCATTGTAGAAAACTGGCATTTATATTGTAAGTGAACTTGGGCCTAAAGCGGCTTTCAAAATATTCTGACACTAGGGCTTGTTAGAATGAAAATAAAAGATTATAAAATTTTAAAAGAAATACTGCTATTGAATAATTCATTAATATTGTTATTGTTCATGAGAAGGCTTTCAACAACAATTTTATTTGTTATCACTAGGAAGTGCTAAAAGAGGTATTTTGAGACTCTCTTACAGTGAAATTTTAATAACGATGATTGTTAAAACATTACTTGATCTTTAGATTCGTTTTTGTTGTTGTTTTTTAATTGGTGAACATAATAGTAGTAGTCAGAAGCCCATAAGTCTGACACCAGTCTAACCAAGGGGTATCGGGTTGCCCGGGTAACTGGGTTCAGGAGGTCAGATAGGCAGTCGCTTCTTGTAACACAATGGTACTCAGCTAAATCCGGTTAGACTGGAAGCCGACCCAAACATAGTTGGGAAAAGGCTCGGAGGAAGATGATAATAAAGAGTATATCTATCTATCTATCTACATACCTTCGCATACTCCAGTTTTAATGTTATGGTGGTAGCCGACATCGCAGAGGTTGCTCGGCAGGAATGGCCGAACTGTGCTTACATTGTACACAGGATATCCCCAGAAGAAAGATTTTTCTGGAACACAGTGGTTTAATTACGGGTCGAATGATCTTAAGGTTAAGCAACGATGGGCGCAATCGGCCCGTGAATGGCTTATCATTAGGTCAAGACGTGTACCTTCGTTTTTCAGATGTTATAGTAAATTGATGCGTAGACGTTACTGGTTATCAAAAGCCAGAAAGTCTCACAAACAGTCTTTCCAAGGGATTGTCCAGGCAATTGGGTTGAAGTCGTCAGATAGGTAGTGGATCCATTTAAAACACCTTCTGAGTTGTATCTGGTTAGACTGACAGCCGATCCCAACATAATAATTATGTAGTTGTGAGAAGTTTAGCCAGATGATGATGATTGGGTGCCCACAAATGTTTTTTTAAGAATTCATATTCATATTTAGTTTCATTCCATCATGTTACAATAATACTACTTACTGGTAGAAGTAGGTAACGTAGGAACAGGAGTAGTGGTGGTAGTAGAAGATGAAGTGGTGATGAACTCGCAGGTCTTAGAGACCAGATCTCTTCGGAAGCCAGGGGCACAGTTACAGGTGTAACCACCGATGGTATTGCGACAAGTCTCGGTGAGGCCAGAACAAAAGTGGCGATTAGTCGAGCATTCGTCTATGTCTAGAAAATAGAAAAATGGAAAATCAAGATTTTTTTGGAAAACAAGATAATACTAAAAATAAGAGCCATCTGAAGGATACTTTTGAGGATTTAACAGTGCAGGAGCAGCTGAATGCAAATAAGTCTGTCAAAAATTTAAGGACAAGAAAACATACTGAACTTTACTAGCAAAATTACAAAGCAAAATAGACTTTAAAAAAATCATCCAAAACATTAAAAAAAAACACTTAGTTAATCTGGATATTTTCAGAATCACTTCAAAACTTACCAAAGCAAGATCCATACTCATCAGCCTCAAAACCATTAGGACATTCCGTAGGTTTCTTATCAACTTTCGTCCACTCATTTTTCGGAATATATTTAGTATCAATAACTACTGACCCATCTTTGTTCCTTTTACCCTCAACTACTGCCGTTTCGTTCTCTATTTTCACATTAACCTGATGCGGGGGAGTAGGTTTTGGTGTATCTGTCGTATATACTTTTGGCCAAGTTTTTTCAGTAGGTATTTTTGGCAATTCTGATTCGGGGATATCAATGGGAGGTAAGTGGTAGGATGGTGTAGGTCTAGGGACTGAATATGTAGGTATTTGTTCTGTAGATGTTGGGGGATATTCTGGTTGCTGGGGTTTTGTAGGTGGGGGATGTGGTACGGTTGGTGGGGGCTGAGGTACAGTGGGTGGGGGCGGTGGTACTGTTGGTGGGGGCTGAGTTACTGTTGGTGGGGGCTCTGTTTCAGTTGGTAAAGGCTGTGGAATCAGTTCTGTTGGTCGTTCTGGGACAGGGGTTGTAGTTGGTTCAACCGTCTCATTTTTATATAAATCAGGTACATGTTTGGATATAAAGGGTGGTTCCACTTCATTGTTTTCAGTTTTTTCAGTAGTACTTGATGTGGGCGGAGACTGAGGCTGAGGTAGAGGAGTTTCAGTGGTCGTGGTTGTAGGTTCTTTTGGCTGATTATCTGCAGTCGATGTACTGTTGTCCTCTCTAGAAAAAGGGTTTTTTTATTGCTCAACAAATGATTACTAATGATAATGATCACAATAATAAATGATTGATAATGTGTATTATGTACGCTATAGGCACACTGGAATACTTTCTTTGCAAAACAATAACTACAATTATTATGTAGCTTTACCATTCCAAGACAAAAAAGTCGTGGTGGTCTAGTGGGTGAAGGACCAACCTCTCAAGTACGAGGACGCGGGTTCGATCCCAGGTCAGGCAAGATGCAACTTTTCTAAGTTTGTATGTACTTTCTAAGTATATCTTAGACACCACTGACTGTGTTTCGGATGGCACGTTAAACTGTAGGTCCCGGCTGTCATTGAACATCCTTGGCAGTCGTTACGGGTAGTCAGAAGCCAGTAAGTCTGGCACCAGTCTAACCAAGGGGTATCGGGTTGCCCGGGTAACTGGGTTGAGGAGGTCAGATAGGCAGTCGCTTCTTGTAAAGCACTGGTACTCAGCTGAATCCGGTTAGACTGGAAGCCGACCCCAACATGATTGGGAAAGGGCTCGGAGGATGATTTACCATTCCAAGACACAACAAATCTAGTTATTAGGAATCAAACTTAAATCCGCTAAACATGCAATAGAACGTAATATTTTTAAACATAAATTAAGTATAATTATATTTTCATATTGGTATTTTTTTTAGTTTTTTTTTTTCTAAATACCTAACAATACTCCAGTTAACCAGATAACAATAAAGACAAACTTACTCAGAATCATCATAATAATACTCGTAATCAGGCGTAGTGGATGTAGTGGTGGTGCGTTTGCGCAGACAGCGGAACGAGCCGCGGATGTTCTGACACGTGTAGTCCGAGCCGCAGTTGTGTATGTTTAGCGCACATTCGTCTATGTCTGGGAATAAAAAATAAATATGTAAATACACAGGAATACATTTTTACATACGGTTGGTGAGCCCCATGGAAAATTATTACTAATTTATATTACTGGTGCTAACACAAATGACAATTTCTCACAAAAAGATTGAAACCAATGATGTTTTACTCATCAAACAACATTTAAAAGCAGCATTATTGTTTTCGGTATTTCTTATGCATCTATTTTTTGCTTAATAAACGGATTCTCATTATTTCTTAACAAAAAAGTAATATGAAAATTCACTTGTAAGTGAGACCACTCAAACATAGTCATCTATATCTATACATATAATAAATCTGTAAAAAAACTGTGTCTGTACATTGAATATATCAAAAAAATAATAATTGGGTGGGGTTTAGAAACAGTAATGGAGCACAAATCCAAAAAAAAAATTCTGTCTGTATGTCTGTATGTCTGCATGTCTGTATGTCTGTATGTCTGTATGTCTGTATGTCTGTTTGTTTGTACACGCTAATCTTCCGAACTACTGAACGGATTTCGACGATTTTTTCTTTGTTGTATCAGTATTAAGCCTGGTCAACATATAGGCTATAATTTATCTTCGAAACTTGAAGACCTGATGCAGAACTCCAACAGACCAACAAAACTATAAGAGATACAAAAATGGTGCCATGGCAAAAATTGTTTCATGTGATGAGCATTTTCAGCTGAGATAATAAATTTGAAGATCTGGAACACCTGATGGGGAACCCCAAGAGCCCAGCTTCTCTGTACCATATACAGGTATGATGTTTTAGCAAAAGTTGTTCAATTTGATAAGCACTTTCTATTGACTTATACAAATTGAAGATCTAAAACACCTGATGTGGAACTCCAGGGGCCCAGCTAGACTATAGCATATGAAGATATGACGTTTTAGCAAAAGTGGTTCAATCTGATAAGCACTCTCTCTCTATTGACGTATAAACATCGAAGATCTGGAACACCTGATGTGGAACTTCAAGAGCAATACTACACTTGAAATGTATAGAAATGAATGTTATGAAATAGGTATGGCGAATCAAAAAAAAAGTAATTAGTCCGTCTTTTAGATAACCCTAAAATAATGGACACGTATTTTTCTTTTCTCTCTCTCACAAACAAATAATAACGAAGATACAACACGCTTGAATTTTGTGTTAAGTCACTGCTTAGTACAAATTTTACATACCTAGACGTGGCGTTACGAGCCCCCAATCTCCGACTTTGTTTCGTTATATCTCATTATTATTTTGTATGTCTCTTCCAGACCTCGGGACTACAGAGTTCCGAATTTTTGGGAGGCAAACGTGGGGCCGAAGCCAACACGCTGAAGCCCTTTTGAGACAACTTTAATGAAATGGTGACACAAAACCGACGATTATCCCTTTATACACTATAGAAATGAACCCAAGGACAATCCCCGGTGGACGTCGTTAAAAAAAGACAATCCCCGGTTCTATGCTAAACTATTGCTAACTATGTAGGAAAAGTACTTGGGCTATTGTGATGGGATGTTAGTGGATGACAATGTATTAGGTACATGTAAAAATGGCACGTGGAGACTTGCCACCTCACTTACTGGGCCCCTGGGAACCAGTCACTGAATAGCAACAAGAGGGCAACAGGTACATGAGCGGCTGTAGGGTGAGGATACCTCGGTGGACTTTAAACGCTGATTACGCGCTCCCTGTGCTTACCATGAGGCACCTACCCTCCGAGCGGGGCTACTAATCCTGCTCTAGCGACTCCACTCTGGACGGCCAAGCCAAGCCAGAGGCGTGAGACCTACCCCCGTCATGGTTCACTCCGACCGGCCGGAGATGGGGGACAGTATACTCTCCCTGGAGAACTCAGTATATATAGCCTCGCGGGGTCGCTACTCCCCGTCATCAGCCTCAGATGTCCTGCGGTGCCTGTATCTCATTATTATTGTCGTTATTATCTCAAGAGCCTTTGTCCCAATTATGTTAGGGTCGACTTCCAGTCACGATGCAACTGAGTACCAGTGTTTTACAAGGAGCGACTGCCTATCTGACCTCCACAACCCGGTTACCCGCTCAACCCAACACCCCTTGGTAAGACTTACTGGCTTCTGACTACCCATAACGACTGCCAAGAATGTTCAATGACAGCCGGAACCTACAGTTTAACATCCCCTCCAAATAACGGTCATTGGTATCCAAAATATACGTAGAAAGTACATAAGAACTTAGAAAAGTTGCATTGGCAGGCACTTGCCAGACCTGGAATCAAAGCCGCACGCTCATACTTGAGAGATTGGTTCTCTACCCACTAAACCACCACGACTTCCACTAAGTCACCACGACTTTGTCATCTATTTAATGTTTTTTTACGTAATAATACGTGTACCTAATATTTTTGCCACTCACAACTTAAATGCGGACTAATTAGAATCACCACTTTTATCCCTATGGTCACGTCTATTGCGGTTCAGTTCTCAGCGTTTTGTTTAGTCTGCTGTGCTTTTGCCGTTAAAGTACAAAAATTTAATATATGGAACGTTTCTAATGGTTATGCGTATTCCGTTGTTTCCAAGTCAACGGGCCCTTAAAATTCAATATCAGACTATTCAGATCTTTGATTTTGCTGACCCCGTAGTCGCTGGCGTAAGGGACAGGATCCGCGTACGAAGTCGCGGGCAGAAGCTAGTTCTTAATAATCATGATGAGTCAAAAGAGAGTGTGACTTACATACTAGATAAAAAAGAAAATAAGTTATTTATTCAAATTAGGCTCAAAATCAGGAATGCAACTTTTCTAAGTTTGGATGTACTTTCTAAGTATATCTTAGACACTATTGGCTGTGTTTCGGATGGCACATTAAACTGTAGGTCCCGGCTGTCATTGAACATCGTTGGCAGTCGTTACGGGTAGTCAGAAGCCAGTAAGTCTGACACCAGTCTAACCAAGGGGTATCGGGTTGCCCGGGTAACTGGGTTGAAGAGATCAGATAGGCAGTCGCTTCTTGTAAAGCACTGGTACTCAGCTGAATCCGACATGCCGACCCCAACATGATTGGAAAAAGGCTCGGAGGATGATGAGGCTCAAAATCAGGAGTTTGTGAAGTTCCAGTTTACAAGAGACAGACCCAAAAACGCCCGTCCTTCACTACTTCCTATGTGTTTTAGCTGGAAAGAAGTGGTGGAACAAACGTCCCAGCAACACAATTCTGTCAGTATGGTTTGTTAAACCAGAACTCTCTTAGAATAGGCATGATGACAGTAATCAAAAATCATTAAAATAATATATTTATTAAATTAAACTTGAAGCTTGGAATATAAAACGCGCATTGTTTTCTTTATTAATAATGTGATTAATATGTATTTTTATAAAATAAAATTACGAAATAAGGCAATCCGCCATGATATCTTGAACACCAATCAGAGCTCGTGACGTCATTTCTCAAAACAACTCGCGCGAAAGCGCGCGAACGTCACATTTCGTTATTGTGAACTTCCACTGCGATCTTTGTTTTTATTTAATTAATTGTGTATAACACGAGTTATGGAGCCCGGATTTATCAAGGCAAACAGCGCTAATTTGCCTAGAATTGATATCATAATGCTGGGAGAGTTTTTGGCATCAAATAAAGATTTTTGTTCAGCTGAATTTAGAAATGTTAAAACTTCCATGTAAGTATACTAGTTTAATTAAAAAAAACTTCCATGTAAGTGTATTAGTTTAATTAAAAAAACTTCTATGTTAGAATCTAGAGAACTATGTAATAACTTACATCAAAGTGATCTTCACAAAAATAAAGTTGTACCCTGGGCAATATTGCTTTTGAATCTCGCCTTGCAAGTTTAAGCCACTTGTTTCGTATTTTTTTATTGTGAGGAACGTACACAAATAACTTATCAGGAGTTGTTTTGGATGTGTTCTTACACTGGGGGACCCCACAACACCTATGCCCTTTCGAATTCATATTTAATAACACAAAAAACTTAATTATTGCACGAGCGTTGTTTACTTGCGTCTTGTAATTTCAGTCGTGACGTCACAAGTGACGACATGACACTGACAAGCGTTTTCGCGCCGGATTCAAAGTGGACAGACAAAAATGCAATTATTTGATAAAAAAAACTTCGCATTTTCTTAAAATTAATAATTTTTCATATAAAATAGACGTATACCTACATCATACAAAGGTATTTAAAAATTTGTCATCATGCCTATTGTCTTGATTGAGGTAGGGAATTATGTATGTAGTTAGTATTTTCTCCTTACCCTCGCATTTTCCAGTAGAATGATGCAACACATAGCCAGTGCCGCAGGAAGTTATCCTGATGCAGAGGTAGGAGCCAACAGTATTGTCACATCTCTGAGCTTGAGATATGCAGTTGTGTTCTCCTGTAGCGCACTCGTTCACGTCTGCAAGTGAAATTATTTGTTGTATAGTGATTTTTGATATATTTTTATGTATTTTTTCCTCATGAAGAGCTAGTGGATAAGTAACATATGTAGATGGCATCATAGATAACCAATTCTTCATAGTTAGTTCAGACGAAGTGATCAAAATTCCGTATTCCGTTAAAGTGCTGGGCTTTCTGAACATTTTTGGGAGTAACAAAAAATCTTACGAAGAGGTAGTTAGGGTAGAGTTGCCCAGATAACTCGTTCAGACTCAAACTCAAAATCATCTATTCAAAATCGGCTGCTAAAGACAGTCCCAAAAAAAAATCACCCTTCTATAATATGTTTTTGATTGGAAGAATTTGCAACAAACTCCCCAGGTCAAGCAGGTGAGATATTCAGTCGCTCCCCGTAAAACACTAGTACCCAGCAGCACCCGGTTATACTGGAAGTTGACCCCAACATAGGAAAAGGCTAGGCAGATGATGATTAAGTTTAACATACCAGCACAGGCTCCCGTGATGGTGTCCAGTTCGAAGCCCAACTTGCAGTGACACTCGTAGCTACCGTTTGTGTTCAAGCAGTTCTGGTACTGGTCGCATAAGTGGGTGCCTTCTACGCATTCGTCAATGTCTGGAAAAGAGTTTTTTTTTTGTGAGGATATAGAAATAACTGCACAGATTTGCTCATAGTTTTGAGACTGATTGCAAATAAAAAGCATGAGAAAAAATATTTTTTCATGAATCTAAGTGTAATGTAATTGGTATACATAAAGAGCGTATTAAGTTCTTCCTCTAAAATAAATTAAATGCTCTAGATTTCTGGTAAAAACTTACCGTCACAGTAAAGACTGCCAGATTTCTTTCGCATACCATCAGGACATATTTCTTTTCTGTAAGACAAATGCATCATAAGTTGTAAACACTTTCAAGTAACCCCTTTAGACAACGGCAGTTGGGAAATAATATTCAAATAATTAAATAAAAAAAGCTCCCGAAGATTTGAGAACATCCTCCTTTTTGGGAGGTCAGTTAAAAATTATAGAAACAAAAAAGTACCAAACGCAATAATTCATTTTGTTTCCCTAAGATTACAATCAAAGATTATCGCTAATAATATACATGAATGGAAACTCACCCGACTTCAACTTTAGCCTTGCAGTCGTATTGTCCGAGCTGGTTGACGCAGAACCTGTCGGGGCCACAGTTGGCTCCCTCCTCGCATTCGTCTATATCTGTAATCGCAAAATGGAAGACATTTTCATCACGTCTCAAGTCCATAGTATGGAGAAGTAAATGATGACCGGAGATGACATAATGTAGAATATCTTAAGAAAGCATAATGCGGGTGTTCGAAGAACGAGGAACGTTGCTAGCTACGCCTTCATATGCCTTCTTTGATATCCGCCCATTTTTTTCAAACCAAATCACCAATCAATCAGTCACCAAGCTTTGACAGATGTATCAAGGAACCCAAAAGCCTCGTTAGTTTTCGGTTACTAATCGCTTTGGTCACGTCTACCGCACGTCACTTGACCTACAAGAAGGCTCCTTACTTACATTCCTTATGGTATCTCCGCTCATCTTTCCTTCCTCCGTGAGCGATACCTTAATTAAACTAAACCTTTTATGATGGAAAATGTCTCTCAGCTGATGGATAAATCTTGAGCAACCACTGTATTTATTTATTATTTACATTGTGGGATTTAGAACCATAATCATCTTCATCATTAGCCTTCCTTATTGTCCCACATTCCATAAATCGCTTAAAAATTCCTCAATGAAAAATACTTAAATTTTCTTACCTTCGCACTTATTAGTATTAGAATCTATCTTGAATCCCGGCGGGCAGTGTTTGGACACTTTGTCCTGGCAGTAGAACGAACTGTGAGTGTTGATACAGAACTGCGACAGCGGGTTGCAGTCGTGTTTGTTAACTGCGCATTCGTCTACATCTGGAAGAGATTTTTGGTTGTTATACATCATTTATCCATTACTAAGAACAGATATTAGGTATAGAGAAATCTTTCTGGTTGACCTTGTTCAAGATAATGTGTGAAATAACTGGACTAAGTTTGACGGTACTTTCAGATAGCTGATATAAAAAGCAGTATCTTTGGTACTTTTTGTTCGGTTGAGGAAAGAACGCTGGAAACAGTTAGTTTTATAGTAAATGAATCATGTCTGGGTTGACACGCTTTGTGGCCAAACCCACCGGTTACTGATGAAGTCCCTGATAGCCTATCAGAAAGCCTACAACTTTTGGTTTCACAGGTCTCAGATATCAATACTCTGGCAGAAATTATAAGCATCCATCATTTGGAAGATAGTTTAACTAACAGAGAACAAACTGACACTTTATCGGTGACTAGTAAAACCGGGTCGTCAAATGCTTTTATTCAAATTGTTTAACTGACTAACTGATTATATTATATTATCATACGTTAAATAACATACCTTCACACTCCCCATGTAGTCCAACCTTGAACCCTGGTGGGCATCGATCTTCCACATGTGTTCGAGGAGAAGTGCTAAGGTTAATGGGGTTGCCAGTCACACCACCACAGGAGTACCCACCAATCGTGTTCTCGCAAACAAACGACGGACATGGAGGATTTGGTAGTAGACACTCGTTAATGTCTAGAATAGAAGGGAAAAGTTCTTCATGTATATTATGAGATTTTAAATTGCATCTCAAATGTTAGAATTTAACAGTTGATTTTTGAGATAGTATGTTCTAAGATCACTTTCAAAGTACAGAATGTTGCCACGCATTTGGTCTACTTCGGTAAGAACTTTTTAGGGCATACACATGCTTAATCGAAAATCATCGCTTGAATCGATAGTTGGCAGTTGTTTAAGCTCAAACTTTTTATGCGATTGAGAATGCTCTTCCGATTTACCAGTGAACTATCTTTAGAACATCTCATAAATATATGTTTTTTTGTGAGCTATAAGATTCGTTTTGACTAGTCAGAAATTAATAAAAACTCCTTACATATAAAAAACTACATATATCTGTAGTTCTAGTTCTTCTCAAAAATAGTTAAAGTAGTTTTATTTACCATCGCAAACATTATTGTTGAGGTTCCTAGCAAAGCCTGGTGGACACTGTCCCTTCTCCACTTCCTTCTTGAAAGGTATACATTTGTATGAGCCGTGCAAGTTGTGGCATTGTGTGCCCGGCAGACACACGGGGTCTTCTAGCTGGCATTCGTCTATGTCTGAAAATATAAATAGATTTTTTAGCAATGGGTCCTCTGAAAGTATTTAATTTACAAGAACAAATGCCTAACCTTTGCCCAACTACATATGTTGAGGTAAGGTCAGGTCTTAAGTCGAATATGGATTTTGTAGTCTGATTTTCTGAATGTGTATCTACCTTTAACGTCTTTATCTAAACAATACCGTTCTCTCTTTTTGGAGATGGTCTTGTTATGAAATTGATACCTACTTTGGTAATGTGTGCTCTCAGTTTGGATATATATCTCAGGTTACATTGGACTATTTTAAAACAATAAATTGTTGAGCATAGTCATCCCTAGACGTGTTTTTCATATACCCTCTCAATTTTTTTGATCCTATTAATAATGTCATAAAACCATCTTTTCCAAAAAGGTTTCTGTTGAAAGAGTTTTAATATGTACATAATCGTACTGACTGTTACAGTATTTATTTTTTACATGTCGAATATTTTCTTTTCGTCACTTGACTTGTCAGACTTATGTCACTCAATAAAAGTTTATCTTCGCAAGAACATCGTATTTTCAATTACAACAATTTTACAACAGTTTCTGACTTAATTCTTCTCTACATCTGTATAAAATGGAACTTCCATAAATATTCTTACCTTGACAAGACTTGCCATCAGCCATGAGCTCGTATCCTCTCCTGCATGAGCACTTGACTTCCACTCCGTTGTCGTTACACTTGTGATGGCAAGGGTTACGAGGTTTACACCTGTTTTTGCTCACCTGGAAAATAGAAGATAATAAGAGTCACTTATCGTTGCTCCTAGGTGGAATTGTAAGGTAAGAAGAAATGTCTTGAAGATTATTTTCTAAGTCTAAAAAAGCAAATTCTTTGAGCAGGGTCTCCGAACTAGTTTTTAGATCCAAGATCCCTTGGATATTTAAGAGTCCCATTGTTGATGATGGTTAATAATCCGCTTAAACCGTTAAGTAAATAAGTCCTTGGGAGGTATAAATAAAGCTGGAGTATAGTTCTGATTCAGAGACTTCAAAAATAAACCCTTAAAAATGTTTAATAAAGTCAGACTTTTGCCTAGTTACGAAAATAAAGAACACTATTTCCGTGGTAACTCATTTGAACAATCCCGCAGCCTCGGCAGGGTTTGGGTCCTAAGTCGCCCTGTAGTTTGTCAATTCTCTTTGATAAGCGTGACGAAACACAACTAACTTACCTCCTTACAGTTCCTTCCATCAGCCATCAGCATAAAACCAGGGTTACACTCGCATCTGTACGACCCAGGCACCGGTATGCAGTGGTGTGCACACAGCTCATTAGGAGCATAGTCTTCGCATAGTGATGGTAGTACTAGAATGAAGGAAAGAAAGAATCAAAATATGCATTTCGATATCCTACTTCCTACTTATATTATAAATGTGAAAGTTTGTGAGAATGTATGGATGTATGTTTGTTATTCAATCACGCAAAAACGGCTGGACCGATTTGATTGAAATTTGGTATGTAGATAGGTGATACCCTGGATTAACACATAGGCTACTTTTTATCAACACACCACGCGGGCGAAGCCGCTGGCGGAAGCTAGTAATCTATAATAACGTAACGAAGAGGGAACATTTTATTGTTTGTCTGTTTGTACCCTAAAGGCCCCGAAACTGATTTGAAAAATGCTTTCACTGTTAGCAAGTTACACTCTTCCCGAGTAACATTAGCGATATTTTATCCCGGTACTGGCAGGAGTTCCCACGGGACGCGGCTGAAACCGCGGGAAAAAGGCTAGTCAAAGGTATGTACGTGTATTTGTCATGATAAAATTACTCTTTTTCAATTAATTATCTATCTATCAGTAAAGATCCTGCAAATGTTGTTTGAGGATTTGTAAAGATTCGTCCGCATAGATACAATAATTATAGAATACAATGAAACCTCTCGTTATTACTCTTTAATTCTGCAAATATGTCAATAGATAACGGCTCTGTTATATTAATAATGACTTCATAAAGCTTATCTGTTTACGAATACATAAGATAAAATTGTAATAGAGATGAATATGAGTACTCACCAGATAATTTGATATCATTTCTTGGAGTAGTTTCTCTTTTCCAGTCCTGTGCCGCTTTCTAAAATAATAAAGTCATATTGTAGGTACGATTATGATTATAAGAATGCAGGAAGGTGATCATAAGACAGGATTGTAAAGATTATCACCACGACCTCTGTCAAAGGTTGACCTTGTCTGATTGGTGTCTTGGTTTTTTTCATAAAAAATGGGCGGGTTCCGAAGAGAAGGCGTATGAGGCTGTAGCCAATAATGTTCCTCGTCTTCCGAACACCTGCATTTTGGCGACGCTACTTTCTAAAGAGATTTTACATTATGACATCTCCGCTCGTCGTTTTGTTCATGGTGGGTGATACCGACAAAGAATAAGAAGAGTATGATATCAATAGGGAACCCGCAATGGCAAGTCATCACCAAAATGGTATATATGTTATGGACCATGTGATTAATTCGGGCATTATAAATAATGCCCGAGCATTATGAATAATGTCTAGCTTTATCGGGCCAAGTGATTAATAACTATCTTAACTTCATTATTTATCACATTGCACGGGCATTATTATATTGCTACATGACAGTTGGGCAATTTGATAATAAAGCAAAAAATTGAAGTTAGTGACGAAAACGTATCCCACGTAACGGTTGCCCGGGTAACTGGGTTGAGGAGGTCAGATAGGGCAGTCGCTCCTTGTAAAGCACTGGTACTCAGCTACATCCGGTTAGACTGGAAGCCGACCCCAACATAGTTTGGGAAAAAGGCTCGGAGGATGATGTGACGAAAACGTATCGCTGCAAAACCGACTCCACGTAGTCTTGTCTGTCCTACCCCTAGAGTGCAATTCAAAACCGCGTAAGTGTGGAGGGGCGAGGCGGCCTGCGAGCTGAGGCGCAGGTAGTTTTAACGCTCGCCGACGCGGCTGAGGCTGGCCGGCTGAGCCGGCCAGCAAGCCGAAGCTGCGGCGGTGAGCGTGAAAACCATCTGCGACGATAAGCTCGCATGGGACCGCCGGAGCCCCGCAGCACCGGAGCCGTGACAGAAGCCATGCTTGCTGCATGTTGCTTGCTTACATTTTAAACGTACTGAGTTAAAAAATTAGAAGCTAAATAAATAAATTTTATGATGTCATTTAATAGTATTTTAGAAGTTTACTGTTAGAATGCATGCTACAAATTTAGATGCTAAAAAATAACCATCATGCGGAGTTGTATTTAGAGTGGTTTACTTAGAAGATAACGAGTGGCTGAGATAGTATTATTTAGATGCTCGTTAATTGTGGCTGACTTAGTAATTAAGAAGGCAACATACATTATTCGGGGCGAATAATTATATTAAGGAGCCTGTTTAATAAGCACCCTTTAAATATGACTTTCCTTAACTTTTAAATGCAAAAACTAGTGGATTTTTAAGGCAGAAGTCCTTCATAATTAATCCAAATCATGAGGCTGATTATTTAAGTGGTTTAATATTTAGTTAATTTTAAATTAAATGGCAATAACAATAAAAAATTGAATATAAATATGTTATTACGTTGCTTGTATTACTTTGCCCAAAAGGTCATGGGCAATATGTATAGTGCCCGGTCAATTTGATTATTTGAATAATTATTATCAAATTGCACTCTCATATTGGGCATTTTTCATAATGACCGGGCATTATGTATACTGCTCAATTTATCACTTGGTCCATAACATGTATAACCTACCTGTCGACTCAAGTCAATTACTACCATGTCATCGTCATCATCTGCCTAGCCTTTTCCCAACTATGTTGGGGTCGGATTCCAGTCTAACCCTACGCAGCTAAGCACCAGTGTTTCACAAAAAGCGACTGCCTATCTGACCTCCTCAACCCAATACCCTAGTTATGACTGGTCGTCAGACTTCTGACTACGCGTAACGATTGCCAAAGATGTTCAAATGAAAGCCGGGACCTATAGTTTATCGTGCCCTCCAAAATACGGTCATTGTTGTTAATTGCTAGCGTGTATTCGCGCACAAAGGTTGCTATTTTGTCGGTAATTCTATAAACATTCGCACGCAATTTGATATTGTTTGCTAGAACGCGTAGACTAGAAAAAACATTTGAATGTACATTCATATGTCACAGTGGTTCACCCCGGAAGTGTGGAATTGCTCAATCACAGACAAACCAATTCGCTGCACAAGCAGTGATATGATTGTGTTTTTTTCTTTAAAATGAAGCTTAGGAGTTGGTGGCTAAATAATACTGTTCCCGAAGAGTTTGATTTTGTCAATTTTATCATCCTCCTGCCCTAATCCAAATTTTATTTGGGGTCGGCGCAGCATGTTTTCTTTTTCCATACTTTTCTAAGTTCTACACACGCCGCCTGCCTGATGCTAACCCTCATTGGGAATGCTATTGAGGTGGTTTGTCCGCAACCTTGCAGGTAGCCCAAAGTGCTGGTGGAATGCACTAGGCCTTAGCTCCTTTAGTCGCCTCTTACGACACCCATGGGAAAGAGATGGGGAGATCCTATTCTGATCGGGACAGTCACGAATGTTGTTTGTGTGTGAATGTGATTGTTGATTTTGTCAATTTGTAAAGTATATTGGAACCATCTCGGGAATTTTGTACTATTATTTCGGGTCTTTAGAATGATATATGATAAATATAATTTACCTTACAACACGTGACAAAGGCGTCTTCAGCTAATAACTCCTCAGGGTTCATGCCATGGTTGCGCTTGACACAAGCGGTAGGCCCTTCCGAAGACCCGACCTTCGTGCCTCTTGAACATTCGTCGCAGCATACCTGTGAATCAAAGGATGAGGATGAGGATGAAATGATCAGGAGTAGGTAGGTACATAGTATAATATGAAACAGTATATAAACTATACACCTACTCCTATTGGTGAACATACTGCCAACTACACATCTGACTAGCATAAATAGCTATCTTAGTATACCTATGTATATCGACATAGGTATACTAAGATAGCTGTTACCCGCAGTTTCGTCCGCGTCTAGGGAGAACTTCTTCCCGTGCCCATACAAAATATAGCCCATGTTACTCGGGGATAGTCTAGCTACCCAACAGTGAAAGAATTAGGTATCCAAATCGGTCCAGTAGGTACTTTCGGATATAGAAATGAAAAAAATCTCTTTATAATATTAGATACTAGCTTTTGCCCGCAACTTCGTTCGCGTGGAATAGTGACTACCAGCAGATTTTTGATTTGACCAATAGATGGCGCTATATGTCCGGAATAATTTTATTTTTATTTTTTTTTGTAATAAAAACTATCCTATGTCCTTTCTCAAGTTTCAAACTATGTCTGTACCAAATTTCACACAAATCGGTTCAGTAGTTTAGGCGTGAAGAAAAGACAGACAGACAGACAGACAGACAGAGTTACTTTCGCATTTATAATATTAGTTTGGATTGAATCTTCAAAATTCAAAAAATGTCATGCTCTAAAGTCACTCTAAGTATCTGAATGGTTGAATATTCTACTAATCAGATCAGATTTCACACAACTTATCTAACCTAAATATTGTTATCATCTTCAAGTTAAAAAAACTGCTCCCCACGGATTAAATAACCCAAGGTCACACAAAAACAGCCGGAAATGAACCTCAAGAAAAAACAGGAATTCTGCCTACACCTACAGGAAACCGTTACGAAGATACGGTCATTGTCAAACAAGGAAGAGGTGTACCAACTGAACAAACAGTGATATATCTGACTCTTATCTGTGAGATAACGGATATCTAGTTACCTAGATACTGGAACGTTTGGATTAGGTTTGTAGTGTAGTATGTGCTATAGCTATATTTTTGAACAAGCATGCAATTTCGGCTATAGTACAGTTTAGCAGATAGAAATTTTTCTACACACAGTGACAGAGCAGACAGTGATTCTAATGTGTTAAAAAAGCTGGGATTTGGCTACATTGGAAGCCGACCCCAATATAGTTCGGAAAAGGCTGGGCGGATGAAGTTGATATCTCTTTAATTTCAAATTAATGTTTTGTTTACAATAGAACACATAGAGTTAATATTGTATCTATTGAACTTACGCACCTTCTCAACTTTGGAAGAAAATAAAATCTTTTTCACATTGTTTTCTTAGTAAAATATTTAATTTTTGACATACTCTAATATTCTCAGGAGCGCCAAAACCGGAAACAAAATTATAGCTAGCAATCGCATCGCTTTAAGTATAGTTACAGTTTTAGCTAAAAAAATGCAACTGCAAAACCAGAACGAAGATGCGACGATAACGTTTATATTTCATCTTGAGAATAATAATCGATGCCTTACAAGTAAGGTCTTTCGATAGTTTAGGACCTGAGAAATGATGTAGGCTACTCTTTATCTGGGAGCGGGAAATAGTTCTCCCGGAATGCGAGTACGTTCTTGAGACTTTGTTATGAAAAATCGATAAACAAAATCTTGTTGTACTATGTACCGCTAATTAATTACTATAAATATTTATATATAACTATAGTACATAAGCTCGCTTGAACGCAATAATCTCAGCAATTAGCAAGAAATCGACAAATACTAGGTAGCGCATTTACTAAGGAAGGAATTGCTGCTTTGTATCCGGGCGCGTGGAGTAGTAGTCTCAAAATATGCGGGCTACGATCGCACAAGCTACCATAACAGTTTATTTACAAATTGATCCATTTGTGATTAAATAAAAACTACTAACCTTACTTGTAGATTTAGTAGCGGCACAGTTGTGACTGCTCGTCGCTATGTCTATGCCTGTCTCGCAGTCGACTTGTTTTCTGAAACAATATATTATAATGTAGTAAGAATATGGTTAATAAGTTACAGGATTTATCGGGAGTTCTTACTTATAGGAAAACTGGCTAAGCACTTTTTCAAATTTTGTCGAGTTCTTACTCAGATTAAACTGATTTATAATGATTCTAATGCAGTTTATTCATTTAAAAATACCATTGCATGATTGGAGACGATACTTTTCATTTTATAATAAATATTTCTGCCACTTTTAAATAATAAAATAATAAGCAGTCATAATTATTTCAAACTTTAGGAAAAACACAAAGGCTGTTTGCTTTTGTGTTTTTTAAACTATTATTTTGCCGCGCTTGTTAACAATAAAGATTCGATTTTTAAATTCGATACATTTTCTTTTTATTGTCAGCCAGCACTCTTTCGGTAATGGTGAATGATTGAAAACTTCTTTGGCATATTTTTAACTTTTATTTGAATTTGGATCTCCCTTGCATGATTTCTTTTTTCTTATCGGATTCCTAATATTATTTTGGCTGTTCATTTCACATTCCTTGAATTTTTAGTACCGAAGTACCAAAAATGTTTTTAATTGGAATTCGTTGCGTTTTTCACCTAATACCTAAAGAAATAAAGTTTTTTCGTTTTCTATTTCTGTTTGCTTTGCATAAAAGTTATTTAAGTTCTCCATCAAATATAAGATTTAATATTGCTCTTATTTATTTACGACTAGATCATTAACACACATTTGCTAACAACTAGATATTTTAACATTAACGTTATCCTTCTCAAATAGGTCAAAATACCTCAAGGTGACATGACATGTAAACTAACATTTTACAATACCTACTTATCTTTGTAAGGGCAATTACAGACAAGCATTTTTATCGCACGTACAGGATCGTTTCGTTTCAATAATATGTTAGTCTAAAACCGTTCTAACAATGATAAGTTTCTCGTTTCTAAGTCAACAACGCCCACAATGTATTTGAAACAGATTCTTAGTAATACTATTTAGAATACAAAATAAGGAAATCCTTGGTATAGTTGATGTATCATATTTTAGCCAGAGTTAAGGTGTGCATTATTGGTAATGGGCTTAAAATCTTTTGTACTTCACAGATCTATACCATAAGGCAGGTTTTAATAGTACCTAATTGCAAAACACACTTAATTAACAATAATGTTTGAAATAAGTTTCACAATAAGATAATGGTACCTACCTCGAAAAGTTTTCGTACCTAATGTGTTTCTATTTCATTAATAATGAAAAGCATATTTTTTTTTTGCTACTATAATGTCATTTAATAAAAACAAGTTTGTCATTTAATAAAAGTTTTTGAGTTTGATGCAGTTGTTAGAACCGCTTATGTAGGTATTTTATTGTTAGACATTGAACCCTGGTTAACATTTCTAAGAATTACTTGTAATATATAAATGTATTTTATAATTAATACCTACTGAAAACAAGTAAAATATAGAAATAGCCCGATTTTAATATTATTATATTAGCATGTTTTTCAGAAAAAAAAAACCTACTAGAAAAACATCCACTGGGATTCCAAGGATTTGCTGTTGTTTTAAATTTTGCAGAATGATTATTACATTATTTGATCTCCTTGTTAGATTCATAGAATTAGGTTAAAAATACACAAAGCGTAGTATTATCCGTTTTTCATAAGGAAGCTCTATTAAATTTTGTGCTATTTACATGCAATTAGGTAGCCTCTGTAATACGAGAATGAAAAATAAACAAGATAGGTACTTCACCTTTAAAGTTACATTGATCCTTGCTTAGATTTTACACACTCGTGCTTCAGATGCAAAAACGTTAACAGAGCTTTCACACTAGTTCATTTTCCGTACGGTATGCTTACACTCAAAAACAATTGACAACTACTGGTTCAAGCAATGACAACTGACGAATGAATGACAAATTATAATTTTAAATACCTGGGGCCCGATTCTCCTAAGTTAATAATGACAAAATTGAATCGCAATATGATCGCAATAGCAGTTTTAACCATATCGGGCATTCTGCTACTAATATAAGATCAATCGTATTGAAACGACATTCGATTGGTTTGCGATTGATCTGCTATTTTGGTGATTTTGGTCTATACGATAGTTTGCTCAGTAATTATATTGCAATCGAAAATCATTTGCAGACAAAATGATTCTTTATTGAATGACAGAAAAGGATAAAAACGTTTATTTCAAAGAAAAAATTGCGGAATGCCATATACGCTTCAATCGTAATTGAGTCGGGATTGGATCTCAGTCGAATGTGAATCGTATGTCGTAGTAAAATTAGGAGAATCGGGTCCCTGGGTAGACTACGTGCGACAAAATTCGCTCGTATGAGAGCGCTCTAACCACTGGGCCATTACTTATTATATTTAGTACTCACTGAAAATATTGGTTGCAGCACTGCGCCTTAGCTATCTGGCACATGGTTTCGAAGGCAGGTGGTACTTCAGGAGGCGTGGTCAGGGTACCCCGGCAGTCTGACAAGGTATGGTTCTTTGCAAACCCGGCACCTTCGTGGCAGCACAGCTGGATGGTTTCTGCCATGTCATCTCCGTAGTATCCTGGGAGAAATTGAAAAAGGATATCCTACTTATATTATAAATGTGAGTTTGTGAGAATGTATGGATGTATGTTTGTTATTCAATCACGCAAAAACGGTTGGACCGATTTGGTTGAAATTTGGTATGTAGATAGGTGATGCTCTGGATTAACACATAGGCTACTTTTTATCAACACACCACGCGGGCGAAGCCGCTGGCGGAAGCTAGTAATAAATAATATCATCAAAAGCTAAAGCAAAAAGCTAGTAATGAATAATATAATAAAAATAAATTATTATATTGAAATGGGGTCGCAATCGCTTAGACTGGAAGCCGAATGCTAATATAATAAGAGGATTTTTTGTGGATTGTTTGTACCCCAATGACTCTAAAACTACAGGAACGATTTTAAAAATTCTTTCACCATTAGAAAGCTACATTATCCGCAAATAACATAGGTTATATTTTATCCCGGTACGGGTAGTAGTTCCTACGGGACGCGGGTGAAACGGCAAGTCAATAATCACTTAGTATGTACAAGGAAAAACACTAAAACCGCAAAGTTTAAACACAGGCCTATATTCTACGACCTTGTAATACATAAATCGTGCCGACGCATAAACTAAACGTTTAATAATAACACATTAAACCATAAACAATTAATTTATTGTCATCTGTTCACCATATTTGACGCTTCATCGTTCATAAATCAACTTTGCGAAGGAAAATCATAAATTATACAAATTTTTTGTTTTAATGGGTATTTTGTCATGAGAAAGAGATGTGTGAGATGTGGAATAAGTAGATTATGCAGGTCAAAAATCAAAACTTTTAGGTTTAATAAACCACGTAATATATAACCATGAAAGAAAAAGATGTGTTTGTTTGCAAAAAAAACTGTATCTAATGTACACTATCTATGTCCTTCTCCTTGTGAAAGGAGGAATATGCCCAGTAGTGGGACGAAAAGCTGATGATGATGACTATAATAATAAAAAATATATATTATCATGTCACGAACTTGATTATGTCACGAACGAAAACATTTCATTCTCTTGACATAATCTTAACAGTTTTATAGCGCATAAGACTAATTATGTGGCTACGTTGCGTACGATAATATATGACTTCTTTTACTTTCATCGTGTATTTAGCCTTAATTAACAGACTTTGATTAAGAGGTGACTGCATACTTTATTTGACACACATTTAGAACTGTCTGTCGCCAGAAACAGAAACAGATGGAAGAATACCATACGTTCGAAGGTGATGAAACAGGGAGGTCACGACCCTCAGCATTGAGGAATTACGACGCAAGGAGGAGGAGAACTGTCTATACCCGCGGCTTTACCCGCGTCCCTTAGGATATTCTATAATAGTCTGGGAAGCATGTATTCTATATTTCGTATGTCCGAGAATTTTTATCAATGATACTTACCTAAGTAGGATTTTTATAAATGGTAGAATAGAACGTGCTAAATACCTACAATATTACAAAAAAAACTAGGCGACTACATGTCTGCCAAGACATTCATATAGCACCACGTCACCCATAAGCCAAGCAAGCAAGTAAAATTAAAACATATGTATTCATAATTAAACGAGTTTAACGACTACCAGATGCAACAATGCCATCAAAATCTTTGTCAAAATAAACAAAGTTGTTCTCAATAATTATAATTGTTCCCATTAAACTTAAGTGGGTCAGCAGTGTGAGGAAAAATATCGGTCAAGTGTGAGACGGTATTATTATTTCTATTTGTTCATTTTATTTGGGTCAGTGTGTGAATCGAGGGCTTTAAGTGCAGTTTTTTTTTTGTTTAAGTTAATAATTTTAATGGGTCATTTGGTTCATGAATCATTCATCATAAATACATGAGAAAGCATCGTTTCGGATATTACTAAAATGATTCTTAAAAACAGGCCAAGTGCGAGTCGGACTCGCGCACGAAGGGTTCCGTACCATTATTTATAAAACGGACAAAAAAATCATGTTTGTTGTATGGGAGCCCCCCAAAATATTTATTTAATTCTAGTTTTCAGTATTTTTTGTTATAGCGGCAACAAAAATTCATCTTCTGTGAAAATTTCAGATCTCTAACTATCATGAGATACAGCCTGGTGACAGACGGACGGACGGACGGACAGAGGAGCGAAAACAATAGGGTCCCGTTTTACCCTTTGGATAGGTACGGAACCCTAAAAAAGTAGGGCAATAGTATTGACCAATGCACTAGAATGGTCCAATGAAAACTGCTAAACGTTTAAACGTCTACCTACTGAAGGAAATGGTCGATTGTGATCGTTATTTCTGACCAATAACCCGCAGGTAGGTATTTCTGACTGATAATTTCAACAAAAAATTTGGTCAATAAATAAAATGAAAAAAATTGACTTTTGCCTCTAATATTACAAAATAAAAAGTTCCTTACTTTGGGGATATTCACAAGTCATACAAAAGTAATATTATTTTTGTGTCATGTAAGTTCTACTAAGAAACTAAAGAGTTTTGTGTTTATCCCTTCAATTTAATTCAAGGAACAAAAACTACCGAATAACATTGTAAAAATAACAAATTGATACTCTGAAATTGTAACATAAACTGTATGCTCTACACTTATAACTCTTTAACCAAACAATCAATCAAAAAAATACCTCACCACATTACTCTTAAGGTTCATATTTGAACAGCAATCAAACGAGACCATCTTAACCGGGAGAAACTTCAGTGGCCTGAATATATTGACATTTGTTAAGTATCACAAGCTTCTCAAGTAGTTTCGAACTTGATCGATTATTTATAAATTGCTATATTATATGATCATGTTTTGGAAGGCACGATAAACTGTAGGTCTCGGCTGTCATTTGAACATCTTTGGCAATCGTTAGTCTGCGTCAGGATCGCTGTCACAACTCACCGATCCTCTCGAAATACATATAGAGAGTTGCTACCTAATTGCTTCCAGCTACCATTAGTTGCTACCAATTGCTACCCTCGTAGTTTTGAAGATATTCAGCATCTAAAGGCCATTCTGATATCAGGATGGCTGTCACTTTTTCAACCAGGAAAGCCAAAACTACCGAAGCAATTTGGCAGTAATATGTATACAATGTATAAAAGCTACTTTTTATCCGAGAGCGAGAAATAGTTCCCTCGGGAAGCGCATCCGCTTCAACCTTACAAACCGCAAGTAGATTAATTATAGAAGTACCATTTCAAAACATTTCATTCAAGTTGCTAGACTTTTTTAACACATCATCATAAACAAAATATTAAGTATCTTCTAACGCATTACACTCGACCCATTATGAAACTCAATCAGCTGGTACATAATAACTTCATCTCAATCAGTTAATCACCGCAGCTTCCCATCTCTTGAGATGTTTCAATCATCGTGCGTTTTAATGGCTTTTAAGAGTTCATTTGTTTTGTTTTAACTGCACTCAATGCTTGAGGGGATAACTCAACGTATAATTTTGTAACTAAGTAATACCGTAGTTAAATTCTAGTTTAAAATTGTGTTACGTATCACACTTACATGTATTTGTTTAAGAAAAAGTTTTAAGATTTCGTTTATTAGAAAAGTTTAGAAAAAAAGTCGATAGGTAACAGGAAGTCTGACAACCAGTCTAACAGTAACCAAGGGGTATTATTTTGGGCTGCGGGATTGTTCGAAAGTTACCGCGGCCCTGGTACATAAAGGTCTACGAAGGAACATGACGGGTTTTAGTCAGTAAGAGTCTGATACTCCCTCACGCTGCACTCACAGGGGAGGAGTCATTGGGTGATTTCCCATAAAAAGGGGTATTATTGTGTTAAACAGATAACTGGGAAAATATCTGTATGATGTAGAACATATTAGGCAAGAGGCTAGGTACTTAGATGATGATGGTAACACGCAAATACTCATAAATTAGCAAACATTTCTCCCAAAAATCACGTCCTCATAATTGAGGTTATTGAGCTAAACAAACAAATACATACATATTACCCAACATGACCAACGATATCTGGAATGTTTTCATTCACAGCACAATTTGTAAGTTTTCAATCATCTGTCATATGATTTATTTTGACGTTAATTGTACATTGGCGGCGGTCACCGCCAGCGCCGGACGTGTGCGCCAGCAGGCTCTCCACAGTACCTGGCGTGTCCGCTGGAGGGCGCCACAGTGTCGTGCACAGTGTCGCGCGGCGGCGAGCGCCGTCAGTAGCGCGGCGGCTACCGTCGGCGCCGGCGCTTGGTAACAACATCTCCCAAGCCTGATCGGAAATCCCCCGAAATTGTGTCTTGGCTAAATAGCAGACCACCACTGGTGGCAAGACACCGAGGCATCGCAGGAAGGCCTAGAGGCAGCGATAGGGATCGTGTTATCGTATGTCAAACTGCTGCATCTAACATCTCTCCGATCGTAGCGGTTCACCGTTCCATCGGATAAAGGGATGTTAGACGAGAGAGTGCTCTTGCGTTTGCGCGTATGTTTGAGCACTGTAATATATCCTGCGCATCTGACTGCTTCCGTATAATGGACCCCGATTTGGCGAAGACTAGTGGCGATAGGTTGAGGTAGAGAGGTTCGGGCTGATGCAACCTGAGCTTTGTCTGAGACCTGCACACTAGCGGCTCTGGGGGTGTGAGTACATGCCGTGGTCGTTTTCTCTTTGAGCTGGGGGGACAGAGGGAATCCGGCAGCACCCAGAGCGACAAAGCAGCCCTTTTTAGGGGAGCACTGCTTTCCTTGCTCAGCCTGGGAGGGGGCTAGAAAAGGTGCCCTAAAAAAATGCTCACCCCAAACACTCTTTGGATAGCAGTAACCACGGCTGCTTCCGCATCTTTTTATTCGTGGTCGACACAACAACAGTAATAAACGTAAAACACCTTTACTGACTTTTGGTGCATGGAATGTTCGCACCCTTCTCGACCGCGAGACAAACGCCTGCCCAGAACGGAAAACAGCCATAGTTGCTCGAGAACTCCGCCGCTACAACATTGATATAGCTGCTGTGAGCGAAACCCACCTTGCCGATGAGGGCGAGCTAGTCGAGCATGGCGGTGGCTACACTTTCTACTGGAAGGGCACTGCTGCAACAGAACCAAGAAGGTCGGGAGTTGGTTTTGTGATCAAGAATAATCTTGTGAAGACACTTCAAGAATGTCCAATCCACATCTCGGACCGTATAACCACATTGCGCCTTCACTTAGACGGTGACAATTTCCTTAATGTTATCAGTGTCTATGCACCGACGCTAGGTAGTTCTGACGACATCAAGGATAAATTTTATGAAGAACTTACACAATGTCTCCATAAAATACCGAACAGAGAAAAGATTCTCTTGTTAGGAGACTTCAATGCTAGAGTTGGTCAAGATTATGAAGCGTGGCCTAAAGTTTTGGGTAGACATGGGGTAGGCAACATCAACTCTAATGGCCAGTTGCTGCTTAGTTTATGTGCTCAATTCCAACTTGCAATCACAAACACCATGTTTCGCCTTGCTGCTAAGCACAAAACTACGTGGATGCACCCACGTTCTAAGCACTGGCACCTCATTGACTATGCCATCACGAGGCAGCGAGACATCTCTCAGGTCCTAGTCACTCGTGTTATGCGCGGTGCTCATTGCTGGACGGACCATAGACTAATTGTCACCAAACTGCGTCTTTGCCTTCGGCGACCATTCAGGGCTAGCAGGAAAAAGCCTCAGAACATAAACATTGAGAAACTCAAACATCCGGGACCCCGAAGCAAATACGCTGAAACGCTGGCATGTGATATACACTCTCATCAAAATACCGGTGATATTGATGCAGACTGGAACGCTTTATCGTCGTCCATTCTTGACGTAGCCATTAACACCATAGGGCTAAAAAATAAACGCAAGCAAGACTGGTTTGATGAGAACGACGAAGTTCTTTCTGAAGCTATTGCCAAACACCGAGACCTTCTCAGGCGCAGTAATAACAGCGCACTTATAAGAGAGAGTGACCGTGAGTTGCGTAAACTCACGAGACACACTAAAGATAAATGGTGGCAAGACAAGGCTCAATACATCCAGTCGCTTGCTGATAGTAATCAGCTCGGTGATTTCTATAGCGAAATTCGCAATCTCCTGGGTACCACCAACTTCATAAAGGTACCACTGAAGTCGCTGGATGGTAAAAGTCTGCTGAAAAGCAAAAATGAAGTGTTAGATCGTTGGGCAGAACACTTCAATAATCTACTTAATGTAGATCGAACAGCCGATCTACACTACATAGACAGTTTGCCTCAACTTCAAATAGCAGAAGAATTGGATGATGCCTTGTCTAAACATGAGGTGCTTTGTGCCATCAAACAACAGCAAAATCAGCGTGCGGTTGGCCTAGACCTTATACCAGGTGAGCTTCTGAAGTACGGCGGCGAGGAACTGCATTCGCGCGTCTGGGAAATGTTTGTGCTTATGTGGGAGAAAGAACAAGTTCCTGAAACTTTTAAGTTATCACGCGTCAGGGCTCTCTATAAGAACAAAGGCGACCGGTCGGAATGTGGTTCTTACCGCGGTATTTCACTGCTCTCTGTCTCTGGAAAAGTCTTCGCCAGAGTACTTCTAAACCGCCTCAGGAACCTCTCTGAAAAGATTCTGCCGGAAACCCAATTTGGTTTCAGACCAGACAGAGGAACTTGTGAGGCAATATTCGCAGTCCGTCAACTCCAGGAAAAAAGTAGAGAGCAGGGACAGCACTTGTATCTCTGCTTTATTGATCTGGAAAAAGCCTTTGACTGCGTCCCTCGCGAGGCCCTCTGGAAGGTACTGAGAAAGTTGGGGTGTACAGAGAAGTTCATAAGACTCCTGCGACTCCTGCACGATGACATGCAATGTTGTGTAGCGGTTGAAGATGACCAATCGAGCTTCTTCTCCGTCACCTGTGGAGTGAAGCAAGGTTGTGTCCTGGCTCCCACATTGTTTGCATTATATTTCGCAGTTGTAGTCCGGGAAGTATTGAATTCTTCTCCTGAAGGAGTTCGTATTCGTTATCGGACTGACGGCAAACTTTTCAACCTGAATAGACTCAAGGCGACCACAAAGGTGTCCTATGCACATATACAGGACATTATGTATGCAGATGACCTCTGTTTCGTGGCTGAATCCCCTGAAGTCCTGCAACAGCTAGTCACGAACCTTCACAAGCAGTGCTGTACATTTGGTCTAAAAATCAGCATCAAAAAGACAGAAGTAATGTCTTCAGACAATCACGGACGTCAAGAACTGACCATTATGCTTGGTGAAGATGTCCTGAAGCAGGTCGATAAATTTCGATATTTGGGGAGCACTATAACAGCAAAGTGCGACCTTGACGCCGAAATCAATAGCAGAATTGGTGCTGCAGCCGCTGCTTTCGGCAAATTCGACAAGAAGGTCTTCAGCTCCCATGACCTAAAGATATCCACAAAGGTTTCTGTGTATATGGCAGTTGTGTTGCCTTGTATACTCTACTCAGCGGAAACATGGACACCGTACCGACGCCACATCAAGCAACTAGACCGCTTCCACCTCAAATGTCTGCGCAAAATATTAAATATCCGTTGGTTTGATCGTGTGCGTAACACAGAAGTGTTGAGGAAAGCCAATGTAGGTGGCATTGAAGCATACCTCATGAGGAGACAGCTTCGTTGGTGCGGGCATGTACTGCGCATGCCGGATACTAGAGTGGCCAAGCGCATCCTCTACTCCGAGTTGCAGGAGGGCAAGCGGAAACGTGGCGGACAGCTGCTGCGATACAAGGATGTGCTGAAGCGTCACATGAAAAGCTGTTCCATTGACCCGTCTCAGTGGGAGAATCTGGCATCCAACCGCAGAGACTGGAGAAGCCGCGTTAAAGCCAAAGTCTTTGACTTTGAAGCACGCCGACTTTCTGAGTTGGATGCCAAACGAGATGAGTTGAAAGCTCGACCACCTGTAGCTATCAACTACAACTTTGTGGCTGGTACCCTGACATGTCCGCAGTGTGCGCGGACTTTCACGCACAAAATTGGATACTCCAGCCACATGAGAGCACACGCACGCCATTAGGGTCGAAGTGGTCGCCGTTGCCGAAATCGGCGTGGAAGATTATTAATTGTACTTGAGGGCTACGGATCAATTTAAAAGCATTTATGATCTCATGGTAGAATGATAACTAAACGACTGGTGTTTATGTGCATTTAATTGGTATGTTTGTTAAGAAGTAAGTATAATAAATATTTATAAGGTAGGATCTACTGTAATTTTTAAGTTTTATTAAATTAATTGCAATGGAATGACTAAAAAAGAATGGAAGAAATTAATGGAAGAAAAAGACATGTTGCGCCGACCCCAAATGACTTTGGGAACAGGGCAGGAAGATGATGATAATGATGATTAAATTAATTGCAAAAATATTCACATCAGATGACACTAATATTATATACGTTAAAGTTTGGATACTTATAGGGATGTTTGTTACTCTTACGCAAATACGATATTATATAAATAAAAATGAACTGTTGTTCGTTTGTCTGATTAAGAGCCCCGCAGACCACGGACTTTTTATCGGCCGATAGTTTAGTCGGGTTGGCCTGCTAGTACGCACACCGAGCCAACTAAACAGTTTAGTCGGTGATGAGTGCGCAAACTATCCAACAGTCTGCCGACTATTTGCTAGTTTCTAACCAACTGGTGAAAAGAGTGGTCGCACCGCACAATGAAAATTAATAAAACATTGCATAGAAATGTTATTATTGCTCTCATACACCGGAGAAGGATAATTAAAAAGAGATCCCGAGAGTATTGGGTGCATCATATCTTTAGTGATAGATTATTAAATGGAAAATTTTACACTATGCATTCCAAATTACTCGATTATTAAAGTGCAGGGCGTTTTTCGACTTCCTCGATCAAAGTTACGATCGAAAATTCCGAAATAAGTGACTGAGAATTGGGCGACGCCATTTTACGGAGCGAACTGAACTATCGGCTTAGTCGGTCCACTAAAAAATCGTTATGTGTGCGCGTGTGGTAGGGAGCCAATACTGATTATACGGTCGGCCGATAGTTTGCCGACAGTTTAGTTTGAATTGAATCGGGAAGCCCATCAAACTTGTTTATCGGCCGATACCAAATCGCCATAGTGTGCGCACTTGCTTACATCTGCGTACTGATTAAGAGCCCGACCAAACTATCGGCCGATAAAAAGTCTGTGGTCTGCGGGGGCTCTAAAACTCGAGAACGACTGGGCCGATTGAGCTGATTTTGGTTTTAAAATGGTTGTCGTAGTCCAGGGTAGGTCTAAACGGTGAGCAAATAAGGAAAAAATTAAAAAAGTATTGTGTCGTGTGTTTGTGACTTACTAAATATGCCTCCAATAATTAGGTGGTATGAAGTTCGCCGGGTCAGCTAGTATGAAATAGAAATGCAAATGAAGATACGCAAACCCTCGGGCCGAGGGGTCCAAGTGCTCATCTGCTTTTTAAAGACCTGGCGAAGTGACTTGCTGACACTTCAAGTGACCCAAGAGCTGGTTTTTATTTTGGTCAAATGTTAAACATTGCTATCCAACGTGGCAATGCTGCCAGCCTCTTGGGTACGCTCGCGGCGGGAAATGAGTTTTTCGATGCCTTATAATAATTATTAAATTGATTTATCGCTACTATAGTTCGGCCATTCAGAGAATGCGTTCCTGACACGTCGCGATTGAACTGACGACGTAACTACATTCATTGATTATTGATATAATAATGTTGTTTTAATGCTCCTCAATTGTTAAAACGGTAAACAACCAGCAAAAATATTTTTATCGTAACTGCAACGCCATTGCAAAGTTACGTCGTCAGTTCAATCGCGACGTGTCAGGAACGCATTCTCTGAATGGCCGAACTATAATATTACAAATGCGAAAGTAACTCTGTCTGTCTGCCTGTCTGTTACGCTTTCACGTCTAAACTTATATATATAGTTTTATCCCGGACTTTTGAATAATTCTCTTGGAAACGCAATATAACCGAACTCTACACGGGTGAAGCAGCGGGCGAAGCGGAAGCTAGTGGGTAATAAGTTAGATTTTGATAGATAATAGGTGTAAGTTTATATTAATTATAAAAAAATAATCTTCTTCAAGATTAAATGGCTCTAATAAGAATCATGTCATATCCTATATTGATGATGTTAACATTTCCTTGCTTGTTAACACACACGACATTTATAAATAACAAACAGTCTTAAGAAAGAACAATACTGATTAGATATAAAGATATGTCATCTTATGATATATATAATGAATACATGAGATATGCAATTATAATTCTTCTCCACATATTATAAAATAATGCCTCGTGGCAGTCTTTGCGATTAACTCAAAAAGTACTCATCGGATTTTCATGCGGTTTTCACCTACAGGTAGAGTGATCTATGGAGAATGTTTGGAGAGGTATAGGCTGTAATTTATACCTATGCAAAACACGAAAGACTGCCTATTTAAGAGTATTAGTAGTTACATATATCAAACTTGATAGCTTCTAAGAACATAGAAGATAAGATCCTGTAATAAGTGTTTGTATTTCAATCGTATTTATACCTACATGTTCTTAATTAGGGTGTAATTATATTCCTAATTGCGAATTAGTACGTCTTATGATAAGAATCTTTCTCTTTTTTCCACGTGATTCTAAATCTGTTAAGTAAATATAAGTAAGTACCCAAATAGAATTTCGAAATCTAGAAATCGTAGTGTATTACTGCTTCTTATATTTATGGTTACTGATTTAACTTAACTTCATAACTTTAATTTATAAAAAATGTGAAAAAATCTGCGACAAAAATATTTATTGGGATTTTAAATATTTTTTGTATAAAAAATTATACCTTCTTCTTCAATTGAACGGCGTTTAATTAAAATTTTGTTATTTTAATCAAAAAATAAAAACTAACTCAAAAATTCAATGCATTCTCAAATCCCGACTAGTAAGCAATAAATCTTAACTCCCGCAACCAAACCCAAAATCGGCAGGGACCCATTTTTTGTAAAATTAATGAACTCACCATATGCAGCTGGATACAAGGTCACACAGACGAACAAACACAATAAAAAACACACACGCATTTTCACAAAAATACTGTCCAAAATATCCAAAAAATAAATTTAAGTCTTACACTTGGCACACAAATTAAGTAGCCATGACAATTATGAAAAAAATATTAAAAGTTTAGAATGTCAAGAATTTGAATTTTAAACGTGGAACATCCATGGGTCCTTATTTTGAACGCCGCGCGGCGCAGGAGTGTGGCAAGCGCGTGCACAGCGCAATCTATTTCGGTCGCGTTTGCACTGCACCCGTCTCTGTCTTGGCATAGATTATTTGGTTTGGACAGATGGGACGAAAAAGGATAGGTATAATATTCCTTGATAACAAAAATAAATAGTGTGTTTAAGGTATCATGGTATATGCTTTTTTTATATAAGCCTGTGTGATTGATGTGATTTTTATACATTGCAAAGTTTCTTTCCCAAAACTATCGAGGAAAGAGCTTAAGAGTTAAAAAGGTGCATTCAATACAGACATCAGTAATATCAGAGGATCAGTCTTAATAGCGTTACTTATAAAACAAATGATGAACATAGGTTATTAAACAATATACATAGTATACCGTCTAGAACCTTCTCAGGAGAGAACACCATGTTTTCTTTGTAACGCATAAAATAAATCTTGCAAAACATTTTGTAAAATAAATAAAATTTAGTTAGCTATAAGTATGTGTTAATTTGTTATTTGTGTTTATTTTTTATTTTAGTTTAGAAATAATAAAAACCCATCTGCCGCATTAGGCACGTGCTTTAATGGAAGATGTAAGGTTGTGTGTATAAATAAATTCTATGTGGTCTAAAATTATCGAATATCTTGTAGGCACAATGCTCTCCTCAATTGACACATACCATCTGCATCATAATCTATGTCCTCCCTCCCACCGCGAGCGGCGGCTGACTAAGCGGAATGTCTCAGGACATGTTCGAATGTCCTATTTCAGTCTAAAAACGGGTTTATGGACACTAACCATGGCCTACGGGGTTACAAGGTACTGGAAGCAACGGGATTACTGATAAGGGGATTCGGACGTCGAAATAATTTGCATAGGACATATGGACTTCAAAAAAAATGAGCACTGCAAAGTGTAGACATGTTGGGATGGTTGGTCACCAGTGTATTTTGAAGATGTGAATCCAACCTTTTTAGTAGGTATGATACTGGCCGGATACCTGACCGTTGTAATGTGCGCGCTACCATTCATCTCCATGCCGATATGTGAGCCGGATCAAACTATCTACTGATTAAAGGTTTGCTGTGTGCAGGGGCTCTCATAGATTCTAGTTATCTCTTATATTACCTACTGCTGTAGCTTTCTATAGAGAAGAATTGCCAAGAAACTCCATGGTGTCTTATTTTGGACGGCACATTGCGGGATTTGTGCCATGACCATTCATCACCATTCCATGACTTACTGGTGGCACGTCTGTCATTGTTCAAGTCTCTGAAGACCTGTCAGATAAAAAGACGATGTAACATCACGACAGGATAGCTTGAAGAGTATCAGATACTTATTTTAAGCATTACCAGCAGACCTAAGCCAGAAAGTTAGGAAACCGTTCAACTAAATTCCTCTATAAAACACAGTATTTAGTCAGTAACTTTGAATCTCTTCTTTAGATCGATGTTTCTGACAGCCATACGTTATCATCCACATTTGAAAAGGCTGAGATTACTTCAAAGAAATTTCGGAAGACGCTAGAAGCTGCTACAGACCAAGTATCAAAGATGTTAAGTCCTATTATGCAACACCTTTTAACACTTAAATTGCGTCACATAAGCATATTTGTTCCCCAATGATAGTGCGAGATTACGATAAAGTTAACAGTTTTCACTGTCGCAGTTAAACTAACTAATTGCTTAGCCAAATGTTTGGTTAGAGATGCCCGGTAATCACGTCGTTAGAAGTTTTGGGGGCCCTTAAACACTAATGGTGGGTATTTTTGGTTATACATATATTACATACATATTCAATACTTTATTTATTGTATGGTTTAATAAGATTTATTATAGATAAGTATAACATTGTTAAACGAGAAGTAAAAATAACGTTTTGGTAGAGTCTCTATACACCCCCTATTTTCCCGTTTATTATAAGACAGGAAATCATCATATGACCTCTCCCGCTGTGGATGCAGCGTGAGGGACTGTCAGACTTATACTGACTAAAACCCATTGTGTTCCTTCGTAGGCCTTTTATGTACCAGGGCCGCGGTAACTCTTTCGAATAATCCCGCAGCCTTGACAGTCTAGGTAACTCCCTATGCATTTAATTTTGTATTCAATAATTAAAATGATCCAATCAATGGATCGACCAGATTCAAACCTGTATCCTCAGCCTTGAAAAGCAGTCCTCTTAACCTCCGAGCCACTACCATCAAGTGCATTAATAATCATGTCATTGGGTCAGTATCAGAAGATTTAATTCCTACAGTTCGATTTTACGGTAAAGGAATCTTGCAAAACCACTTTTTGGTTATCATGTAGGATTTCAGTCGGTTTAATAAGAATGATTGGTATTTATATCTTGAAGTTTCATATAAATTGTTTATTGTTTTTATGCGTCTTTACTCAAGCAATTAAAAACATATATTTACTTCTTCGTTCTTTTCTAATTGGAGGTACTGCTGATCTCTTTTACCTGTCGCAAAATTAGAAAGTTTATCTATACCATAAAGTGAAATATGTTTCTTGAAAAAAGGCTAGTTAAATTAGCGCTTTTGCACGTCAATCATATTGTAAAGCAACCAAACCAAAAACCCATTTTCACCGCTTCACCCATTTTACTGAATAAAGAAACGGTGATGAACAAACCTTACTAAAGATAAACAAATTAGAAGTAATAATCAATTTTAGCCACATATTTTAGTATCAAGAACCCAACTATAATAAACCGTTCGTGCTTGACCATAATTCTTGTTTGTATATACTTGGGAGCATTTCTCAGAAACTTGCCGTTCGCCCACAATGAAGTTTGTTTGAACCATTTGAGTGGACTAACCGTATCGGTGCGGGTTTGATTCCTTGTTGATGTTCGAGCTGAGTGATAAAATGCTAATGCAATTTTGAGTGCATTATAATCTACATAAATAAATAAAATTATATACCTACATACCTACTGTAAATGACGGCAATCCTTGTGGACGTGAAAAAATCTTGAATTTATTCTAGGCTAATTTTATATTTTTACAGGTATTTAATAAATCTGGTTTAATTAATCCTTACTGATATTATAATCAGCCTCTGCCGCAGATTCACCCACGTCCGGTGAGGGCTACTTCGCGCACGCGGATAAAAATTGGCCTATCAGCCCTCCTCGACATCTAACACAGAATTTGCCAAATCAGTTAAATAGTTAATGAGATTAACGCGTTCAAACAAACACGCTGTATATATTACATTACATGCTTTATTTAAAAGACACTAGAATTTGAAGTATTGCTTATTACAAGGGCGCCTGTTGGTATTCAAAAGCAATCACACACATCGCTTTGTTGAAATATTATTTAGTGACTATAAACTGCCAATATTATTTGCCAAGCCCTTTCTCAGTTATGTAGCCAAGCCTTTTCTAATTATGAACAGTTACTGCCTATCTGACCTCCTCAACCCAGTTACCTAGGCACACAATACCCACTTTGTACTTTGTTGGTTACGAGCAACCGCACTACGGGTTGTCAGACTTTCAGACTTCTAATTCTGACTGCCACAGATATACAAATGACAAAGAAATTGGCAGAGATTAAGATGGGACCCTTTACTTTGTGAAGTACGGAAGAACTTATTAACCAATAATGTCCTCCTAGCCGATTGTCGGTCACGACGGATGTTCTCATACAAGGAGATCAGCCAGCTGTGCAGGACATTAGTGCACAAGCATTTGCGCAGACACAGATGCACTCACTATTCCTTTACTCTCATAGCCCGATGGGACGGCAATCCGACACGACCGGAGAGAGATCAGGTGCAAGACTGACATTAAAGTGCTCTCCGATGCACGGGACCCATCCATAGACTATGTAAATCGCAGCTTAAAATTTCTTTTTATTTTGGAAAATTATCGAATTACTCCTACCGCTGTGGGTTAGCAGCATGAGGGAGTGTCAGACTCTTACTAACTAAAACCCATCATGTTCCTTCGTAGGCCTTTTATGTACCAGAACCGCGGTAACTCTTTCGAACAATCCCGCAGCTTAACCTCAGATCGAATCTCAATACCATATCCCAGACAATTGCTTCAAGTACTTGTGTAATGTATCCATGAATATGTAATACCAAATAAAGTTTTATTTCTGTTGCGAAGGCCAGTACTGACTTGAGGTGAATTTATATTTTTAGGCGGTCAACGCAATGGCGGTTCGGACGCCTATACAGAGAAGCTCAGTTACCTTGTCAAGCGTTTTATTTACGTGTATGCTAATAGCACCGACTGTGTAGCCGGATGAGTAATTGTTGAGCATGTTGCTTACGTAAACCATACTATATAATAGATCAGAACCTATGTGGATGAAGCTTTTAATCATCCTTTAAATTTCAGTTCAAACAAAGTTACAAAATTCTTGTACATATGCTCGAATCGAATTGACCGATTGATATCAGGCATTTCTTTCATTATAACACCGTTGATTGGAAAAACTGGTTTCCCCAGCTAACTCAATAAGAACACTAGATAGGCAAAGACAATAGCTTCATATAAAACACTGGTACTCAGACACATTCACTTGCGACAGGAAGCTAACCCCAACAAAATTAGCTCTTATGATTACAGAACAACCAAAACACTTCATAGATTTTAAATAACTGCTTAACATAACGAAAGCCTTAAGCTATACAATGTCAGAGTCGGTAAGGCTGTAATGAGCCTACGCCTTCCACATACACATTCCACATACGGAATGAACGTCGCCTACACGAGCTTACAGACATGAGAAAAAAAACACTTTCGATAAAAAATATTTCACTAGGTTAATTTTGGGTTCCGGCCACGTTCCTCTAGTAGTCAAATTGGGTATTGATACATCGGAGAAGCACATACCTAAATGTTGGTCCTATTTGTGACCTCTCTCCGGTCGTGTCGGATTGCTGTCCCGTCGGGCTATGAGAGTGAAGAAATAGAGAATGCACCTGTGTCCAAGCAAATGCAGAGATTGCAACCCTGCCGGGCCCGGTAACGTTTGTTGGCAACCCAGACAATATCCCAGATTCACTTAATTAAATTCATATTTTAAAAAGTTCGCCAAATAAAGACGTCGTTGCCCAAAATGTATATCAAATAGTTCTCCACCAGAGATGATTGAAAGTCATGTTGTAACATCAGATAGAGGCATGCGTTTAACATCAATATGCATGTAATAGGAATATAAACAATAGCACTCCATGGAGAACAAAATTACTAGCGGAAATGCCAAAATGAAAATCTCCTAAGACCCAAGGCGGACAAGGAAAGTTACTGTCTTCGCCGGTCGCCCTCACACGCCTTCTTTGTATCGGGCATTTTTTTAAATTCCAAATTCGTTGATAGAAAGTCTCAAAGTATCTGAACACCTCTTTAATTCACTTGTTACTGCTCATTTTGATCATGTCCACCGTACGTATGTGATCTAGAAGAAGGCGCCTGACCTACCTGCATTATACCATCTCCGTTCATTTTCTCTACTCCGTGTAGCACCCACATATTTAGCCAGTTTTATCGTCTAGGCAATAAATAAATCTATTATTTTGTAGCTTAGACTCCAAGGATAGAACCCACGCAGTTACATCATAGTTCTTATAAGGAACGGGTCAATTTACAAGCGTGTGCTAAAAATTCGTTAATGAATTAGTCAAATAGTTAATCTTTTGACATCATGACGTCATGATTATCGCTTATTTTATGGCCTGTGCAAGGCCGTATAATGTACTTTTGTAGAGAGTCAGACTTTTACTGATTAGTCCTTCATGTTCCTTCTTAAGCCCTTTGTGTAACTATTTCAAACAATTAAAGCAGGCTTTAGCCCTGGAGGACCCCATTGAATTTCTTAGAACTTCTAACAACTTAGTTATTTTAGTAATTTTTACACAAGCAACTTACGGAAATGTAAAACCGGGGTAAGGATTTATTTAGATTTTAAATTAAGGAAAGTGGTAGAAAAATCAAAAGCTTAAAAAATAAAACTCGTTATTTTAATCTAATATTTAATGAAATAAATATTTTAACGATTCATACTACGTTACATATTTTTCCGAAATACTTTTTTCAAAAATAAAAACTTATAATCATCGAATTATAAATTATAATAATATTATTTTCGTAAAATATTATGGCTCCAGTATGACATTTTGTATTTAAAATAATTATACAAATAAACTATAAAGAATAATTATTTTGTAATATTTGTATATTTTATAATTTATAAGTTAATGAAAATTATATTTATTTGAATAAAATGACATGTCGGCTCATCGATGACTCTGTTAAATTATTTTAATGCCCTAAGTACTAGTATGTTTAAATATTTAGTATTTTTTCTCCATAATTAAAACCTCATATATTTTGTTCATGCATAAAGATATTATTTCAAGTTATTAAAATTACTGCCAAAAAGTGATTTTCCAATCTATCAGTATATTTTGTTAAAGAGATATTTTTCTGTAGTTGAAGATTACAAAAATCTTGTAGAGGAAAGTATAGTACATCAATTTAATTTTAAAAATTACGTTAATACATTGTTCTACTAATTTTACTATATTTAATATACATGGAAGCACAGTTATCTTAGACAAAGCACAATTTGAGAGATAATAGACACTTTAAGCATTTTATTCAGAGGTTTTTTTTTATTACTGAAAAATGAGGTACCTTTATAAATACCGTAATATTTTTGAGATGGTACTTTTTCAATGCTTAGTGTTTTTTTTTATTATTGTTGCTTAGTGTCCAATATCTTACTCAAAATATAATTAATATAACATCTACTAATTGTGTTTCATCTCACTCATTTATACAAAATCGGGCTACGAGTATCTTATTCTTATAATACAGATCTATAATGTTTATATAACTCACTTAATTTATAATAAAATTTCTTCAAACACTACAAAGGTAAACAGTTATAATAAAATTATAGGATTAAATATTTGATTCTCTTAATTTTATAAATTGTATAGAAATTTTATAAATGGATTATAAGTTTCTACTAAATATAATATTTAAAATTGACAGTATAAATAGACATTATTTTGAACACGCTAAGTAGTGTATTTGTAGTAAGTGATTAAATATTTTTGTGTACATAATTAATTAACAAATGACATAAAAATATGCTCAATAAGATATAAATTAAAAGACTTGTTGACTCATTCATGACAGTTTTGAAAAATAATTATGTCATCTGTACACAAAAATTATAAGAAAGATATATTTGTCAATATTTATATAAAATCTACAGTATAATATATTTTTAAATGTTTGTGTAGCATAGACTATTTATTTTTAGATTCTTTGGTCTCAATTGGAACACAGAGATTTTAATATCTTAGGTCTCAATGACTCTGAAACATGATTAAACTTATCATACGATTTAATAAAGTACACAGTTCAATTGAAATTGAACTCAAACAATATATATTTAAAGCTGATTAACCAAACACATAATCTCAATGTCTATTTAGTAAACCTAATGATATGATCATTAAAACAACCGTAAACTCCATTTATACAACACAATATTTTGATACTTAACTAATACATAGGCCTTTAACATATATAAGATTAAATGCATTTAAGAATGATCAACAATATGAATCTTAAATTTTCTTAAAACACCATTTAGATTCAATATAATCGACGCGTCCCGAAGCGCTTTTGAACTCTTAAAAATCTATTCTCTAACATCAAACTAACGTTTAAATCCTTAAAGGATAACACATATAATTATATTTTTCTACTTATATAAAGCTTTAATAATACACAATAAATTAATCTTAGAAGTTAAAGACTAAAATCCAGTTTGAAAAATAACTTATTTTCGTTGTAGATATTTTTTTTGTGACAAATCTGAAACTTCACTATTATCAATTTAGGCCGCAAAATATGTATTTTATGTTGAATAAAATATTTAATTTTAATGAATAATATCACCAGATTTTAGTCAGCAATAACAAATAAACATTTATTAGGTATATTAAAATCTAATCGTCAGCTACATGGAAGACCGATAGATAGTTAACATTTAAACATTAAATTAAACCTAAATATAATTATAATTAATTATCGTACCTATAAACGTACATGAACATGTCGACGCACGGCAAACGGAAAGTCATCAAATTATTCTAAAATCTAAAACATAATGCGTTTAAATAAACGATAAATACGACTACAAAGTTACAATATAGATTTTGAATTAATAATCGTTATATGTAAATATCATTTTAGTATAATAATATTTTTGATTTTATAATTCATTATATGGCACAGTTATATTTGGCACAAAATAGGATATGATATAAAATTGTGCGTTGTTTTAGAATTTCTTTTTTCTTCCCACGGTATGTAATCCTGTATGGTTAGTATCAATATTTCAAATAATATAATTATTTTCATAACCAAATCCTCCGCAAATATAATACGATAGCTACTCTGAAGAAATATAACTCCAATGGAATATCAACTCTAACCATACAGGATTAAGGTGCTACTTTCCGAATCCCTTAGTCTGAGATCCTGATGTTAAGTGGGAGGGAGTGGGTTTAAGCCTTGTTGTGCTTGGCTTGCTCCTCAGCCTGCATTTTGGTCCTCAGAGAGGGCACGTCCTCTGGTATGCGGACGATTTTGTGGAATTTCTGTAAAAAAAAAAAATATTTAGATGATTTCAGAAATGTTCAGTGTTTTGAGGTAAGGTTTGTACCTTAACATAAAAAATAACATGCAAGTCACTAAATATGATGCTTATTTTTTCAATAATTGTTATATCTTATATGTATGATATTTTGCAATCACCTATATGACCTGAGTGTGTAAAATTGGAATAATATAAAAAAAATATACATCCACGTAAGACGTATATGTATTTTATAAATTATGTTAGCATACAAAACACAACCTTTAGATGGGTTACTTTGGGATTACCCAACCAAGTGTCAAATGTGTCTAAATAAAAAAATCAGAAAAATGTCCTCACCTCTTGCCAAGTCCCAGGAGTGACGCGCCACAAGTAGACCATGTACCCAGGGATGCACAGCATGGAGGAGAGAGCAGTGAACCAGCCGAAAGCGTGAGACCACCAGGGGTACTCGTAGTTCATGTACTTAATTGGCTTCCATTGCACCAGGTTGAAGATGAACACGCTCTGAAAAAGAATCATAGAATATATTAAAATGTGGTACTTAAAAAAAGTTAAAATAAATAATTTTACAAGAAGGCAGACAAGTTAATAATTCAGCTGTGTTATCCGGAGTCGATCCTATTCCGTGGCTCGAAAAGTACCTACAGTAAATGGTTGGCAAGCCCAGGAGTCATTTGTAGATCTTTGACGAACTTTATCCAAAAAACCATAATCATAACCTCAGAAACATTTTTTCTAAGAAGTCTTTCTTGTTCAGAGTAGGCTACTGGGTTATCAAGAACTGTTTCCTGATGTAACTGGATGAAGTGGTGGCAAATGATGATAATATAAAAAATCTTGACATCAAACTCCATACTCACAATGCAAATAGCGGGAGTGAAGCCGACCCAACAGAACTTCCACCAGATAGTAGGGTAGTAGCCGATCATTTCCTTGATGCCATCGTAGAACCGGTTCACGCCAAAGGCCCAGGAGATGGAGACGCACTCGAAGAAGATCAGGAACAGCAGACAGAAGCCGGAGACGGCGTACGAATCCAAGATTTGGAAGACGTACATACCTCCCTGGAAAATTATTGTGGTGATGTATAAATTAAATAGTTGATTTTCTGAACTTGAAATATCTTCATCTAACATTTTATCAAATAACTTCACTAGTACTACCATTACTACTATTATTTTATTAGTGTAATTTTTATCATTTAAGACACTGTTAAAAAAACAACTTTATTTTTAAATCACCATACAATATTATTATCACATTTTTCCGCACTCTGAATGATATTTTGTATTCACAAGAAGTTTTGAAGTCGTACATTGAATTTCAATGAGTGTTCCTGTTCCCGTCAATGTCAAATACAGAGATTTGTAGCCTGGTAGACATCGTATGGCCTTGGAGAAATCAGATACATTTTATGCCGAAATGTCTTTTGTTATTCCATAATTTATTTGAACAGACAATTTTTTGTTTTTTCTCACAGTTTACACGAAGCTCAGAAGTAGGTGAGATTTCAAAGCGTTGAAGGCTTCTTCTAATCTACTGGCTCTAGCTAACAGTTCCAAATTGCTTGCAAACATGTATTATTACAAGCATGACCGCGGAATAGCAACCCTTCTGTGCGAACACATTTTTCGTCAACAATTTCGAGGAATATTGCCATTAAAACTCATTATGTTGCCAAAATAACTACATTATTTACTAACCTCAGAAATACACGAAAGCCCAACCAAGTACGAGATAACACAGGTAATAGCGATGAAGATTTCCTTCCTCCTCCTGAGGAGTTTGGGCCACTCATCAATGACAGCCGTGATGAACCCTTCCATGGTGCAGAACTGGCTGTCCAGACCTATGAGGAGTAGCATGAAGAAGAACAGGCAGGACCACAGTGGAGCTCCTGGTAGTTGGAGTACTGCTGATGGATAGGCTAAGAAGGCTAAGCCGGGACCTGGAATTTTGGAAATAAGTTTAGTAATATTATCATAACCATACCATTTATTAGCAATGTTTTTTTTCATTGTTTGCACTAATTTCAGCGCTAGAAGCAAATATTTGTACATCTCTCTTTATAGCTTTGATTTGGATAAATAGAGCATGTCTTATTTTAAAAATTTGTCAATCATACCATCTTAGTACTAAGACAATTGAATCTTAACTAAGTTCATCTATTAATAGATCCAACATCGTCTTGTTTTGTAGCGAAAAACTGTGTATTGAAAGGCAGATTAATATCTCCTTTGTAAACACTAGAATTTATATATTCTCTCACAAAATTAAAAAAAAAAAACATCTAAATACCTGATGCAGCCACCTCAGCGACGGGTCTTTGCTGCTCATGAGCCATGAATCCGACCACAGAGAAGATCACGAACCCAGCAAACATAGATGTACTCGAGTTTACAGTACACACGATTAGGGCATCCCTGGAAATAATATTATTATCAATACATTCCTACTACTATGCTGATACAATTCTATCATTGTGACTATCGAACTATTTGATTCAATATAATTATGCTTTTTTAAGCCTTGACTGTACCACGACTGGGCAAAGCCTTCCATCTATCTCTATTGGTCATTCATTCGTGCTACTTCATCAAATAACTTCATGAATATCACAGAGATATTTGTTTGCGTCAGGCATACAAATGAATTCAGTACATAATGCAAAACTATCTCCTATTTTTTTTTGCACGACAAAATTAGTAACATATTTCTGTAACGTCAAATCACACGAGAAACAAAATGCCTCACTGTACTTATATGCTTTTTACTAGATGATTTCTAGCGCCTAAAATTCTCTAGATCCAAAATTTCATACTCACTTGTACACATTATTAGTAAACTTGTTATAGCTGCCCAAAGCTACCAGGGTTCCCAGCCCCAGACCGTAAGAGAAGAAGATCTGGGTGACAGCGTCGATCCACACTTCGGATTCCATCAGCTTGGACATGTTCGGCATCACGTAGAACTTGATGCCTTGCATGGCGCCGGGTAAGGTGATTCCTGGGAAGATGGTGGTAAGTAATATGAGAAAATCAGAGATGCCTACTACTAATTATCATATTAGTGGATATTTTTCTATTTTTGATTTTTGTTCATTTACTGTTAGATTCTCTATTTCTGAATAAAAGGAATGGGACATCAATGTGTCTTGATTACACTGACAAAATCTTTTGCTTGAGAGTGTATTAATTATTTATCAATGACCAATTGCACTTCTCAGGTATTCGCTATTTTTCTAAAAAAGAAATCTATACCCGCATGCAATCTTCCTTATAGCTCAAATAATACCTAAAATCAGACTCCAAAATTACCAACCCTAACTAACGACAATAAGAATTCCAAACCACAAACCTCTAATCAACAGCACAGTCAACAAGAAGTAAGGGAACAGAGCGGTGAAGTAGACGACCTTGCCGGTCCACCTGACTCCCTTCCAGATGCAGAAGTAGCACAGCACCCACACGAGGAGTAGGGTCCCCGCCAGCTCCCAGCGAATGTTGCCGATGTGTTCGATGCCGCTGGAGATTTGGAGGGCACGGCGTCTGGGGATGGTGAAGTTAGTATGAGAAGAATGAGGAGTGATATAGATTTTGATATATGTTTTGGAATTATATTGTGAGCTATGTATGTACAATCTGAGGGAGATATTCTTGAAACTAAAGGATAAAATAGCAACTTTAGTAAAAGTCTCACTAACTGTTTTAAAGGAGTGAATATCATCGCCATGTACTTTTGAGTATAAAGTGATTTAATTCTTATTGAAATTTGCACATCCTCATATAGACACATCTTTTCATACATATTTATGTAGATACAACTATTCAAACTTACACGTCAGGTGTATTCAACTTTGCTTCATAAATAATAAAAGATGTTAATTAACAACACGTGTAGTTTTAACGAGTTTTCTATTCTTTGATTTTGACGTCAACTCATTTAAAGTTTTCATTCAACATTTTTATTAATCGAGTCCTTCACCACATTCTTCTGTCTTCGATAAACTCAAAAACGTCTAAGCAAATATGAACTTACTCCCAGAACTCCTTGACGGGGTCAGACAGGACAGCCTTGCTGATGTTCTTGCCGTTGAGGGTGCAGAAGGTGTTCATGTCCATGGTGGACCAGCAGGTCAGGTTCTTGCGGTCGTAGGGGTTCACGCAGGTGGCCGTGTTCCAGTAGTTGTCGCAGTTACGCCATGGCACGTCTGGAGAAAGAAAAACGGAAACTATAGAAAAACATAACATAGAGGTATAATGGAATAATATACCTAATATTATCTGATTTAATGCGTTTTGTAGCCAAATCTGTTTTAGAGAATCTGTAGGCTCCAGACAGGCTAATTAACAGGGCAAAAATGCATGAATGCGGGTTGCATCATGTAGTACTTAATTTAACCTTATTTATTTTTTCCCTTTGATGATATAGATATATGACGATTTCAATTTTTTTATAAATTATTAGCCATTTTTCCTACTTCTAGTACTAGAATTACTACTCGTACCGGGATAAAATTGTCTTTGTTACTTGGGAAGAGTGTAACTTTCCAACAATAGAAGATTTTTTTAATTTGGTCCAGATGTTTTTAAGTTTATTCTTTGTAAACAATCAAAAATATTATTTCCCCTCTATCCTCTTTATAATGTTGCTTATAGGATTAACTGAACATTCAGTAAAATGTAGAACTTGCCTGATCTCATAGACATGAAGAAGTAGAAAATGGCCCACGCGAGGATGACGATGTAGTACACGTTCATCCAGCAGGACATCACTGCTGCCGCGTAACCAATACCTGGATAGATAGATAGATAGATATGATACTTATTTGAAACTGTGGTAAAATTTAGGTAAAGTGAACAAAAATAAATTAAAACTGATGCTTTGGACAGGCATTTAAAGAAAACCTATCCAGGTGTGATAATAAATACTAGTGGAGTAATCAAATTGAATCATGCCTTTAACACATCATTTCCAAAAGAAAAAAGTTAACATAGTTCACTGGATATCCAAATAAAGATGCCAAGATGAAAATACCTATCAATGAAACAAAAGAGAAACTTATTCAAAGCTAAAATCTGAAAAGCAAATGTATAGCATATGACATTTATATGCGTCATAAAACAAAAACGGAGTTACCACATACCTTTGAAAATCGGAGCAATCTTAAACACGCCCAATCCACCGATAGTAAGCATCTGACCCATAGCCAACTCCATGAAGAACATAGGTATACCAGCGAGGAACAGGGTGAGGAAATAAGGGATGAGGAAGGCGCCTCCACCATTCTTGTAGCAGAGGTAAGGGAACCGCCAGACGTTGCCCAACCCGATGGCCAGACCGATGACAGAGAGGATAAAGTCTAGCTTGCTGCCCCATGAACCTCTTTCGGGTAAGTCGGATTTGGTTGAGACTTCGCTGTGAAGGAGAAAATAATTGTCAGATTTTGTTATAAAGATCTAGTAAAGTAATAGAGTGAATAATTTGTAAGTAAAACTACGGGTTTAGCGCTATCAAAACGAAATCATAGCCAATTTTTGATAAACTCAGGCTGTTCTCAGAAATGTGTAGATCGTTAAGAAGATCTAAGATGACCCACTGACCAAAACTTCTAAGTTCTCGTATATTATATCTAAGTGCTTAAAAGCGAGCTTTAACCTCAATGACACGATAACTAGTTGTTTCCACAAAATTAAGCATCCTAAACCCAAAAACTACTCAAGGAAGATGTGACAATTGTAGTGAACACGCAAAGTCTCAATTAGGCCCTTACATTCCGGTATACGATAATTAAAGCGAACCGAACCACAAAGATGTATGTAACATCCACACACTATGTTTGTAACTAGATTAGGATAACTCGCAAGGAATAAGCTATGTTATCTAGCTAGGTATGTATTACTAGTACCAGATAAATCAAAGGCATCTTTCTTTTTCTGGACAGCTTGATACCTAAACGTTTGTGTAAAACAAATGTTTTTACCAATAATGTCTATAGATTTTATAATGCGAAATGGCGATCGTATGATTTAGTTTTTCACATAACTAAGCCTTATCTTAGCCCATATCTTGACCCACGCCTGTGATATTTGAAATTGGACCTTCTAGTTTATATGAATGAAATACATATACATTTAATGAACTACCAGTCCTAGTGTAAGTTTTGAAAGATGATGAAAAGATGAAAAAACTACTACATATTTCTGCTTACCCAGTTTTGTTGCTAGAACCTTGTGCGCTAAGTTCGATGTCATCTGTGCGTACGTCGTTTTTCGTTTCCATGGTTACAGGTTATCTTCCGTTTTCTTCTAATCGTAGCGTTTCAGTAATCTCGTGTACTTTCCCACACTATTACTATGTTTCAGGGGAACTGTATTAACATTTTCGTTGAAGTACGTAGACTAGATTAGGAATGCCGTTGATTTTGTACCTGCAACAAGGAATTGGTGATTGAGATTTTGAGATTCATTCTCTGTATGAGAAGTATGCAGTGGGATTGTAAAAAGATGACATATAAAAACACTTCATATTTCATAAGAGTATAACGCTGAAGATATTGTCCGTTTCTTTGTTTGCTAGAGCGCGGTTATCTGACAAACTATTGAGCAGACTTGAACTGTTCTTTCAATTTACGAAAGCCCATTTATCGAGAAAGGCTTATGTTGCTTTGTGGGACGCAGGTGAAACTATTAGCAGAAGCTAATTTACCATTCATTATAATTTGAATGCTTCATCCATTTCTGTAATTAACAATTTACATTGCGAATGCATTAGCTGACCTGTTATTACCTACAAGGTCACAGACATATTTTGATTACACTTCTATAAGTTAAAAATTTCGCATCACCAACATCAAAAGCACGTCATCATAAAACCACCAAGGTACAACGCATGGAGAAATTGATAAAATCGATATCACATACCTGTACAAATACAGAGCTTGACAAAATATACATATATACAACCATAACACCCCGTTTCACCCCTTTAGCCCCCAGGCTTGTGTTTACGAGGTAACACCGAGAAATATGAACAGACATTTGCATCACACCTCTACATTATTCTTAGTTTATTTGCTTGAGAAAATTGGATACCAGTCGCTATGGTTGCAAATACATATTTACTTTTTGAGATGAGCTTGTTTTTTGGCGAAATGAAGTCTCGTGCGAATAGAGTAGATTGAGAAATCTATGTTAATAAGGACTGAATATACGTATTTACATTTAGAATAAAGATTTGTTAACTTTTCGTCCCACATTCTAGATTATATTGATTGATAATCCATACTTATAAAAAAAAAGTCGTGGTGGCCTAGTGGGTAAAGGACCAGCCTCTCAAGTATGAGGGCGCGGGTTCGATCCCAGGTCAGGAAAATACCAATGCAACTTTTCTAAGTTTGTATGTACTTTCTAAGTATATCTTAGACACCATTGGCTGTGTTTCGGATGGCACGTTAAACTGTAGGTCCCGGCTGTCATTGAACATCCTTGGCAGTCGTTACGGGTAGTCAGAAGCCAGTAAGTCTGACACCAGTCTAACCAAGGGGTATCGGGTTGCCCGGGTAACTGGGTTGAGGAGGTCAGATAGGCAGTCGCTTCTTGTCAAGCACTGGTACTCAGCTGAATCCGGTTAGACTGGAAGCCGACCCCAACATGATTGGGAAAAAGGCTCGGAGGATGATTGATTGATAATCCATCCATTACAATATCTAATCTAGATCTCTAGCTAGAGGCTAGAGAATTCTATCCAAATAGCAACATCTATTTTCACTTGTCTCATTTATTTACAAACTAACTGTCCCTGTGGTTCGTGTCTTGCAGAAACCTATGTACGTGGTAGCCTATTTATATGTCCATTCTTAGATTCTAAGCTATGTGTGTACCTAGGTACTAAATTTCATTTTAATCGGTCCAATGTCTTTGGCGTGAAAGCGCTTTTTATAGCTCTTTTAAATTATGCCGTCCTCGACAACCACATTTGCATTTCTGAAGTTAGCTATTTGACTCCTTGAACATTTTGTTCGTTAAATGTACGAACTTAAAGTTGACCGAAAATGTATTAACAAAACATGCATGAAGCAACAAATGACTAACTTCAGAAATGCAAAGTTAATTGGCACAAATTCTAAACCCATCTGTGAGTTGTGGATCACAAATAAACCATTTGATTGAAAACGTCCTATCCTATTAAATTGATAGGATGACAACACTCGCGGTTGATACGATCCTGCATTTACTGATGACCCTCAAATGAACTCTTTTGTATGTAATTGCAATTAAATTGGTGCAGTTTGCATCTGGGAATATGTTTGGTTTTTAGTTTTAGAAGTCAAAAGACGCATTTCAAGTAGGTTATAACGTTGTCTAATTTTAAGTGCTTAAGATTATGTTCCTATTTCGTAAATGCTTGTCATAAATTATTTATCTACCTTTTATTTACAGCACTGAAAGGACTTGTTTAGAATGTTGTTCAATTTATACCTACTAATATCATAAAGCTATAGAGTTAGTTTGTTTGTCCGCTTGCTTGAATGTGCTAATCTCAGGAAACAGGTACCTACTGGCGCGATTTGAAAAAGTGTTACTTTTATCCAGGTGCGCAAAGTAGGTATTTCCTACGAGATTTGAGTGAAAACACTCGCGGAAGATAGAATACCTAATGATATACTGTGTAATATAAAATTATGTCTGCTTGTTACAAGTGGCTTCAAATCTACAAATACAGTGAATTACATACCTAATTACTTTCAATTTTTCAGCAATTCTATGGATAATTGTTTTGAAATGAAAAAAATCATTATAGCATAATAAAATGTTATTCATAAAAACAATTTCTTCAGCAAATTTTTGAAATCCGCCATTTCATCAAAAAATCTAATAACTTTATGTGCAATGCACTGTGCACACATTTTCGTTACTGAAAATCTGGTTTACTTCGATTAGGTTTATTTATAATTTTTGACAAGAATCGTCAAAAATTGTGGATTCTATCATCCGCAATTCTAGGTGCACACTATATTAATATTAAGGTTTGAATATGTAAGTATGTTCGCTACTTCTTCGCGCGCAAACTGCTGAACGATTTTTTACGAAACTTGGCAGTAATATACCTACGTCATATGTAATAACATAAAGCTATATTTTTCTCCAGGTGCGGGAAGTAGTTGTTTTCTCAGAAAGCGTGTGAAAACTCTGGCGAAAGCTAATTTAAATGATCTGGATAAATTGTTTGAAAATAACTGTGATTAGGTACTTTGTCCAGTACCTGCCTACTTTTTGCAATATTTAGCCATATACCTTGAGTACCTTTTAATCAACACTAAGTTTTATTTTTAAGCCCCAATGTAAAAAGAGGGGTGTTTATCAGATTTGTGTAAAAAAAAATCACTTGGAATTAACACTAGCAGCTTTCATTTCATTATCCTTTTATTGCACACAAAATTTTGACACACCAGAATATAGACAGTTTATATATGTAAGAACAAACACCGGCTTGCGGCTTTCACATTAACAAAAAAATAAATAAAAAAACCATACTCACACAAACACAAGCATCACAACACAACACCGCACACACACATACACTACAATATTTCTACGAACCCCGAAAGACTAAGACTAAAACGTGGTGCCTCGACACATGCTGGTCCGATTGTGACGCTCCAAACTGACACAGGAGACCACTACATGGTCGGTATACATGCAAATCAGAGTGCTGTCAGGATTGTAAAGAATTTATGAGCTCATATGACCCCACAGGAAAGAGGGATCGAACCGCGGGAGTCACTTGATTGGGGGGACTGGTTCACACTTTGGGTTTAGAGTATGCATGGACTATTTATTTCTTCCTTTATTAGTGGATTTTTGGGTCGGAGAGGTTGTAAGTTTGGCTGTCGAGCGTTGCGTATTGGGTTTGATGTTCGTTGAGACAAATTGTCTTAAAATCATTCGAGTCTATGGGTAATCTTAGATGGTAGCGCTTATCTGAGGAAATGCTAGTCCGATTTTGAAAATTAATACAATGTTAGATAGGCCATTTATAGAAGAAGATTATATTATGATATCTAGTGTTTGTCCGGGTACGCGAAGTGCTCCAACGAGACGCAAACGAAACCGCAAGAGGAGCTGGTAATTCATACCAAAAACCGAAAGTAAATAGTATCATAGGTAGATAGTAGAAGGTAGGTAGTAGTTATAACTAAAAGCTATGCTTTTAACTGCAGAGTTAGGTATGTTTAATCATCCCTGACTCTCAAGGGATCGTGACCTTAATTACTTTCAGAGACAAAGCTTTAGTAAATGCACAAAGGCTGGAGTAGTCTTAAGGCATTAGAATCGGATAGGACGGACATATACAGACCTACGTATGTCTTTAGATATAAGTCGTCTCAGGAAATCGGTTGTTCCTTATTTAGGCAGGCTACTAATCTATATTTTCTAGATTTTTTGGGAAAAATACTTTATTTGCAAGCGAAACTACTGAATCCTTTTGAAAAAATATTTCACCGGGTGTGGGAAGTTCCCCGGGACGCAAACGAAACCGCGGGAAAACAGTTTGTTACCTAAAAATAAACGTCGGAACTTTATAAAAAAGATTAATGAGAATCCTACATCCTACTTATATTATAAATGTGAAAGTTTGTGAGAATGTATGGATGTATGTTTGTTATTCAATCACGCAAAAACGGTTGGACCGATTTGATTGAAATTTGGTATATAGATAGGAGATACCCTGGATTAACACATAGGCTACTTTTTATCAACACACCACGCGGGCGAAGCCGCTGGTGGAAGCTAGTATATTATAAATGTGAAAGTTTGTGAGAATGTGTGGATGTTTGTTTGTTATTCAATCACGCAAAAACGGCTGGACCGATTTGATTGAAATTTGGTATGTAGATAGGTGATACCCTGGATTAACACATAGGCTACTTTTTATCAACACACCACGCGGGCGAAGCCGCTGGCGGAAGCTAGTACTCAATAAATCACAGTGACAGAGTTGGACAACTCGGAAAAGTCATAATTTATGAAAGATCTTTACAAAGTACAAAAACATAACATAATAGTTTTTTAACCTTATCAAACCGAAACCTTTTCTTTCTGATCAAAATTTTATTTCTTTGTGGGAACAAACAAAAGACACATTAGTAGGTAAGTAGAAACATCGAACTTTTCTTATGGTGTATTATAAAAGAAAAATTCCATTGAAAAGCTTTCACTACCCGCCTTGGAAACCACCCCATCAAATACATATTTGATCGACAAATGGAGGAAAAGTCTCAAAGTTAACATCCAAAGTACCTAATGAGATAAGAAGGAAAATTGAAATTATATCAATTTTATTTATAATATCATGTCATATCTTCTGTTTAATTTGTAATAATTGTTTGATTACGACGGAAAAAGACAGCAGATTACATACCAACTTACATAAAAAAAAGTTATGAAAATTGTTCTAGTATTTGAAACTTACCCATCTTTCAGTAAACTATTAAATCGACACTATTAAGCATCATATAAAAATAATGAATATTTAATTTATAAAGAGCATCATTTTTTTGTATTTAACTTAGTACATAATTTACAATAAGTCATCTACCCACGCGACTTAAGAACTATAATTTAAACAAACTTAATCACATATCAAAAGAATAAAAACAAAATACAAGCTTAACCCTTCCCATCAATTAACAAACTACGTCGCAACAAAAACAACGAACGTATAAATACCAACACAAAGTTCACCAAAGTACACGAAATCAATGCAACAGTTCATTACCCGATTTAAAACCAAAACACAGACCAAAAGTACTAAAAATACACCTAGAAAAAAGCCCAAAAAACGGCTATATAAACATTGGAAAAAAGTACAAAAAATATGTGAAAGTTTATGTAAAAATAAGTTATAGAAAATATTACCTGCGTATATAGAATTTGTTGTAACGTAGACGCGACGGTTTGCTCTAAGTGAAACCACCCTTGTGGACAAAGGAGACGCGGTGTACAGCCTCCTGTAACGCGCATGCGTTTTACGAGAGTCCTGATACCACTACTAAGGGTTATTGTTTTGTTTCTGTTAAAATAATGAACGTATATGGGGTTATTACAAAAAAGTTAAATAGACGTTTGACCCGTTTGAATCTACCTTTAACACATGTCATGTAATGCAGTCTTTTTCACTTTCATTTCATTCCTATCCTGAAGAAATAATTTTTCTAGAGTCTAGAGTTTTAACAGGAGAGTCTGCAGTCTCTAGTGCCTAGCATCTCTAGTCTCTACAGTCTTGAACCTCTACATTCCCGAATCTCGAGTTTAGGCTTTTGAATATCATGCCTATATTAAGTAATGTTCAGATATGCTCTATTCCAGAATAATGCGCAAAGAACAATCAACGGCCTTTTCGTCTATTGCAGACGATTTATGTGGTGGTGTCCGTGATACAACGCCTTTCGTGACTGAACAGACCGATACGAGAGCGACATTTCTTACCACAGGCTTGACAAGAGAAGTAACTGGACATTAGTGTCGAACCATGTTCATGTCTTTTCTGTCTCTTGTCAGCGAGCACTCCGAACCAGGCTTCATCGCAAAATTTGCGACCCTCTGCGACACGTTTGCGCCATTCAGGACGTTTTTGTTGAGAGGCCGTTGCTTCGTTTCAAAGACTGCATCAAGCGAGACATGGCAGCATTTAAATCGACCACCGTCACTGGGGAAGCTCGCGCAAAGAACACTTCACTATTATTCCACAATAATATAAGAACAAAGCTTGTTAACATTATTAACGCCTTTTTTTATTTACTCGGGGTTTAGCTAAATTCTACAGCAATTATATGTGTCAGATCATCATATTATCACTTCGCTATCCAAGTTCAATATCTTACCAGCACAAAATGCTTCTCCCAAAACCCCATACAGTGAAAGCTTTATAGAAAAAATATCTCCATCATCTCCTTATGGAAGCATTGCAAACCTATGGTAATGGTTATAATCTTCAATTCTTAAACAACCTATCTTCTGAAGCGATGCACTTAAAATTGAACCTTATCCCACTTGAAATAGTATTGAATATGCCTTGAGGAGACGTAGCATTCAAAGTTTAAAAGCACTTTTGCTTTCATAGAAAGTATGTTAGTGGAATTTAGACTTTATATGCTTGAATTAAAGTTTCTTTTTCTTTGAATATGAGTCTGTTGAATTCCTTAAATTGCTCTATGACTGCAATTTGCTGGATGTCTTTGTTTTGTGCCCTTTGAACGGTATCATCCCTTGCTTTAATTGTAAATTTTAAAAAATAAATGGTTTTGAGAGATTTGTTCGTACTGCGTCGCTTAGATTTAAGTAGGTAGTACTTAACAGCGATAATCTTGTACAGCCTTACTTATAAACGTGAATTAAATAATAAGTAATACTTAAGGGCTGTTTAAGGAAATTCTTACTTATAAACGTTGCTTAAGCATGTCTTAACTAACAATTAATCACTACTTAGGACTTTAAGTAGTAATTAGTTAAAATGTTGCTGAGAAGGTGATTAGAGATTTTTATAAGTAAGGCTGGTAATGTTCAACAGATAATTGCAAGTAGGTACCTACTAATAAATAGGTACCTACTTCTACATAAAGTTCCTTCAAGAAAAGCTTGTTTTTTACTGACAAACAACGGTTTACATCACGTTGATGGTCATTAGACCTCATCTCATTAAAGTAGTTAGGTAGTATATTAATTGAATAAAATTTCACGCTAAAATCACGGGATGTATTCTGATGAAAACTTCAATAACATAGCTTATGCACGCGTTACATTTATCCGGGTGCGGTAAGTACCTATAGTTTCAAGTTCGCATTTAATAAAACTTCAAGCTCGTATTTCAGGACCACTAAAACTCAAAAGTGAAGGAAAATATCTCGAGGAAACCAGGAGTATAAAGTCTGAAATCACCAACCAGCATTGAGCAAGCGTGGTGATTAACGCTCAATCCTTCTCTGTGTGAGAGGAGGCCGCAGCCCAGCAGTGGGACGATCAAAAGGCTGATGATGATGATATCTTAAAGGCTAGATTTTATTCCCGGTGCAGGAAGTCTTCTTCAATTTAAGAGCCCAGCTCTTGTAGGTGCAGCTCCTTCTATTTACGCATATCTAGCGCCAACTCCTGAACTTCCGAATACGTCACAACATTCACCTCCTCTTTAATTTGCTTGATGTAGCTGTAGGTACAGGTGAACCTTCCCCTCTTTCCTTCGGCTTTTCCTTCCTCGATGTTTTTGAAGTGCACGGTGCATGAAGTAGTTCCCTTAATATTTGGATATTCTTGACCGTTATAATAGAGCCAAAGCTAAAGGACCCTTACCCAAATATTATTATGTTTACACCTCACCCAAACATTCCAAGCTACTTCACATCCACAAAATGACATAAAAATACTACAATAGTAATAATAAGTAGGGTTTGTCAGTTTGTTATCGCACAACCGTAACGTGTGATTGAGCCGGGTTTCGATACGTGTCCGGTACTACCGGACGCCGGACGCGAGTGGAATTTCGGAAAAATATCTAGTTTGTGTTTATTGGAGGTAAATAAGAAAGTGTTTTGGTAGATATGAAAATTAGAGGTTTAGATACAGCAGATCTTTCAAGCTTTTGTTATCCGCAGAATGTATTTAATGAAATCGGATAGTTAAATGAACAACACAAATATTACATGCGGACATTAAGTAGAATCTGTACTTAGAATAAAGAAGACCCTGCCTGTACCTACCCAGTATAGTTTATTTACATTAAAAAACTGTCTTTATTTTTATTGAAAGAAACAATATTTACCTATTACTTAGAGGCATACCGCATGAAAATCTATCTTAAATCTTTTTGTAATAACACATTAACATAAAAAATATTTTTATTTATCAAACTAAACAGATACGGAATTACATTTATATCCTACCCAAAAATAACGAGGATAAAATACGAATGCAAAGAAAAACCTCTCAAATTAGTACCATTGAATGAGGATCCTTTCATCCTCTCCAAATTTAGCTAATGAGTTGACAATTACGGCCCTTGGTTGAGAAAACTCCTGCAGACTCCAACTTTTCGTAACCACTGGAGGTTTTCATGGTTGCTTGCATTGAGAAAGCGTTTTAACCTGAAAAGGACTATATTTTTAAGGGTTTTTAAATGAAATGTTTTAAGTACCTAAGTTTACACTTTCGCTATTAAATGAAATCTATAGTTTTATAGTTATTTACTTAATATCTTACTAATATAATATAGAAATTTCTGAACTGATTTGAAAAATGTTCACTCTCACTCACTCACAATTACAGAGTAACATAGGCTATATTTTATCCGAGGAACGTCAAGAAATCAGCGTAGTAGGTAGTTAGTTAATAGGAATATCATATTGTAGGAAAATCACTTTCATTGGTTGAAAGTTACATAAACACAATAGGTATAGGCAACATAATGCGTAATCCTTAAATATTAAACATAAACTACAGATTATAATTTATAGTTCTCTTAAAATGCCAATAAAACCGCGAACAGTGTTGTTATTTTCAAAGGAATATTTATCAGTATTTCCATATTTAGGTCAGTGGGTCATAGCCGTCGTCACATAAGGATGACTGTGACTTTTGATAAGCTGTAAGCCGTTTTCCGTCTCTCTGTAGGAGGACAGCCTCCAAATAATCTCTACATAACTTAGTATTGTCCTGTATGATTTATTTTGGATAATCCTGAAGAATATTGAAGCAAAAACAAGAAAAGAAAAACTCAAATTCCTAATTACTAAACTCTCTCTAAACTCGAACTCGAAAATTACTGGAACCTAAGAACACAGCGAGATATAATGCGATTATGAAAAAGAGAGGTACCTAAACCTTCTTTCATCCAAGGTACACACCCAATTCTTCAATTCAGCCGTGTACCAGCGTTCTGACAGTAGGCCCATTGAGTCTACCATACGTAAGTCCCATTTAGACTAGGCTAGGGCTAGAAAGTCCTGCGGGATTGTTCGAAACTTTTGCCGCAGTACATGAAGGGCTAAAGAAGGAACATGATGGGTTTTAGTCAGTCAGAGTCTGACACTCCCTCACGCTGCTAACCTACAGCCGGAGGGATCATTTGATGATTTCCCAATAGCAAAAAAATGGTTATAACAAAGAGCCATAATTTGCATCCCATCATAAATTCCCCTTTGTTTGAAACAAAGCCCACTTAAAAACACCATCTTAATTAATTCAATTATGCCCAAACAAATTGACATAGCCGAAAATCAATCAAGTGACCAAAATATTAAAAACTTGCTCCAGCCAGCGGTTTCACCCACGTCCCATGGCAACTAGTACCCGTATACGGATAAAAAGTAGCCTATAGCCTTCGTCTACAAAAGAGCTAAGTATCTAACACTGAAATAATTATTTAAATCAGACCAGTAGTTCCTGCAATTACTTAGTTCAAGCTAACAAACTCTAAAATTTTATTAGTAACTAACTGTTCCAGGCGGTTTTACATACGTCCCGGGTAAAAATTCTTCCTGTATCTCGATACAACATAGCCCATATTTAACGCAGATAGTATAGCTTCTAAAAATGAAAGAAGTATTGAAATCGGTTCAATAATTCCGGAGCTAATCAAACAAACAAATCTTTCTATCAAATGTTTTAGTACATATAGATAATTGATAATGGGAGGAACACTGAGTTTCCAACACCTCAGCCCCGGAAAGTTTCAAGTTCGACACGTATCGATCCCATGACCCAGTTTCCATTGCATGCCGCCCATGGGTTAAGGGGAAGCCCGTTATGGGAAGCTTATGGAGGTAGGATGAGGAAATCCGAATTATTTTATGATGGTTTAACTGTGGAAGAGTTTTGGCTGTATGTTTGTGTGCCAGACTATGTTATTATGATAGTTTAGTCTGGGTCTGGTTTAGTGTGTATTAAAAAAATAAACATTCTCTTCAAATAAAGTTTGGTTCCTACTTTTCACGAATTGATATTTCCCTGCTTATCAATTTCCTATGTATCAAAAGACCTTATATTAAACTAACTCCCTCTAGTTAGTTCCACCTACCTTCCGCACCAAATAAAAACTAACCTATTCTTGGGTTTAAAGGTTCAAACAAGATTAGCTGTACCAAAACTTCTTTTAAATCTGTTTAATAGACAGACTTGTCATTGCTTTTATAATATTAGTAGGATACAGTTTAGTTTTTACAGTTTTTTTTTTTTTAAGTATACCTAAGTTAGTTTGATATAAAATCAATTGAATATGAATTTCCCTGCATAGGTACGACTTGTAACTTCCCTTTAACAAATTGTTGAATGTTGTAATTTCTCGCGCCCGGCCACGGTGTCGCTCCAGGAGCTGCTCCATAAAATGCTCACCGTGATACCATAGTAGAAAGAGAGCTACCTCGTAAGAGAGGATATTCTAAGGGTATTCCCTGAATGTCGAATGTTTACCAACCTTTTTTAGCTAGCGTTATTGTTGACCGGCAATGATACTTAGGTAGGTACTTATAATAAGTATACTGAGGTACATAAGCATTATTGTTGTATTTGAGTAAGTAGTAGTAATACTTTAACATCGTCATCTGCCTAGCATTTTCCCAAATTATATTGGGGTCGGCATCTCACTGTGTTTGTCGAGAAACTAACAACTTTGAACATTATATAAACAGAGTTTTATATTCTGAAAAACTTATACGTATACATAGCAAACCTAGCTACCGTTGAGGACATCGGGACACCTCATCACAACAGAAAAGTTATCCTGTTAAATGATATTCAGAACTAGTTGGTAGATTAATGACGTGTCAAACTTTAAATAGGGTACATTAAATTGCCTATATAATCAGTTTTTTTCTAGCTGACAAATTACCCAGTTAAGTAGCTTTGATCAAAAATCCATATCAAATCTTTGCAAAACCGCGAAGCTCCCAATTCTACCATCAAACTATACAGCCAATACTCTCGTCAAGTTCAGCACAGGTAAGTTCACCGCGCATCACACAGATGGCGGTGTCGTCGGCTGTCCCACGGGAGCTGCGCGACATCCGGGGGGGAGGCGCGGATGTCATGAGATCCGGGAGTGATGCACATGGGGTATTGTGTGAGGATAGGTCTTAGGATTTTGTGATGGAGGAGTTTTTTTGGTTGCTGGTTTGTTATGGTTAGAAGTGATTCCGTTGGAGTAAAGTCAAAGTCATTTATCATTTGCAAACATGGGTACAGAAGTGCAAGATTGAGTAAGAAATAAATGACGTGAAAATTCTAATTTTTTGGGTAAATAAATAACATTCATATTAGGGCAGGTTAAATTGCTGGGTCCAGGTTGTCATTTGAACACCATTAGCAGTCGTTAAAGGTAGTCAGAAGCCGGAAAGTCTGACAACTAGTCATACCAAGACGTATCAGATTGCCCAGGTGGCTAGGTTGAGTAGATCAAATAGGAAATCGCTTCATGTAAAACATTGCTGGTCAGCATCTAGTTAGACTCGAGGCTAACCCCAATACATGTTTAAGTATAGGCAGATTCTGTTGACGGCATTAGGTAAGGTAGGTAGTGGGGAGGTCTATGTATAAATATCACACTGGAGATATTCGTCAACCCAACTAAAAGTTAATAGGTAGATCTTAGGTACCAGACAAAAGAAAGTCTTGACCTCTTTCCAGTGATAATTAATTAATAGTTACCTTCACACGTACTGTAATTACTGCAGGTACTAATATATCCAATAAACAAAGTTATGTGGGTCTCAATTAGCAATTTCATTTCGCTTTTAACCATCACCTAAATTGATAGACGCTAAATAGTGTCTAGTCTGAATTTTGGTCTTTACCTACTAACATTTTTGGAAATGTTCTCATACCTTTTGCTTAGCAACAAATTTATATGCACGGGTTAATAGAGAACATATTTTCGGAAACGACTTATTCTCATTGCTCCCAAGGTTTAAGCTGTATCTCATTAGTATCTGGCTAACCTTTTCCCAATTATGTTGGGGCCTCGTTCCAATCTAACCTGATGTAGATGCAGCTGAGTAGATTTTTTTACATGGAGCGACTGACGTCTTCAAACTAATTTTCTGGGCAAATCGATACCCTTTGGAAAAACTGCCAAAAAAAAGATGTTAGTTGCTCCAAGCCCTCTTAAAACATGGCTTTCCGTCCATCCTCACTATATTAACCGCAACTCATATTTTTTCTGTATCTCACAAAACTGAACATAATAATTAAGTAAATGTTTATTTCCAAAAAAAAGAATAAGTACAGTTTACAATATAACATTGGCCCCAAACTAGGCAAGCCTACAACTAGGCAACATATCCCGAGACTGATCTCGACAACTCCACCCATGTGTTCCCCCATGTGACAATACGTACGTAGGTAGCAACAGTAGGTATAACGCCTCTCGCGCTATAGGAAATGGTTAGTCGCGCCGTTGGAAGTCGGCACTTCCGTCTCCCAGTTCCTATGAGGAATTTAGGGCGAAGGGACTCGGTTAACACTGGCCTGAGACCTTTTTTTGTACGATGTAAGCCCTTTGGTCTTTTAGGGTTTATTAGAGAATTCTCAGAGATGAATATTACATAGGTATAAACTCGTGATAGCTTAACTATCATCTTATTTTGTGTAGGTCCGAAATCTGGATAAAACCTTCTTGACTCTTCTAAAAATAAGTCAATTTATTCTCAAAAATTGATCTCAAAATCAGTATTAGTCTAAGACGTGTCTGTTGCAAGCTGTTTATCGCGGGTCCACCCGCGTCCCAAGGGACCTACTTCCTACATCCCTGCATCTAAAAAGGGACCTACATCTAAAAAGTATGTAGACTATAGCATTTCTCGATGAGTATATTATAACTACGATATATTTTTTCCAATCGATTCAGTAGTTTCTGAGATTACCACGTTCAAACACTAAACTCCAGCTTTATAACTTCATAACATAGATTTAAGTTTTTATATACTTACAATTTTCTATCATATAATATGTATATTAGTTTTTAAGGTATGTCTATGGGCCAATGCTTGAGAATAAACTTATTTTGTTTTATTCTTATTTATTATTATTGACAATTATCTATGTACCTATAGATTGTAGTAGTTTCTTGATTGGAATTGGATCCCCCTATCAAAGTATACCTAACTTAAATGAAAGAAGACACGGATGAAACCGCACAGTATACCTCTAGGTTAGAATGTAAGAAATAAAAAAACACATTTAAGTAATTAGGTATTTATTACAACATTTCACAACCGGACCACAAAGATCCATAGAGTAACTCTTATAATACCATTGACTAATATTTTAATATCTTCTCTGTAGTTACAAGTAAGTCTTCAAGAAACTTACTTTCTTTTAGTAGAAACGATAACCAAAATAACTGTGGGCCTAGCACAAACATTTCAAGTAATTTAAGGAAGAAAATAAACACAAAAGTACTTTTTCTAAAGTCAAAAAGAAAATGAAAAACAAAAAAAGAATCGAATGTTTTTTCGAAAGTGTGTGCCGGCGCAAATATAGAGTCTGGCCAACGAAAGCTGACCACGAATTAATTTCTAAAGTTTTGATATGGCAATATTTTAGAACTGTCAAAATTGTCCCATTGACGTTTCTTAATAAAGTCGGTTTGTTATTTTATTTCATCCTATTTTCATTGGTTTTGTGTAAAATAATGCCGAAAACAATCAAAAGTTCGACGAGAAAGCTTCTATTTACTATGATTGACAAATATAAAGACCTACAAAGTGATTTGAATCAGAAATTTGCAGAGAAAATACGACGACTGGATTCAATCATTTCACTTTTAGGTTAGTTTTTTGAATTTCCATTGAAACATCTTGATACTTTTGACTTATTTGCAAAAAACGCAATAGTTTTCACGGTGTATCTACTTTTCAGATAATATTAACGGGGACAACGGCAACGAGGAAACAAAACTTACAATTGCGGAAACAGTAAAGAAATTGAAAACTCTCGAAAATAATGAAATGTTTGCAAGTGAAACACAGTACTTAGAAAAAATATCTTCAATGACAGGTTCACTACATTAATTAAAAAATTATAGATTTATCAGTCAACTTATAAGATCTATGCTTTGAGAAAAAAATGTCTTAAACCAAATGTTTTTTTTTTGTTTTTTTATATATTATTGGTCTTATGGGTATTATGGTATTATTATACTCTTACACAATTTTTGTACTTGTTCTTTTCAGATATAAGTGTGAAGACCTTAAGAAGAATTAAAATTGAAGGGTCTAAAAATCAAGGACAGTGGGATACTCCAGGAAAAAAACGTCCACATTCAGCAACAGTTTCTAATTTGGATAATTTTGACATTTCTGCTATAAGAAACAAAATAAACTCATTTTATGCAGTAAAAAAACAAGTCCCAACACTGAGAAGCCTGCACAATGAACTGAAGGAAGCAATTGGATTTATGGGATGTCGTGAAACCCTTAGAAATGTTTTACATAAGAACGGATTTGACTTCCAAAACAATAAAAATGAACGGGCTTTACTCACAGAAAAATATGAAATTGCAGCATGGAGACACAGATTCTTGAGAACAATACATCAAAAGAGACTAGAAGGTAAACAGATTATTTACCTTGATGAGACATATGTACATCAGAACTATAAAGTCAAAAAATCGTGGCAAGGACCTTCAACAAGTGGTGTCACAACAAAAATTTCATCGGGTAAAAGGCATATCATTGTGCATGCGGGATCGGAGGAAGGATTCGTGCCAGGCGCATTATTGGTATTTAGTTCAAAATCCAAATCAGCTGACTACCATGATGATATGAATTCTACCAACTTCATGAAATGGTTTGAAGAAATGTTGCTACCAAATCTCACAAAACCCAGCGTACTTGTGATGGACAATGCAAGTTATCATGTAAAACAAGTGAACAAACCCCCTACTATGTCTGATTCTAAATCTAATCTCCGTATATGGCTTCAAGAGAATAATATTCATTTTGAAGAATATCATACGAAATCAGAACTAATGTGTCTAGTGAAAGATAATAAACCTGCAGTTATTTACGAAGCAGAAGAAGCCCTAAAAAAATACAGTCATATCTTGAATCACGAAATTTTGTTGCTGCCACCGTATCATTGCGACCTCAACGCCATTGAGCTTGTATGGAGTGAGGCAAAGAGAAAAGTGGCAAGTAGAAATATAGGTATACCAGGGTCGGAAATGCAAAATTTAATAAAAGAATGTTTTGCATCAATAACGGCCAATGACTGGAAGAAGTACACCGATCATGTACTTCATGTTGAAGAGCAATACAAATTAAGGGATCGTCTTATTGATACCGAACTTGAACCCTTCATAATAAATGTTGGAGGCACTAGCAGTAGCAGTGAAGCCAATTCTATAATATCAGGTGTAGAGTACTTGGAATCCGATTTCAATTATGACTCCTAACTCCTTCATTGTGTTGATATAGTTGTATCGGTGCTATCTATTCCATCCACGGAGGAGAAAAGACTAGCGGAGATGCCCTAACGCAGGTAGGTCACGCGCCTTCAGGTAGGTCAAATACGTCACGACTACGTCACGGCAGGCGTGGCTAGACACCGCCCATATACCGTCCTTCACGTCTAACTGACATCTTGTCATAGTTGTATTTTTACCACAATTTCAAGTGATTTTATTTGTTACTCGATTAAAACGATGAAATGCGCTATCATTAATTGTAGAAATTGCTCAGGATCCAAACTCAAACATACCATAGGATAACATTTCACGTGTAAGTATTATTTTAACTTTAAAACATATGTTTTGCTAGAGACATCTGTCGTCGAATAGCTGCATTTCTAGAACCTCTAAGTGAATTTGTATTATTTTCGTATCAATCTTGTATCAATGTATATTATTGGTACCAATTTTTGCCTTAAAAAGCAGTTTCATTTTTCCTTGCATCCTACAAGTTTTTTTTATAGATTATTTACAAACCAAAACATACGATATATTATCATGAAAATTTAAAATTATAAAAACACCATCTTTCGGTAAGTAGTCGACTTAATATTTGAAGTAAAATTGTGTTCATCAAGCAAGACAGAGAGACCCGTTACAAAATTAAGTGCTACCAGACATCGAAAATTCAGTCACCCATTCTTAAACAAGGTCTTATAAAAAAAGCTGCAATTATCTTAAAATTAATCATAACTCTATGTATTTATTTTAGTTTTATCTAAGAAACAAACAAAAAGTTTAAAAAGTACTTTTGTAAGAAGATTTCTCGATATATGTCAATATGAATTTCTTTGTTAGGGTGGATGAACAAAGATTTTCCTGTCTATCGCTGTATAGAAGGAATATTTATTTATATTTTAGGTAGATACTGTGTTATTTTAAATATAAGATGTGACGAGAATTTGTGTAGATTTATTTATATAGATCTTCAGCAATGTTTTACATATTTATATCTCTATTGCCATACATACTTTTTGAATGGACCTTTACTCAGAGCAACATCCGACATATAAAGTCTGCTATTTAGTGGATGCGCCGTTATGATATAGGTACATAGTTGTGAAAACTCTTATTTGATAAACACTGTCCCTATAATTTTAATTCCCATTTTTCTTGGTGAATTTCATAATATGGCAACATCGAAAATAACAACAGTCATCATCAGCACGGTTCTAGAACAAATAGAACAAATTTTCATGCTTGTCACGCCATAGTGGCTAGTAGATGAACTAACACAATGACATAAGTTGATACTGAAATTACGCCACGGGGGTATTTTAGACCCGTGGTGAATAAAAAATATTTTTAATCGAGTCTCCGTTTAATGATTCCTAGTAGAATTATACCTATTTCATTTCTGGGGGAGTAAATAAATTGTTGTGAGGCAAGTACTCTGCACAAGATAATACTTATTAAGTATTATTTTTTAAACTTTTTATCTCTCTATTTTTCTTCGTTCATTTCAAATGAATGCTTCTTCAAACTTTCTAATTCAATTACTATTTTTAAGAATTATTAACTTTGAGTATTTACTTTTTAGTATGTCACTAGTGGTCGATGTTAGTTTAGGGTTAGATTTTAATCATCCTATTCCACGCTAGATGGATTTACAAAAAATGGGTGGCTTCCCATAAAAGGCGTATAAGGGTGTAGCACGGGTGGAGCCAGTAACGTTCCTCGTCCCCCGCTCACCCGAATTTTGGCGCGCTGCTTTGTTAGGAGATTTTACGTTAGGGCACCTCCGCTAGTCTTTAGTCCTCCGTGATTCCATCGAATAAACGTTTTGTAATAACTTTTTTTTTAATTCATCCCTGTGGACTTCAATGCATGCAGAAGTTAAAAAATGCCATACCCTGGCTATGCTATGGCATTTTTAGGGTTTCGTACCCAAAGGGTAAAACGGGACCTTATTGTTTTCGCTCCTCTGTCCGTCCGTCCGTCCGTCTGTCACCAGGCTGTATCTCATGGACCGTGATAGTTAGAGAGTTGAAATTTTCACGGATGATGTATTTCTGTTGCCGCTATACCAACAAATACTGAAAACTAGAATAAAATAAATATTTCGGGGGGCTCCCATACTCATTTTTGCTCGATATCTATATATAAATATATGTATGTTTATAGAATAATAGTTTGGATGGTACGGAACTCTACGAGCGCGAGTCCGACTCGCACTTGGCCGGTTTTTAAATAATGTTATTACAGTCGTAATGTTCTGATATGAAACACTGATATAAATATCGCTATAAATAACAAGTATCAACTCCGTTTAAGCAGCGTATAGCCGGGGTTGTCAGCTCTTGATTTTTTAAAATTGCCTACTTTTTTCTTGGACAGCTTTCGTTGGCCAGACTCTAATAATGCTCAGAACAGAGTATTTTTTCACTAACTTTTTTACGGTCCCGCACCCGAAGGGTAAAAGTAGACCAAATACCTACTGAAAACTAGAATAAAATAAATATTTTGGGGGGCTCCCATACAACAAACGTGATTTTTTTTTCAAATTTTTGCTCGATAACGGCAACAGGTAGATTTATTTTTTTTATTTATTTATTTTAATTTACAAAGGTAGCCATATTATAAGCTAAGCCCCACAAAACCGTTGTAATGGTTTGACTGTGGGGTCAGTGGGTATCTTTAATAACAATTAAAACTTATAACTAAATACTATATAGATAATGACAAATGGATGGAAACGGATGGTTGAAATATTCACAGAATATGGAATGTATTACTTTCTTTAAAAATAAGTAGGTAACTATATGTATTTAAATTAATATATAAAGGAGGCTCCCATGCAACAAACATTATTTTTTGCAGGAACCTTGCATCTTGGGGTTCAAAGAATTTAAATTTGTGTAAAGTCGGTAATAGCTTGACAGTGAAAAAAATAGCTGAAAAATATATAGCTGAACGTCTTCCATAGTGAATGAAATAAATAAAAAACCGGCCAAGTGCGAGTCGGACTCGCGCACGATGGGTTCCGTACCATTATCTATAAAACGGCCAAAAAACACGTTTATTGTATAGGAACCCCCCAAAATATTTATTGAATTCTAGTTTTCAGTATTTTTTGTTATAGCGGCAACAAAAATAAATCTTCTGTGAAAATTTCAGCTCTCTAACTATCACGGTTCATGAGATACAGCCTGGTGACAGACAGACGGACGGACGGAGGAGCGAAAACAATAGGGCCCTGTTTTACCCTTTGGGTACGGAACCCTAAAAATACTGCGCTGTTCTTTTCTGCTTGACGATTGTGTATCATTAATTGGCCCCGTTAAGCAGATCGAGTTATATTTAAGAAAACCGGCCGTAGTAGGTGCTAGGCCCAATAGATATAATGAAATATATTAATTTAATATACTTATTAGTACCTACTCTGTATTATCAACTTATACAGACCCTTCTTTCAATTGTTAAATTGACAAAAACAATCATCTAGGTACGAAGAAGCTTATTGGCTGTGGCTGGAGGCATTTGTAATAAAAATATAAAGTCCCCATTATACCTTGTTTTCATATTAATTCAGATTACATGTTATAATGTTTCTCAATTATAATTACTTAGTTTTTAACACAATATTACGCTAGCTGGATTGATTTTATTTCATAGTTATCGAATGTCATTGTTTCCTGTGGATCAACCAAAAAAAGTATAACGACCAACGGCTTTTAAAACACCACTAGGTTCAAGACTACCTCCAGTCTTACCTAACAAGCTTCTTAATACGTTACAACATAACTCTTCTTCACATATCAACTGCACAATTGATAGCACAAACAAATTGACCTTGAAGTTCAGATGACCTTGAATAGAATTTGACCTTGAGTGTTCTAGATGACCTTGAGTGTTATTTGACCTTGGGCCGTCCGTCCCTCGTGAGTTGCAGATGTATGAGCCTATCATGAGTTCGCAGTATGTTCGACTGACTGAACTGAGCTGGACATTTACTGCATTGGTACGGACGCTCACCTGTATGGGTGCGAATGTGACCTTTCAGGATATGGGTGCTCTGTAACAAGAATACGAAGTAGATATTAATGACTAGTTTCAAAAGAAGACTTGTTTACTATAAATTGTAAAATTATTGTAGCTGAAATAAATAATCTTGATGTGACTTTTTATTCGAAAAATTCGGTTTAATCATAACATGTGCCTAAAAACAGTGTAACTACAGTAATAACAATTTAATTAATCAATTGAATCATTATTTTAAGCACTAGTTTACTTGTTTTATGTGTATTTATGTAAAATGTCCTATTAAAATTGTTTACCTTTTGTTAAATGCCCTCTCAAATTAAGAGTAGCATGGTGGCACAGTATGGTCGTACACTACTCTTATATAGCTATCGGCACGAATCTTGAGCTCTGACCTACATCTGCGCAGAAGTGATTTATTAGCAAAGAACCAATCCCGAGTGACGGCTATGACGCGATACACTGCGGGCCAATCACCGCTTTAGCTCACTCCCGCGCCTCACTTCATAACACAAAAGGGACCCAATAAATTACTTCTGCGCAGGTGAAGGTCAGAGCTCAAAGAGTCGTGCCGATTACTATACCCCTGTGGTTATTTATTCCTATTTAGGCCCGGTTGTTCGAGGTTCGGTTACGTCAAGGTTAGGGTTAAATTCTAGTTACAGTAAAATTAAATTCAAAAAGCGTTGTTAACCGTAAATGTCAAATTAACCGTGGTCAAAATTGACAAAGATAAAATTTTAACTTTAACTTTACCGTAACGTACGAACAATCGGACCTAATACCTCTGTGGTTATTTATTCCTATTTAGACCAACTTCATAGCTAAATAGAATAGTCTAATTGAACTCACATTGAACACTTTGTCGCACATGGAACAAGGGTACATCAGAGGTTTCTTGTACCCTTCGTGAACTATCTTCTTGTGGTTTTTCAGGCTCCATGAGTCTGTGTATGTCTGTGGAGAAATTGTAAGGTATCACTAACATAACACTATTATGTACCTACCTATCAAAAATTGGAAAGTTTAATTAAGTGTGTCTGTTTCTTTCTTTTATACTCCTTACTAGCAACCCGCCCCAGCTTCGCGTGGGATAACAGTATTTCCCCACTATTTGATGTATGTTATTGTACATATAAACCTTCCTCTTGAAACACTGTATCTGATAAAAAAAACCGCATTAAAATCCGTTGCGTAGTTTTGAAGGGACATAGGGACAGAAAAAGCGACTTTGTTTTATACTATGTAGTGATGGGAAAGTTTCGTCTGTTTGTTTGCTTGTTTAGCTGTATGAAAACCCTGAACTAGCATGGGTGATACCTTGGAGGCGAAAATACAAGTAAGAAGAAAGAGACGTAGACATTGGGATTTACTTCACGCGCCCGGATAAAAAAAAACTCTCGCCATCTCCGATACCCGGGCTATCTAGCTAGAAGTTTTCAAATCGCTCCAGTTATTCTGGAGATTGACCAAAGAAACAAACACACAAACTCATCTGCTTAGTAATTATTTATATTTTAGATAAAAAATTACCCTATCGCAGCTGTCACAAGTGTAAGGCTTGATATTTAGATGCACTCTATTCATATGCCTGTCTAGATCTCGCCGGATTGCAAACCTTTTCTCACAATGAGTACAGGCTAACCTGAAAGAAACAGTACAAAAAAATATGAAATAAGGTCAAGGTCAAAGGTCAAAAAAAACTTTTTTACCCTTAACTTATTGGTAAAGTGATTAATGAAGTCAAAAACTATTTTTATTCAAGTCAACAATTAAAGAAAAGAAAATTGGTAATCGTTTCTACACTTACGGTAATTGTATGTGTTGGGTATGTATTGATACAGTCTTCAAATGGTTCTTTAATGTGGCTTCCGTTTTAAAACTCCTGAAAGAAACCAAATTATTAGAAATTATGTAGCTCATTACATGAATAGTACTAAACTATTTATCAATTACTTGTCCTTTTACTATATTTTTATCACTTTCTCTCTTCATTGCATTCTAACTTCCATCTCTCCTTTGCTGTTCCTCTCAATTTCTTTGTAACCAATCAAATTCTTTTTGTATATCTCTCTCACTCACTCACCCATACTTTACACTCTTACATACACACTCACACACTATTATATTGTTAACAAACTCACTTGACACACTCGACGCAGTAATAGTCCCGGCTGTAAGAGTGCTTGCTTCCATGGTTCCTCAGCAGAGAAGGTGACTTAAAGGCCATCCCACACTCCTGACATACTCACTTACTTACATAATCACTCACTCACTATAGCTAACAAACTCACTTGTCACACTCGACGCAGTAATAGTCCCGGCTGTAAGAGTGCTTGCTTCCATGGTTCCTCAAAAGAGAAGGTGACTTGAAAGCCATCCCACACTCTTGACATACGTACTTCTTCGTTATCTCTGTAGCTGACACTTCTTTGGGATGTTTCCTGTGGATAAATATATTATATATTTTTTATTTTCTAATAGCTTTTGCCCGCGACTTCGTTCGCGTGGAATAGGACTTCCAACAGATTTTTGGTTTGACCAATAGATGGCGCTATATCTCCCAAATAAATTTTCTTTTTTATTTTTACATTTCTTTGTAATAAAAACTATCCTATGTCCTTCTCATGGCTCTAAACTACCACCCTGCCAATTTTCAGCTAAATCGGTTCAGCCGTTCTTGAGTTATAAGTGGTGTAACTAACACGACTTTCTTTTATATATATAGATTTGGCACTTCCATTCATTGTACGTTACAATTACTCATTGTAGCTTTACATAAGAAATACAGAAGAAATTACATAGAATTATTTTAGCAACTATCAGTAGTCTTTCTTATTCTTAGACATTATTCTCAATTTGATAAATGACGATTTTCAAATGTTTTTTCCCAACAAAAACACACAGAAGGGTGGGCATTTTGGGGGCTGTCTTTTGAAAATTTTTGACGTTCAAAAAGTGCTGATTTGCAGCCACGTATGAATTTTTGATTTTGATGTTTTATTATCTTTCATGAAGACGCGTGGACTGATTTGGACAATTTCTTTCTTTTTTGGGTTCTAGTCAGTACTTACAGCCGCATGTGTGCCCGCAGTACGCCCTTGTCGGCGTACGTCTTGTGGCAGTACGCGCACGTCACGCGCTCGCCGCGGTTGTGTGTGTAGTGGATGTGCTTGCGGAGCGAGCCTGACCGTCTGACAACAAAAGTGAAGGAAATTAATAAATAAAACAAAAATTAATTAAAAAAACTAAAAAACATGCTTTTAGCACTCCGCCATATTGGGGAGGCCGCCATATTGGATTTTCCTAGCTAGTCATGTATTGTCATCAAAACTCAGAGCGTGTGCAAAATTTCATCGTAATGAAGACTAAACGAAGATGAAATTAAGATTCCAATATTTTCTTACATAGTTACAAGTGAAGCTAAAATGATGTTAATAATGAAATATTAATTTCAGGATCCACTCGTTACTACATCATGGCTGGTCTTTTACCCATTTTACGCGCGTTAGGACTTTCAATATCCAGCTAAAAAGTAGCCTATGAGCAGCGCGTCCAAGGTCACATTATCACAGATAGGAATAAAAAATTTGCTTTAAGACTACGTTAGGTACATAATGTTTTCTTTAAATATGCAAAGTAGTTAAAATTGTAAAAAACAACGTATATAACATGAAAAATGATTGTCAAGCAAAATTGAACTTTATAATATACAAAATAAAGCACATACTCACTTGAACTTTTTACTGCAATGTGGACAGGAGAGATATAAATCTTGGCAGTGATATGAATTGTAATGATCTAGTATAGTTAGTCTACAGTTGCGAATCAAACCACATTCTAAACATTTGTAGCGGCTGAAAGAAAAAAGTTGGTATACATAGTTAGTTAATCATCTGCCTAACCCATACTACAAAGGCCCAGACTACAAAGTCCCACACCAAACCAGTACCAAACAGTACCACAGTGGTGTAGAGAAATTTTCAATTGACCAATAGGCTTTTGCCGGTTAGGAATACAACTGAGTGGACATTTTTAAACTGTTACTGTTACAGCCTTTTTATCGTCCCACTGCTGGGCACAGGCCTCCTCTCACACGGAGAAGGATTGAGCATTAATCACCACGCTTGCTCAGTGCGGGTTGGTGATTTCAGACTTTATAGTCCAGGTTTCCTCAAGATGTTTTCCTTCACCTTCATATCAGTCATTGGTGTTTAAGCTATACTTAGAAAGTACATACAAACTTAGAAAAGTTGTATTGGTACTTGCCTGACCTGGAATCGAACACACGCCCTCATACTCGAGAGGTTGGTTCTTTACCCACTAACAGTCTTACTTATAAACGTGAATTAAATAATAAGTTATACTTAAGGGGTGTTTAAGAAAAAATCTTACTTATAAACGTGGCTGAAATAAATCATTTTCTTAGCAATGTCTTAAATGAGCTGTCAAATTAAGTAGCCTCACACCCTTGTTTAACCCGCTAATTAGCAAAATGGCTGGATTCTTACCAGCTGATTTTTCATTTCCGGTTTATTGACAGCTCAACTTTTTAATTTTATATTTTACGGATGCCATTGTTGCCATTACACAACGTTTTCATGACAAATATTTTTTTAAGCTACCAACATTCCGGTAGTGTTGAGAAATTAGTATGTTTTTATGTCATTATCTGTTCATTACTTAAGACATGCTTAAGCAACGTTTATAGGTCAAAATAATTTAATCACTACTTAGAGCTTTAAGTAGTAATTAGTTAAAACAATGATTAGAAGATGATTAGTTGATTTTTATAAGTAAGGCTGTAAGCCACCACGACTTTTAAATAACGAAATTAAATGGGTTGTTTAAAAACTTATCTGCTTTGGCGAAGTCTGGACCTTAAAATGGTTCTATACCAATGAATATTGTCAAAAATAGTGGCCTTAAAAATATACAATTAAAAAAATAAATAAGAGGTTACAAGTTACTTACGTATAATGGTATCTCATATGACTGACCAGCTTATCTTCCGACTCCATTCTCTGTTTACATATCTCACATTCGTAGTCACCTGTAAACTGCAATTAAATGAATTAATAAATACAGAATTATAGGGCTAGCTTTTGCCAGTAATTTCACTATCATCCTGTGGGTACATACTTCACACACCAAGATAAAAAGTAGACTATATCATTCCTCGAAAAGCGAGATGAGAGAGAAGAATGAGATATTCAAAACAAATAGCTTGACGTTTCGACAGAGCTACGGTTCCGAAAATATTCAAGGTCAAAGGTCAAGGTGAACCTACTACTAAATATCTATAAAATGAGCGTTATTTTTTTTTTTGTTGCTGTTCTGGTAATGACAGCAATGACAGATGCCAATCCGACTGTATCAGCGATTCATACCTATTTTTACATTACATATTTAAACTTTCGACAACGAATATGCATTGCCATCCAGCGTGGCAATGCAGTCAGCCTTTTGTTACATACATAGTTTAGTTTTAATGTTTCCTTTTTTATTTGTTAGAAAATAGATACATACCTGATTATGAGATTCCATATGTTTATCATAGCTGCCTTTAAAACTGAACCCTTTGACACAATCTACACATTTGTACATACAAGTGAGGTATTTTGGATCTTGTGCCATATTTGTACGTTCCTCCGTTACTTGGTCCCGTGTTATGTAAACCATTTTTACTTGAGTTGAAGCTGTAAGAGGAATAAATAAAGATGTTTTCTAAGTTTGTATGTACTTTCTAAGTATATCCTAGACACCAATGGCTGTGTTTCGGATGGCACTTTAAACTGTAGGTCCCGGCTGTCATTGAACATCCTTGGTAGTCGTTACGGGTAGTCAGAAGCCAGTAAGTCTGACACCAGTCTAACCAAGGGGTATCGGGTTGCCCGGGTAACTGGGTTGAGGAGGTCAGATAGGCAGTCGCTTCTTGTAACGCACTGGTACTCAGCTGAATCCGGTTAGACTGGAAGCCGACCCCAACATAGTTGGGAAAAGGCTTGGAGGATGATCAAAGTAAATTGGGGGTCTCCCTTGCAACAGACATGATTTTTTGGCCGTTATAAATTGTTCAGAACCCTTAGTACGCGAGGCTGACTCGCACTTTTCATTTTTGTGTGAGTTTACATTATATTTGTGATAATAATGATATTTTCTATCTTGATTTCATTTTATATAAAAAAATTACCTTTAGAAATTACTTTTGTATCCTCCTTCTCTTTTTTTATTTTCTTTTTCTTCTTAATTTTGTTCTTTCTATTTGACGCTCTAAGGTTTTTTAAAAAGCCTAGGCTATCTTCATTGTCTAGAACTAATTCTTCTTTCAGTAATGCATTTAGTGGAAAGTCATCGTCTTCATCTTTTATACATGTGTCTTGGTAATCTAGAACAGAGTAAAGGTAGGTATTATTACAATGTGGTGCAAAAACTAAAAACTATCTTTACTAATTTTATGAACGAACTCTGTTGCGCATTAATGGCAAAACTACTGAACCAATATAAATAAAATTGGATACACAGATAGTTTAGAGCCTGAGACAGGACATAGGCTACTTTTGGCCAGCTGCAAGAAGTGTTTTACCCAGTTCGGGGGAGAAAACTCTGTTTAATTAACGGCTTAATTGTGTCACAAGTCCCACAGTGGAAAAGTGAAAAAGGCTGATTACAAAGAATCTATAATATTATGTAGTCACATATACTATTTACCATCACTGCCATTAATAAACTCGCCCTCCAGCCTCTCAATGAGATCCTCTTCCTTCATTTCCATCTTCACCTGGACCTGCAAACCTTTATTCTTAGAGCATACAACCACGAACTGGTCCTCGTAACGCTGGCCGTCTTTCTCGGACAACTCTAATGTGTTTAATGGCACTTCTGTTAAATTGACTAGAGGTTGAATCTGTGTGCGGACTGCTTTTAGTGTCTCGTCCATTTCCTGAAATGTAGGAAATATAATTATAGTGATTTGTAAGTGCTTGAATAGTGATGGTTTTTTTCTATATTATAAGAAATTTTTATTTACAATAGGTAAGGATAAAACTATCCAAGTAAAAAAAAACACTATGCATAAAACGCATCAAAAAATTCATCCCCATCGCTGTCAACTGGGAGCGTACCCAAGAGGCTGGCAGCATTACCTCGTTGGATGGCCATGCTGATCCTTTGTCCGAGGTAATAGCCAGCCTTTTAGTCACAAGAAGCGTCAACCAGCTGCCGTGATGAATTTATCTATTCTATTATTGTACAATGACAGATTTAACACATCTTATCATCTAGCCAGCCTTTTCCCAACTATATTGGGTTAGCTTTCAGTCTAATGAGTAGCTGTTAGATAAATATGATTGGCAGGTAAGAAGAAAAAGATATTCAAAACAGTATAACACAAATTATGAAGTCCTTAACATATAATTATGAAGTCCTTAACATATAATTATGAAGTCCTTAACATATAATTATGTTATACACATAGTAAGTGTAATCATGTTCATCCTCATCCACCGAGCCTTTTTCCCAATTATGTTGGGGTTGACTTCCAGTCTAACCAGATGTAGCTGCACTTTACAAGGAGCGACTGCCCTATCTGAACCCCTCAACCCAGTTACCCGGGCAACTCAATACCCCTTGGTTAGACTGGTGTCAGACTTACTGGCTTCTGACTACCTGTAATGACTGCCAAGGATGTTCAATGACAGCCGGGACCTACAGTTTAATGTGACATCCGAAACAGTCATTGGTGTCTAAGATAGATTTAGAAAGTACATACAAACTTAGAAAAGTTGCATTGTACTAATATAGTAAGTGTACATACATTTTGAAAGTTTTCCAGAAGTATCTGATTGCTTTGCACAGTTTGTATAAACATTTCTGCATGCTGAGCCATTCTTTTGCACAGATAACACAGGTTTATGCAGTCCATCTGTAAAAAAGATTGTTACTATACTAATATGTAGAAAATGTAACACTAATTATCCTTAGTTTCATGTGTGTGACATCTATAACAAATCCAAATTAATAGTTTTAAAACATTAAATAACACGCCTTATAGTGACTGCAATCCTTGGAAGATAAAATTAGATACCTTAGATTACATAGTTACATACAAGTTGACCTAATAAAAGTATGTAAAAAATGTGTGAATCTATATAGCTGTTGAGATTTAGACCTAATAAATTGAAAGATTATTGCATTGTTATCTTAAAAAAACATGTTTTCATTTCTACAAAATGGAGCAAGATTACCAGTTTTAAGCACAAAATATTAAAGAGAACTATATTACCTGAAGTATTTTCATGAGAGGGCCACATTGAAATGCATAGCTTTGTACATGTTTCTCTTCTTTCATACACAAACACACAAAACAATAATCCCTTGGACATTCGGGTTTTTCGTCTTCATTTTTACGAGTCCAAGTATTGATATCACCCATTTTGAGACGCTTATTTAGCTTCACTATAACCCTAATTATGAAATTTTATATATTAATGTCTGTTTTTCATTATATTCACAGTATAAATACGTTCTTTCTCTATGGCAGTGGCAGATTTTACAACAATTTACAACTTGAAGGCATACATGTCAAAAGCCTACAGTAAAATTGAAATTGTAGTAGATACTATACAGTTTAATCGGAATTGAACTTTATGGCAATAGGATAAGGCAGACTATGAAAGTCCTGATAGGTACATTTTATTTAGTCGGTTAATATTGACGATGAAAGAGAAATTTCCGTTCGAAAATCAAAATTAGACTGTAGTTGACTTTAAATAAAAAAAAAACAATTCTTGTTAAAAATTGAGAACTTGTTGAAATGTTTAAAAATAAATATATGATGGTATATTTATTATAACATAACAAATGTGAATGTGAGTTCGTTTGTTTTACTTACAGGATTTCACGCATAGACGGCTAATCAAATTGGCATGAAATATGGCTTAAATATTGATAAAGCAAGGTACCTATACCCTGACACAACCCTGAAGTCTGGAGAAGGATATTTAAGAAACGCAGTTCCTTTATAAGATACTGTGGGTGGTATTTCATAAAATAAAGTTAAGAATGGGTGTTAAAATCGCTTACAAATAGATACGCTCAGATAAGTTCATAAGTATCGCGATCGTACAGAAAAATCTCAGCGACAAACTTTGTTTCTTAAGGCAATGATACGTAACCAAGTAGGCACTATAAATAAGGTCTACTTGATCGATATGTTGTTGCCAATTCTGTATTGAACTGAGGCGCGGTCAAGAGGCTGCGGAGCTTCTGACGGAACATCGCACGTGGCCTGATCAGGCTTACTTCTTGAGCACGTAGCTTCACTTCAGATATATTTGTATAGAGCTGTTAGAGGTTTAATTTTAGCCGACTTTGGGAGGAAAGGGTATGTTAGATATTTTGAATTACCAACGCAGGACCTTTTGACAGTTAGGTTAGTTAGTTTATAAAATTGAGAACCTCCTTCTTTTTGGGAAGTCGGTTAAATGTAGCACCGCATGGTTTAGAACGCTAAAGAATGAGATACCACACATAGTATAATGAAATTCTTTAAAATTGCTACGATAGAGAAACTGCGCAATGCAATGTAGGTAGGTATTAGTGCAGCTTTGAGGCACAGAATTGATAGTCCTCAACTGTGTGAAAGTAGAGATATGGTAAGAAAGAATGTTACTTGTGAGATGACGGCAGATAGAAGAGTATGGAAGGAGAAAACATGCTGGGGCCCGATTCTCCTAATTTTATTTAAGCAACATACAATTCACGTTCGACTCGATTCGACTTAGATCCGATCCCGACTCTATTACGATTGAAGCGTATGTGGCATTCCGCTATTTTTTCTTTGAAATAAACGTTTTTATCCTTTTCTGTCATTCAATAATGAATCATTTTATCTGCAAATGATTTACGATTGTAAAATGTTTGTACAGCAAACTACCGTATAGACCAAAATCACCGAAATAGCAGACCAATCGCACACCAATCAAATGTCAATTGAATACGATTGGTCTTTTATTAGTAGCAGAATGCCCGATATGGTTAAGACTGCTATTGCGATCATATTGCGATTCGATTTCTATTCGATTTTGACATTATTAACTTAGGAGAATCGGGCCCCTGTGCCGATCACAAATAAAATTGGCATAAGGGCAGGATGATGATGATTAGGTAACCTCCGCTTAGAAAACTTGTATTCAGTAAGGTCTAGGAGTTAAAATTCCTCTCTTAGCCAGATTATGCAGATGCAGTGACCAACTCCACTTTAAAGACGTCCAATTTTCAGCTGCCTATAGTTATCGGCACGGATATGAGCTCTCGGCGGAAGAGTGGGGATCGCTTTGCGCACTGTGCACTTAAGGCAATAAACCAATAAATCACTTCTGCGCAGGTGAAGGTCAGGGCTCAATATCCTTGCCGATGATTATACTTATTCTCCTAATAAATACCACAAAGCGGTATCAACATCTCTCTACAAACCGCAGGCAAATACAGTGGAAGTAGCGTTTGACCGCATCGTGCTCAAGTGTCGACCGCCCCTCCCCCGGCGGCGATCGTCAGCATTGTTACGTCACAAAGTAGGTATTAGCTTCTTTCCGATGTACTAGAAAATGTTGATACCTACCTACAGGTACCTACTACCTTCAAAACTTTAGTTTTCTAAGTTAGTTAGGTCTTATCTATTAATGTTCATCATCGCAAGATAAAAGGGCATCAAAAGGGTTTATCATGTTTGTGTCTCGCTTTCCTAGGTGTTGTATCATTTTGATGTGTTGACGTCTACAATGAATGACGAATGATCGTAGGTATATTACATTGAAATCACGTCACTGTGGTCGAAGATGGTACGTGCTTTATGTACCACCCCTATGGAATCCCTTATGTCCTCCCCTTATGATGTAGGTATCTCTATGTACTTCCTTATGTTTTTCTCCTATGTACCTACTCATAATGTCCTTATGACCTTCTGAATTTCCGCGGTTTCTACATGACAACAGAGGCAGCTTAAAACGACTGTCAAGGATGTACACCAATGTATACATCCTATATGCAGATGTACACAAGTGTTGCTTAACCTTATGATATTGTTATGTGTAACTTTGTTATGTGAAATCGAACCCGCCCTCGTACTCGAGAGTAGAGTCTTAAACCACTCGCCTATCTTCATAGGAAGGTAGGCAGCCTAGGTTTATATTTGTTTAGTCTACCGTAGGCTAAACAAATAAATATTTGAAAAGTCCAAAGTTAATGTTTGTGTAAATCTGCGGGTCTTTTAGCGGAACCATTTAATTTTTGGGAAGTCTGATATGAATGTTGTGCAAGACCTGCCAAAAGCACGGGCTTAAATATTTAAGATGCAGTAAATAGAGAATGTATGCATGATAGGTCACCTGTGATAAGCTAGCTTTTTCCTTAGAAAGCGCTTTTGCATGGCGGAACGCCAAATCTTCAATTGAACAACAGATTTTGGAATCAAAATAAATATTGATAATTATAAAGAGAGAATTATGATTTTAAGATAGGTAAGTATCTAATGGAGATATACCTAGACAGGGACGATTTTTGTTGGTAATTCGGTAAGTAGAGAGCTTTGTAGAGAGATGCCTTCTTCTAATTGCAGAAGAAAAATTAAGTACCTGTGTAGGATGTAAGGTGAATAAAAAATCGGTAAAAAAAACTTTTAAGTTAAACGGTTTTATCTTATGTGTACTGAAAACTAGAAAATAAAAAAATAGTTACTTACCTGTCAACCTACGTAGGTGGTCCCGGTCATATTAAACTAAAATAAAAACGTGGGGCCCATTAACTATTGCTGTAGTACTTTCTTCTAGAGGTATAATAGGTGTGGATTGCATCGACTTACTATAATCGTAACTGGAGATTTTGACAATCAATAATCAGCCGTAGCGGCTTCACCAGCGAACGCCGAGCTCACGATCTACCAAAGTATAAAGATATGCTTTGCCATAGGTAGGATTTCACAGGGGCCCCACGTTTTTATTTTAGTTTAATATGACCGGGACCACCTACGTAGGTTGACAGTTAAGTAACTATTTTTTTATTTTCTAGTTTTCAGTACACATAAGATAAAACCGTTTAACTTAAAAGTTTTTTTTACCGATTTTTTATTTTCTAGTTTTTAGTATTTAATGAAAATGCCTACCGAATATTCCTCATTCTATCTAATTCATTTAGTGCATCATTATGACACGGTCTCTTACCTGAAAATTTATTACAATCCAATTCCTCAATACATAGCCCTTCCAGATACTTTTTTTTGTAACAACCCCAAAAATCATCACATGACCTCTCCTGCTGTGGGTCAGCAGCGGTGAGGGAGTGCCAGACTCTTGACTAAAAATCGAACAATCTCGCAGCCCAGGCAGGCCTTGGCCCTGTTGGGCCCCGCTGGAGTTACTGACAGTTTTCTACTTATGAAGCCCTTTCATTTGATACCCATATTGGTGGGATTGATAAAAAATTGTTATCAGGCATTTGGTAGCAGCGGCCATCTTAGATTTCAATTTTGCATAGTAAATTGTATTCTACTTGTTGAGACCTTTCATTTAATACCCATGTTGATGGGATTTATAAAACCTAAGTTATCCGCCATTTTGTAGAGGCCGCCATCTTGGATTTTAATTTTATATAGTACATTGTATTCTACTGGTTGAGAACTTTCATTTGATACCCATATTGATGGGATTGATAAAATCTACGTTATCCGCCATTTTGTGCCGGCGGCCATATTGGATTTACAATGTTATTGATATTACTATATTGTATTGTCATCGGAATTAAAGGTGTATACAAAATTTCAGATTAATCGGTTGACAGGAAGAGGGTGAAATTTGAATTACTAAATTTGACCCAAGAATGAATAAAACAAACGGGGTGAGCTAAATAAAACCGTTTAAAAAATACCTAAAGAGGATAAGCCTACTTACCTATTTAAATAAATCCCGTAGTCTGGGTTGATATTTTTAATTAAACGCAGTAGATACCTAAAGAGCCTTGATTAGGTAGGTACCCCAATTAAAAGCAATTTATTTAACCCTATCGACAAGTCCATTTGGAAATTAAACATCGCATCGTAAAAACAAGTTCCTAACCCTGCTGCATAAAACCTATCAAATATTTAGATATCAATGCGCATGTCATGAACTTTAAAAACGCATCCGATGGTCATTGCGTTATTTTTTCCCGCTCGTCCGTCATTTCGTTTCCCGCCGGTTACACGTCACCTGTCAAAAGTCGCGCGCTTTTTATCGCGGTCGAAATTTGAAAAAAGAATTTTTGTTTATAGTTCCAAATAGGTTTTAATTTTAAGTAAAAAGTATGGTCGATAGTAAAGGAATAGTAACTTTAATTTTAATTAGTTAAATCTCAGTTATGTTTTCTTACATAACATTTTAAAACTATTATTTTATTAGACGTGATTAAAATTATGTAGATTTTTATGAAGATCAAAATGCGTTTAAAGTATAATGAAAATTAAAATTACTGTTCGGATGTAATAAAAAAGTTTGAGTTTTTGTTTTAAATATGGCCGCGGAAAAGTTGCTTTGGCTCACAACTGTGCTTCTCCGTCTGTGGCTGGGAGCTACAGATCTTTGCTATGCTCAGTAAGTACAAAAAGTTAAAACAATTTAGCTTAAACTTTAGGTTTATCTCAATACCGCGTCCCGTGGAAACTACTCTATACGATAGCCTATAGCTGAGCTTCAGTAATTAAAAATATACTTAATACAGGTAAAGATCCGACTTACTAATAGGTAGTAAAGGAGCTCGTGGCACAGTAACTGTCACGCATGTGTCCCGTGGGGGCTACTTCACACACCCGGATAAAGTAGCTTAAAGTATATAACTTTCCTCGAAAAACCAGTGGACTGTAAGATTTTCCCAAAATACAAATTCTTTTGTATCCTTTCATAAGTAAGTACGTCCATTGTATCATGGCGCTTATTCCCCGTAGGTAAGGGTCAAGCAGAGTGCTCGGGGTTCACCCTCATTTCCCCACTTATGTTCTCAAGTCCTATATAATAAGGGGCGAGTCGGGGAGGCACAGTAGTCAAGGGAATCTGTCTTGAGAACGAAGTGTGCGGCTTCGAAACCTGGCAAATACGTTTAGGAACGAGTGTAATGGTTAGCGATAAGTGTCAGTTAATTATCTGATAGTTAATTAATATATGGCTGCTTGTAATTTCTGCCAGATAATGTTATCCGAGACCTGTGAAACCAAAAGTTATTGTTTATCTGTTAGATAATTTCCTGATAAGATATCAGAGACTTTATCAGTAATCGGTGAAACTGGCAAGTCAGATAAAAATAAAATGGAATACTTACCTAACCTAAACTTGAAAAGCCCTTAATTTGTCCCAAGAATATGTTAGGTATCATTTTCTTCAACATTTAAAATATGCGACCGATGGCCTTAATATCAATCATATCATTTAGATATTTTACTTACAAAAAAATCAATGCGTACTTCTTGACATGTTTTTTTACGATTACCGTCATAAACTTGTCAATAGACTAAATAATCCACTGACGTTGAGCCGAAACGATAGTATACTTTGTATTTTTTCTATTACATGGCTAAAGCTAAAATAAAAAAGCTGTAAGCGTGTATTTACTGTGACAAGTAAATACACGCTTACAGCTTTTTTATTTATATACTCGTAGGTCTAATGGCTATAACATAATATTTAGCTTTCGCCAGCGGTTTCACTACTAACTATTCTCGCAACCGGATAAAAACAATCCGATAAAAAGTATTTTTAAATTGGATCTGTTGCTTTTGAGATTACCATAGTTTTATAATTTTTCAAAATTCTTTCTAATCTTTGATTCGATGGATGGTCTTATCGCAATTCAAATTGGTCCCATGTTGGGCGCCACTTTCTGCAAAGGACTCGAATCTAGAAATGTCTACAGTTCGGAAAATAACGAATGAGTCTTCTAGACTGTACAAAAGTACAGATTTGTTTATTAATAGAACCATTATTTTAGCACTCTTATAATGGGGTTGGCCGGGTGAGTTGAGGAAGACACATAGGCAGACGCTCCATATCAAACAGTTTTGCTCAGCTGCATCCGTTTAGACTGGATGCCGACCCCAACAAGTCTAGGCAAATCTTTTGCGTCCTTGAAATCTTCTGAGCGATTTAATGGAAAATGTCAAGGACCAACCTCGTAGCTACCATTCCGAGATTTTGTTCTAATTTTAACCAAGATGGCCGACTCAAAAGACATATCTTTTGAATGTCAGATTCTCCCCCTGTCGTTTTTCCACGCACGGGTACTTTTGCTTTGAGCAAAGGCACTTATATGTTTGAAAAGCATTCGACCTGACGCAATACTGTAATCTCCCTTTTACTGTTCTTCAAAGAGTCTGAAACTGGGGATTTCTATACTAGCTGGTCCCGCGGTTTTGAATGAATTCTGAGGGACCTTCTTCCCGGGCTGGAAAAAACTGCCTCTATACAATTTACCGCAAAACTGAATAGAAAAAAGCACTTTCGCATTTTTACTTCCGTACATATTGATATGTATTTAAGTGACCTTATTATTAAGAAACGATTTTTCAAATAAAATCGACTCATTTATTCGTATTTTTTTGGGTATCTTATAGGCCTAAAATGTATGTCATTTATGTCAGAACCATCAAAATATATGTTGTTGATTATAATTAAGTAGTTCAAACATTTAAAGGCTCCGATGAAAATAATAGATTCAGTTCCGACTTAAAGTTTCAAAGATGAGGATTTCAACAATACATGCTGTACTTTTTCCTACAATCCAGCCTTTTTTTTCCTTAGCCCGAACTGTCCCACTGCTGAGCAAAGGCCTCCACACCTGTCAATCCTTTGATACTTCCCACCAATCAGGGTTGTAGGCGTCCAGGTAGTCGCGCCAACTTTTCCAGGTTTACCTCGTCTGCGGTGGCCGTCTTGTGGTATCCACTGACAACGTTGGCCCTCCAGCCCTTATCCCAATTAATTTGTTTGTCGGTCAGCATGTCTTCTTCCATACCTACTTACTTCTTTAGATCAACCACGATGTGCGGAAACCTAATTATTAACCTGCTATGGAGTTTATTGCACCACATCTTCCGAGCGAAAACATACTTTGTTCCTAATGAATAAATTTGTTTTTTTTTTGTATATAATACCTACATAAAAAGTTTTTTTATGATGTAGTTGTACTAAGTATATTCAGATTAGTGTTTGTATAACATAAGTTTCAATTTCAATATTGCATTTTCCTCTAAAGAATGGCTTTAATTAGCTAAAGGATTACCTACTGAAAGGACAAATCTTTTTTCCATTGATACACTTACGAGCAAACAAAACTGGTCAGTGGTAATACGTTGATTTATTGGGTAATTATCACATCACATAATTATATTTATGTCAGTCTACGGTAAAGGTATCTTATGGGCGTTGAAATATAAGACATTGTGTTATTATAATCTGAGCAAACTTGTACAATTTATGTCTCTAAAAGTCCTAAGCGCAAAAGTTCTCATGGAATGTTTTTCTGAAATAGGTGCACTGTAGTATTTAACTAAATTGTCATCTACCTGTCCAGCTCTTATAATGAAATTGAAATTGGTCGAAACAGAGAAGATCCCAATATAAAAAACCTAATACAATAAGTCTTTGATTCACCTGAGATTCGAATCCCAAATGCCGTCTCGCTAAACTTCCGACCTCAAGATTAACAGAGCAATCTCGTTAATAATATAAGAAGCTTAACAACTTAACATAGATCGATCGGAAGCTGTAACAGACGAGAATGGACCACTTTTTAGGGTTCCATACCCAAGGGGTAAAACGGCACCCAATTGTTTTCGCTCCTCTGTCCGCCCGTCTGTCACCAGGCTGTATCTCATGAACCGTGATAGTCAGAGAGTTGAAATTTTCACAGATGATGTATTTCTATTGCCGCTATAACAAAAAATAACAAACGTGTTTTTCTTTTCTCCTTTTGCTCGATATCGATAACGGCAACAGGTATTATAATTATGTAACGTTTAATAAATAATAGTAGGTACGGAACCCTTCGTGCGCGATTCCGACTAGCACTAGGCCGGTTTTTTATTATTTTGTTTGACAGAAAGTATTATTTGTAATCCTCTGTGTTTCACCCCCTTTCAGTAGCGGCCATTGTACAAAATGTTCTTGCATTAGTAATTTTGAGAAGCCATATGGCAGATGAGAATATAAATGCAAAAACAACGAGACATTGTTGGTCGGTATTAAGGGGATTGTTTTGTGATAAAAATACGTTTTTCAGGTTTTATTTTTATAATGGTTTCAGACTTGATATTGATGCGGGCTAATTTTGGATGTTCGTGTTTTATGTTGACGATTTTATTTGTCTGAATAACTGACTTTTCTTATATTGTTTGTACATTTACACAAATATTGTTAACTTGAAGAGTTTGTTTGTTTGCTTAAACACGCTAATCTCAGGAACTATTGGTCCGGTTTGAAAAATGCTTTCAGTGTTAGATAACACTTTTTTCGAGGAAGGCAATAGGCTACCTACTTTTATCCGGGTTCATGCAGAAGTTCCCACAGGATGCTGGAAAAAGCTTATTAAACATAATATTAACGCGTGTAAAAGTAAATAACGGAATTAAAAACAGCTGAAATTCAGTCTAGTTTTTGATAAAGTTCATAACAACTTTTAACTACACATCTGCTTTATGTAGTTCGATAGCAAAATTTTCGAACTGACCTACATTGCTAGCTGGTGATTTTAATTTCTAAAACTAAGCATTTTTTGCTGGGAATGCAGAAATAATTTTGTGATATCTGGCAATGAGCTTTTCTATTTTTTAAGAGCGATCTACAGGTAGCTACTAGAATATAATGAAGCCGGAAAGTTTGTTTGTTTGAACCCGCAAATCGCAGGACCTACAGTAAAAAACTTACCCATTTATCGAGAATGGCCATAAGCCACTATGAGAATATTTTAGAGACGATATGATAACTTTTGTCGTGCTTTCAGATCTGTTAGGTTAAGTATCAATGTTGTAGTTATAGAAGAATACAATTATTGCAACGTTCTATATAATTCATAATTATGTACATAGGGTTCATTTTAAGGATAACAATATAACAATTACTGGGTTTATTGTATACTTTGAAGATCTCTTCATAACCTAAGTACTCGCTACAAAAGTCTGAGTGAGCCAATGACCATAGTTATCTTGTCACCAGATCAACTCTCCTGACCTTCCAAGACTTGCTACCGGAAGACCCGAGGCTGTACGACAAGATGAGACCTCCGAAGATCAACGAACAGCCTACCATCGTCAACTTCCATGTGACTGTTATGGGGCTCGACTCTATTGACGAAACTTCTATGGTAAGTCCTGGTATCAGAGGTGATACCTGCGCAGACTTAGCTACTTTGATCTTACGAGCTATAGGTATACTATACATGTGGCTTACATGTAGGTACTTATAGAGAGAAAAACAAAATATGAATTTTCCCATTGCCCTGATGTGCCGTGTGCAAAAAACTTTCCTTTCATTATATTGTAACCTGGACTATTACCTATTTCTTCACCGTCTACGACATACCTAGACACTGACTGACTCTTTTTAGACCTCCTTGTATCTAATCAATCAGAATCAGCAATCCCATCAAGTGTTCAGGTCTATTTCATCCATCCATCCATCCACAGCCACTGGGTTGTCCGTCTTCGGACGTAGGCCTCCTCTAAATCTTTCCATTTCTGCCTACTTCTTGCCTTCAGGTCTATTTACTAAGTTAAAATTAAGGCGCTATCGAGTTACAGGTCTACATATGTTCTTCTTGTTTCAGACATATGCTGCTGACATATTCTTTGCTCAAACATGGAAAGACCATCGCTTAAGGCTGCCCGAAAACATGACTACAGAATACAGGTACTACTATTGTTTTTAACGACGCCAAAAATTATCACATGATCCCTCCCGCTGTGGGTTAGCAGCGGTGGGGGAGTGTCAGACTCTTACTGACTAAAAACCGTCGTGTTCCGTCGTAAGCCTTTTATTATGTACCTACCAGGGCCTCGGGTCTTTCGAACAAACCTGCAACCTCGGGCCAATCCTGCAGCCCCGGAACAATCTCGCAGCCCCGGATGTCTATGGGGCTAATGTCAAAATTCTATCTCTAGTAAATAAAACAACAAATAAATAAAATGTTAGAATCGTCCGTTAATCACCATTTACCTTCCAGACTCCTCGAAGTGGACTGGCTGAAACACATGTGGAGACCAGACTCCTTCTTCAAGAACGCCAAGTCCGTGACGTTTCAAACCATGACGATACCCAATCATTACGTGTGGCTGTCCAAGGAGAAGACTATACTGTATATGGTGAAATTGACGCTTCGATTGTCGTGTGCCATGAATTTCCTCATATACCCACATGATACGCAAGAGTGTAAGCTGCAAATGGAAAGCTGTGAGTATTTTGAAACATTTTTAAAAACATTAAGAGTACGCACATACTACAGACTTTTAGTCGGCCGATAGTTGGTTTGGGCTCATAAATCAGTATGAAGATGAATGGTAGTGATGTCCTCCTCCTAGCCGATTATCGGCTACGGCGGCTGTTCTCATGTAAGGAGATTAGCCAACTGCGCAGGACATATTATAGTGCACAAGCATTTGGACAAACACAGGTGCACTCACTGGTGACCGGAGTAAATTAGGCGCAGGACCGACATTTACGTGCTCTCCGAAAAGAAGATGAATGGTAGTATACACTTAACAACGATCAGGTATTTGTCCGGTATCAGACCGACTAAATACTTTGATTGAACTTACTTTGAAAAAAAAAAAATATTTTTAATAAAATCCGGGCCAACAGTCGGCCTACTGTTTAGTCTGTCTGTAGTGAGCGTTTAGGCTTAGTTAGACCTAGTTTTTTTGTCCTCAAGTGTAAACAATGGCGCGCGTGCGTCGAATGAGTGTAGCCAGAATATATTATTCGTGGAGTGTAAGCACTAGACATTATAAAACCCCTCTTTCTGCGTTGGGGGTAAAATGTTACACATTTACAAGCTTTTATTTAACTTGCAAAGTTAATCTTTCTTGTAGATTTAGCGCTAATTAGCACCGTTATGTTTTTACAATCTGAGGCGGAAAATAAATGATTTGATGTATATACATAAACTTTGTGATTGATAAAACTTCTGCGGCGGCAAATAGATATTTTAAAGACTTTTCTTCTCTATTTTGAAAAATAAAAATACTTTAATCTAAAATTTTGCATCAAAAAAACTCATCTTTGCCAACCGGGAGTGTAACTGATGTTAAATTTTAAAAAATAATTTAAACTTCAAACTGCTCATATCAATACAAAACCTAGTACATACCTACATTCAATTGCCACCAACAAAACGAAAACCAGACCATTCTGAAAGCCAAGTTCAAAACCTATAGACTTAAACCCTGTCTAACCATAAAAATATCTTCGAGAGCGCTCAGAGACCTCGTTATGCCGTCATTGTGAAGAAGTGGCTCTTCAGAAGCGTCGACACAGCCACTTCACCTTCTAATTATAATCTATGTTTGACATTTTGTCTTACAGCTTTCATCTTCCCGTGATAAAGTATGTTCGAATCGGTGATCGGGTGGTCGATTTTTTTGATCGGAAGTGTATTTGGTTTTCATTTGACAGTTGTGTGAGTGATGGAAAATTGACCATGTCTATATAGTTTGTTTCTTTGGGCACAAAATAGATTTAAGACTAGCTCTTAGGTTACCTACTCTTCTTATTTAATCACTAACTTTCGACTGCGGTTTCACCCGCTCCTGTCGAGAAAATAACCAGCGCCATAAAAGTATCCTTTATTTTATTCTGAAGTGTAAGCTATTCTAACAGTTTTCCCGCGGTATCACCCGCGTCCTGAGACCGTAGCTTTACAAAAGTGAAAGAATTATTCAAAAAGGTCCAATAGTTGCGGAGTCACCCTAAAGGCTCACAAACAAAAAATATACATATATCCTCTCTATATTGGTCTTGATTACTAAAAGTTTTATCCAAGTCAAGTAAACTTTTGAATAAACAAATTACTCCCAAAAAGTTTGACTGAGCGTTTTATTACTGACAAGCTCGATAGATGGCGTTGTACCCTAAAGTGAAATATTACATCGCGGTATGGTTTCGTTCACAAATCTCAATAGGGTGGCTGAAACATTCAGACTGTATTGAACTGAATTGCAACCTATACGAAGGTAAATTTTTGAAGAGTCAGTTGATTTTATTTTGATACTGGCTTCATAAAACAATAACTAAGAGTTACCGAGGCCCTGGTACATAAAAGGTTTTGGTCAGTAAGAGTCTGATACTCCCTCAAATCCAATAAAAAAGATCCGTTCAGGCGTTCACGCATAAAGAATTATATTATATTAATCACACAAAACTTGAACTTTTTGCAATCATCATCATCCTCCGAGCCTTTTCCCAATCATGTTGGGGTCGGCTTCCAGTCTAACCGGATTCAGCTGAGTACCAGTGCTTTACAAGAAGCGACTGCCTATCTGACCCCCTCAACCCAGTATCCCGGGCAACCCGATACCCCTTGGTTAGACTGGTGTCAGACTTACTGGCTTCTGACTACCCGTAACGACTGCCAAGGATGTTCAATGACAGCCGGGACCTACAGTTTAACGTGCCATCCGAAACACAGCCAATGGTGTCTAAGATATACTTAGAAAGTACATACAAACTTAGAAAAGTTGCATTGGTACTTGCCTGACCTGGGATCGAACCCGCGCCCTCGTACTTGAGGTTGGTCCTTTATCCACTAGGCCACCACGACTCTTGCAATTTAAATTATTAGTTATATTGCAACTTTTTGCAATATAACCCCAAAAAAGAAACCAGTTGGCAAACAAGTTGGTCTAAGCATTTTATTACTAACAAGCTCGATAGGTGGCGTTGTATCATAACGTGAGAATATTACATCGCGGTATGGTTTCGTTCACAAATCTCAATAGGGTGGCTAAAACATACAGGCACGGTTATACTTACCAATTACACGTATTATATACATTTTTGGAGAGTCAGTCCATTTTATTTTGATACTGACTTTATAAAACAATAACTGAGTTAAGGACCGTAATTCGTCCGTGTAGTTCCTATGAATTATAGCCATTTGAGTAGTCACGTAGGTATGTAAAGATAAACAATTTTACGCGTTGGTTTTATTTATATTGTATATTTTATGGCTTTTGTTACAAGTTTCATTACTAAAAGTTTCATTCAGATCAGTTCAGCGGTTAACGCATGAAGAACTATGTAGGTGCTTACACATAAAATTTTACAAGAATTTCAAAAATTCTATACTCTATCCACGGAAGCAAGAGCTAAAAGGTAAACAAAGAATGACACTTTTTCAAGATGGCGGTATAACCCGACCGATGACAAAATCACAGATACTGCGAACATTTTACACAAAAATGTGACGTTTTGTCATCGGTCGGGTTATACCGCCATCTTGAAAAAGTGTCTTTCTTTGTTTACCTTTTAGCTCTTGCTTCCGTGGATAGAGTATAGTAAGTAATACGTTCTGTTGGTTATCGTAAGGACGCTGGCAATTTTTTTTTTATCAATGCATAAATATGACTTCTCCATAGATTTATTAAATGCATAGATAAATATAACCCCCAAAAATGAAACCAGTTGGCAATAAAGTTGGTGTAAGCATTTTATTACTAACAAGCTCGCTAGATGGCGTTGCATCATAACGAAAGAATATTACATCGCGGTATGGTTTCGTTCACAAATCTCAATAGGGTGGCTAAAACATACAGGCACTGTAGGTACTTACTTATTTTTATCCGATAATTTTTGGAGAGTCAGTTCATTTTATTTTGATACTGACTTTATAAAACAGTAACTGAGTTAAGGACCGTAATTCGTCCGTGTAGTTCCTACGAGTAAAGCCATTTGCTTAGTCACTTAAAGATTAACAATGTTACGCGTTGTATTGATTTATTTTGTACGTTTTATGGTTACATTACCAAAAGTTTTATGCAGATCCGTTTAGCCGTTTACGCATTGAATAACCATGTAGGTTGATTTCTGACGCTTACGCGACTATTAGACATTTAAATAAATCTACGTTTACTGTTTTTATCGCTGTTATATTATAACTATGTATGTATTAAAGAGACCATACAGCGAAAACAAGGCTCCAAAGTGTTCGCAAAGGACAAGTCTATTGGGCAAAGCCAGATGACTAAGCTGAAACGGGAGGATGGCAGCATAGCGTTGACCAAGGCAGAGGTTTTAGGCGAGATCGAGAGGTTCTATGGACAGTTATACACTTCGGTCGCAAAGTCCGTTGACAACTTGGCAGGAGATCCAAGAGCCAAGCTGTCCCGACATTATACCCAAGATATCCCGGACATCAGTCTGTACGAGATTAGGATGGCCCTGAAGCAGCTTAAGAACAACAAGGCGCCGGGTGAGGACGGAATCACTTCAGAGCTTCTGAGAACGGGTGGAACACCGGTACTTAAAGTCCTCCAGAAGCTCTTTAACTCCGTCCTGTCCGAGGGCAAAACGCCTGAAGCATGGAGCAGGGGTGGGGTGGTGTTGTTCTTCAAAAAAGGTGACAACAGCCTATTGAAGAACTACAGACCCATCACACTTCTAAGCCATGTTTATAAGCTGTTTTCAAGGGTTATCACGAACCGTCTCGAGCACAGGCTTGATGACTTCCAGCATCTCGAACAAGCCGGTTTCCGAAGAGGTTTTAGTACCATAGACCACATCCATACGCTGCGGCAAGTTATACAGAAGACGGAGGAGTATAACTTGCCATTATGCTTAGCGTTTGTGGACTATAAGAAAGCCTTCGATTCGGTGGAAACATGGGCGGTACTTGAGTCACTCCAACGATGCCATATTGACTATCGGTACATCGAGGTGTTGAAGTGTTTGTATAATAACGCCACCATGTCGGTCCGAGTACAGGAGCATAGCACTCAGAAGCCGATTCCATTGAGAAGAGGCGTAAGACAGGGGGACGTAATCTCCCCGAAACTGTTTACCGCCGCAATGGAAGACGCCTTCAAGCTCCTGGAATGGCAAGGACTTGGCATTAACATCAACGGCGAATACATCACTCACCTTCGGTTTGCCGACGACATCGTAGTCGCTCGAGGGCCTCGACCGAGTTTCACAACGGGTGGGCCTGAAAATGAACATGGACAAGACGAAAATTATGTCAAATGTCCATGTTCAGCCTACCCCAGTCTCTGTTGGAAGCTCGGTACTCGAAGTTGTTGACTCATATATCTACCTAGGACAAGTAGTCCAATTAGGTAGGTCCAACTTCGAGAAAGAGGTAAACCGCCGAATCCAACTCGGCTGGGCAGCGTTCGGGAAACTACGCAATGTCTTTTCGTCCGACATACCTCAGTGCCTCAAGATGAAAGTCTTCAACCAATGTGTGTTACCAGTGATGACTTACGGTCCCGAAACGAGGTCTCTCACTATCGGCCTCATCTCAAAGCTCAAAGTCGCTCAACGAGCTATGGAGAGGGCTATGCTCGGTGTTTCTCTACGTGATCGAATCCGAAACGAGGAGATCCGTAGACGAACCAAAGTCACCGATATAGCCCACCGGATTAGCCAAGTTGAAGTGGCAATGGGCAGGCCATATTGCTCGCAGAGCAGATGGCAGTTGGGGCCGAAAAGTGCTGGAGTAGAGAGCACGGACTAGCAAGCGCAGCGTAGGACGTTCACCAACGAGGTGGACAGACGACCTTATAAAGGTCGCCGGAAGACGCTGGATGCAGGTCGCTTCCAACAAGTATCTGTGGAGATCAAAGGGGGAGGCCTATGTTCAGCAGTGGACGTCCTATGGCTGAGATGATGATGATGATGATGACGTATTAAACATACACACAAACTTAAGCTTTTATAAACATGACCCATTTATAATCATAAAAGGAATCTAGTTTCCCCTAAAGTTCGACTGAGCGTTTTATTACTAACAAGCTAGATAGATGGCGTTGTACCAAAACGTGAAATATTAAATCGCGGTATGGTTACTTCCACAAATCTCAATAGGGTGGCTCAGACATTAGTACATATCGTCAACCATTGATATAGTTTGTTTGCATTTTTTTGGAAAGTCAGACATTTCTATAATGATACTGACTACATTAAAAACATTTGAGATAAGGGCCGTAAGCTGCCTGTGTAGCAACTAGTACCTACGTTAAGTTACATTGTAGAAGGCGCCTAACTAAATATGTATAAAAATGATGTGACTATTTCATTTCCATAGATATTTATTTATAGAACTATAGATATATTTATAATCAAAACTAAAACTATATACTTGTAGTTTGGTCATCAGAATACAATAAAAAATTGACTTTTTGTCCGAGGGCGTGAAGTCCCTTCAATAAACGGGCGAAACCGCAGGCCAAGCTTGTCGTTGTATAATTTCACATTTAATTATATCTCGAAAAAATAATCATAATAGATTATAATCCTACATTTTTTATGTTGGTGTTAATATATAGAATAGCTGTCGAACTTTCGTTTGGTTATAAGTATGAACTCACGAAAATAGGAAATATTTGTTTAGAAAAAGAACTTAGGTACCTACTTTTTTCAGAAAAAATGGCGTTTAGATCTTTTACGGATTTTTCAGTAATCTAACAACCTTATTGGGAACGGTATAGAGTTTTTCGAAGCTTTGTAATTATTATTTTTATTCAATTAGTTATCGATGATAAGTTTGTATATAAGAGGGCAATATATATTTAAGGGTGCTAATTAAACAGGCTTCTTTTTAATATCATTATTCGCCCCCAAAAATGTATGTTGCCTTCTAAATTACTAAGTCAGCCACAATTAATAAAGCGTCGAGCTTCTAAATAATACTATCTTAGCCACGAGTTATCTTCCACTCTAAATACAACTCAGCATGATGGTTATTTTTTTGCATCTTTTGTAGCATGCATTCTAACAGTAAACTTCTTAAATACTATTAAGTGACATCATAAAAATATTTATTTAGCTTCTAATTTTTTAACTCGTACTGAGTTTTTTGTTTAAAATATAACACATCCCATATTAATTGACCCATCATGGAAGTAAGCATGCAACATGCAGCAAGCATGGCTTCTGTCACGGCTCCGGCGCTGCGTGGCTTCGGCGGTCCCATGCGAGCTATTATCGTCGCAGATGGTTTTCACGCTCACCACCGCAGCTTCGGCCTCGCCCCTTCGCGCCTACACGGTTTTGAATTGCACTCTAGGGGTAGGGCAGATAAGACTACGTGGAGTCGGTTTTGCAGCGATTCGTTTTCGTCACTAACTTAAATTTTTAATACAATGTTTTTTAATTGAAGGTTATAAATGGCAATATGCTAAATAAAATGAATCCAAATTAAATTCTACCATCAAAAAAAAACGAGCCAAGAAAAACGTTGATCTCGTTTTTCTTGGCTCGTTTTTGGAAAAATTAGTCCGAGTTAGTAAATTAGATGACAATGTACAAATAAGGACAAGTTACAATAATTGATGATCTTTTATTGAAGCTCTCTAGTAGTTGGCGTTGTAAAAAAGACGAATTAGTTTATTATAGGCTATGTCATTTCCCCGTTGCTTAGTTATAAAATTAGAAGTTTAATCATGTGTCCAATAAATAATTTTGTGGTTAGACTTATAATTTCCCTATATTTAATTATAAGAATGTAGACAAATAATTCAGAAAAAATAATACATTATAACAATAAGTTCCAAAGTTACTTCTTTACTGCATTTCATTTTATTATTCTTCAGACAAACTCGATAGATGGCGTTTCTCCGGAACGTGAAATATTAAATCGCGGTATGGTTACGTTCACAAATCCCAATAGGTTGCAGATGTATCATATACATCGTATTATATAAACATACATCCGATATTATACATCCTTATTTTTGGAGAGTCAGTTTTATTTCGACTGACTTTAAAAAACAGTTTACATGCTAGATAAGTACATACATTCAGATATGTACATTATTACCTACAACTGAGAACTATACAAAATACCTATACGTGTGATAAACGGACGGATTTTGGTGAAACTTGGCAGTGATACATATTTGTTTGCAATCAGAATAAAATACATAATTTAACCTATATTCTACTTCATTTCCGAGAGCGGAAATTAGGCCCTACAGTATATTATGGGTTAAACAACAGGCGAAAAAGTTCTTATCACTCGAAGTAAAAATCATTAAAAAATAGCTATCTGAATTATATTTCTTTGTACATTTTTTTTCTATTTATTATAGAAAACCTGTTGACACTTCGTTTGATCATACTTCAACCACAATAAATATACCTAACGCAGATAGAAAACATTTGAATATAAAAAAATGCATACCTACTTCTCTAACAAATAATGGCGTCTGGATTTCAGACGGATTTTACAGGAAAAAACGTATTACGTAAAACGTAGTTGTTACTAACTTTCGGATTCTTCAAAATTTATTTTTATCAATCTACATTTATTTAACTATCAAACACAGTTACAATTCACACAAGCTCGATAGCGTCGTCTTAGAATGAAAACCTCGGAAATGCGTTTTTTCTCAATATTTTTTTATTGCATTTCTTGGAAGATATCGTAAAAAATATGGAATACTAATCCTTATCCTGAAAAATGCATTTTTCTCAATATTTTTTTATTGCATTTCTTGGAAGATAATCGTAAAAAATATCGAATACCAATCCTTATCCTGAAAAGTTATCTCTTGCACTTACGAGGTTTTCACTCTAAGGCGTCGATAGATGGCGTTGTTCCAGAACGTGAAAATCCTACATCGCGGTATGGTTACGTTCACAAATCTCAATAGGTAGCGAGATGTTCCATAGACATGAATATTGGATCACTTACTTTATTTTAAAGAAATTATTTAGGTGAATTTTTGGAAAGAGTCAGTTTTCTAACTGACTTTATAAAACAGTTCACGTGCTAGGTTTGTAGTATTGTGTCATTCTCACTGAGAATTTTTCAGTGCAGTCACAAAATGCGAATTGATTTTGTTTTAGTGATAAATTAATTAAAATAGCTGTGTGAATAATATATTTTACTGACTTTAAAGCTACGAATATGACATAGATCTAAGACAATATGTATGTACTTGCATGATATATTTCAACTTTGCATTTGATATTACTTTTCTATATATTATAGTAGAGCTGTTGAACTTTCGTTTGATCTTACTTCAACCACAATGTTACTTAGATAGAAAACATTTGTATACTAAAAGGAAATACCTGCTTTTCTAAAAAAATACTGACTTTGTAAGTAAAACTTATTGAAACAAAAAATGATGTACTATAAAACATAATTCTAATTAACTTTCGCATCTTTCAAATATTAATTAAGTATTTGCTGAATTTACGTCAATCTATATTTTGTTATCCCACACAGTTACGTTTCATATAAGCTCGATAGATGGCGTTGTTCTAGAACGTGAATAATCCTACATCGCGGTATGGTTTCGTTCACAAATCCCAATAGGTAGCGAGATGTTCGGTATGAAAATGGATATTATAACAAGAGTCTACTCGTATATGGCGAATTTTTGGTCGGTCAGTTTTATTTTGACTGACCTTATAAAACAGTTGACATCTAAGTTAGTACATTTTGTTCCGAGTGAGACCATTTATTCTGGATATTATGGAAAATAAGTATAAAAGCTGTTGAATATTTCGTGTGATCGAACTTCTACGACAATGTAACGCAGATAGAAAAGATACGTAACTATAGAAAAATAAAATACTTTTTTAACAAAAATCAGGCCTTATTTTCGACTAACTTATTGGAAGAAACATTAACTTACAATGACATAACATAGACCTAGCCAATTTTCCTAGTTAATGAAAAGCAATCGACAATTACTACATTTATTAACCCACACAGTTACAATCCACACAAGCTCGATATATGGCGTTGTTCCAGAACATGAAAATTCTACATCGCGGTATGGTTACGTTCACAAAATCTTAATAAGTAGCGAGATGTTCCGAACAGTTGTAATTTCCGTTCAGAAACATCGTCTAGAAACTACTATAAAACCATATTTTATGGATTTTTTGGAAGGTCAGCTATTTGAAATACTGACTTTATAAAAACAGTTCACATGCTAAGTTAGTAAAATAATTGTTAAAAACAACACAAAAATAAATCACAACTTCAAAAATGTTTTGACATTTCTTCTAGCAATGAACAAAACCGTCCAGGCTTGGTCAATTACTTTATTTCGCCAAACACGAATAGCATTTAAGGAGTCAAAAATCCTTGCGTACCGTCACAAAAACAGCGAAACATAAAAACCACTTAAATCCCATTGAAAGAGGTCTCTTCAGACCTAAGCAAAGTTTGTCGGGTGATACAGAAATTATCGAATCGAGTGGCTTGTAAAATGTAGGCCAAGTGGGGGGTACTTGTGTTCAGCCCCTACCTATCGCCCGATCTCACTATAAATAGATCTGATGGGCAAAATGATGCTGTGCTAACTGGCACTTGATACGATAAAGGTTTTTGTAGATTTTCGTGATAGGGAGTGTAGGAGACGATGTGGTTAGAATTAAGGCTTGTAGGATAACGATAACAAGTGTAGAAGGAAACTTACTACTGAAATCAGATACGTGCAGAAGGGTCGTGAATTATTTTTAAGGAATGGATGAGTGAGATACTTGTATATCATTTAGGTCTGCTCATGACTATAGGCTAGCCATACCTAACACTAGGAAGTGGTGAAAGGGAGGCGTTTTGGGGTTGCTGTAATTTTAATAATTGTAATTGTAATTTTTGTAAATTTGGCGTGAAAAAGTGCTAAACTAGCCTAGTTTCAATAAACGTTTTTGACTTTGACTTTGATTCCATTTTTTTAAGGCGAGGAAGTGGTCAACAATAATTCCATAACCGGCACGCGCATCTAAGGCGCCAAAAGGGGTCGGAGCGTCTGAGCGGGGCGAGGATAACAATACGCGCGCTAGCTTATAACTAAAAGTCGTAAGCGACAAAATGGTTTTGTAATTTTAATATTTAGAAATGATAATTTAATAAAAATTCCTACTACCATTTTAAAGAGTATGTATATACTCAACTACTAAAAAAGTTAAGAGGCTTAAATCGGTCCCGTTTGCCCATAATATGTGAATCTCTTTTTAAAAAGAGGTATGTTTGATATATTTTTCTCTGTTATAAAAGTTACCTAATCATGTTTCTACAACTAACAAAATAAGGCTTATATCATGAACTTTCAGGTAACCAAGTTGTATTTTGATCCGTTTTGTATTTACTGAGAAAAATTGACATCCTTGGCGCCAAAAATTCCAATTCGTCCTCTTAAAGTAGCAAAATGGTTACTTTGTTTAGTTGCAAAATAGAGATGGACCACGTTTACCTTTTACTTAAACGAACAGTAAACAAAACAGCTAAATGAAGAAGACGTATAGTAACAAAACTAGACTAGAAAGTAGACCGAAGCTTCATTTTTGCAAAAGCATCGCAGCCGCGGTGGTAATGAAGTAAAGGGTGTATGAACTGTTAAAATTAACGAGATGCCTTTGACTTTGTGGCGACATCCGACAGACGAGTTTTTTGCTTTTTAATCAGTGACAAAACTAATTAGGAGTCGTAGGGAAATGTAGGCTTCGGTTTTGGATTTTTGAGACGTCGAAAAACATGTTGATTACTTAGTAATGATCATATTTAAGAACTAAATAATTGTTTGGCGTTGACGCTGTATTCTTGCAAAAATTAATTCGAGTGGTTTAAAATAGAACAGGCGAAAAAATAAAACCATCAATTGATTGATGCTAGTTCCAATTTTTTTGGCGCTAGGGTCCGTAATTCTGTCCGAATTTGGTGTCTTGAAGTTATTTGATATACATATTATATTGAAGTTATTTGTATACGTATACAGCGAAAGTGGAATGAAACAGTACTAGTTCGATGTGATATCTTTCAAATGACGAATACAGCCTTTCTGTTGCACACAATATAATTTTTTGTATGAAATCGGCCAACTAGTATAACTTTCACCAACTCTTCACTCTTGTCCCCAGTGTCCCACACGACAGATGACCTGATCTTCCAGTGGGACCCTGACGTACCCCTGGTAGTGGACGAGAACATTGAGTTGCCTCAACTGGAGCTGGTGCAGAATACCACTGCTGACTGCACCCAGGTGTACTCTACAGGTAGGACGTTGCTAATTTTGAGAATTAAATCATCAGCAATTAAATCATAAGAGATTTCATTATTGTCATCTCAGCCGTAGAACGTGCACTGCGAAATGAAGGCATAATATAAAAAAGTAAAATCCAAAGTATCTTCTTGCGCCTAACAGACCTTATCTAGGTCTGTCTTATTTACAGTTTTAAACACCAAAATACTAAAAAAAAAAATTTTTTTCAAAAACTGGATCAAACTCAGGATTATAGTTATGACCGCCATATTTCTGCTAATACCGTAGTTATCGCAGATTAGTGAATTTTCTAATGTTATCTTTTAATCCTTAGATAATTACAAGTAATTAAGGTAAACGGACATCAATGTAAAAGGGTCATGTCTTTTTAAACATAATTTATACCTATCTAGGTAGACTGTAAGTCAAATATTGTAAACACTTCTGTTTTGAAAAGAAGGACTAAGGAGGTTCTTGCCGGTTCTTTTTCCATAAGACCCTTTTGCAAATTGACGTTTTGCAAAAACCTGACACGAAAAACTTTTACATTATTTTGTAGATTAGCTGGTCAATATTTAAAATGCGATAAATTAACGATAGCAATACCAAATACAGATGAGTTGATCATTTGCGTGTAGGCATCCAGGCCTTTGTGTCCCTGAACTTTTTAATCACCATCTGCCAGAGTTATTCATCAAACTTGACGGTTATTCCACCATCAGCCGTCATCGGAACCTCGTCAATCAACACAGTGTCAGATCACATCGTATGTTAAAATTTAGATCGTTGAAGATACAAATAACTTTGAAGTACATAACATAACTAGTTCGAGATAGAACGTATTTAGTTGATTAAAAAAATAAAAAATTTAGGGACTATGATTTTTGAATATGAGAAGATATGATTTTTGTATAAATGCCAAATGTAAAACTGCAGAAAATGCCTATATTCATGCTGAAATATCTGAAACAGAATTAAAACCATAGTAGTCTGATAGCTTAACTACGCTTTAGTCAAAATAACATTAAGTAAGGACAGGCATTGTATGAGACTATGAAACTGGAATCGCAGGCTTATAAACCTTTATGACAATGATGATGATACTGATATTGTCCATTTCAGGAAACTTCACCTGCCTGGAGGTGATCTTCAAGCTGAAGCGGCGCCTGGGGTACCATCTGTTCAACACCTACATACCCACTTGTCTGATCGTCATTATGTCTGTAAGTTGATTATTACAAACATACTCAAAGATACTCATGGGCTTGCTTGCTAACTTGCTCTTTATGAATTATTTCTGCGTCAATACCTTTGCCCAACTATGTTGAGGTCAGTTTCCATTCTAACTATTTATGCAGCTGAGTACAAGTGTTTTGCATAGAGTAACTGTCCATCTAAACTCCTCCTAATCTTCATCCCAGTTGTTCGCCCGCGCAACCTGATACCCCTTACTAAGATTGGTTGTTAGACTTTTTGGCTTCTGACTATCCTTCACGACTATCAGGACTACAACTACCTACTACTAGGACCCACAATTTAACATGTCTTCCGAATCACGGAGCTACTTATCTCACGGAACATCCGTGATCAGTTACTTTAAAATCGATCTATCCTTGCGGTTGATATTCAGCCCCTAGCTCCTCATTAACAACCTTTCCTCTCTCCTCATCTTTCAGTGGGTATCCTTCTGGATCAAGCCTGATGCAGCCCCCGCGAGGGTCACTCTCGGCGTGACATCACTACTCACGCTATCGACGCAGCACGCGAAGTCGCAGGCGCAGTTACCGCCCGTCTCTTATCTGAAAGCTGTGGATGCTTTCATGTCTGTGTGTACTGTGTAAGTATTGTGTCTTCTTTGAAGGTGGATTTTTCAGCTCTTATGTCTTCTCATGTATCTTTATAATGTAAGATATAAATAACTTCTTATGTATCAATTATATCTTCTCTATGTGAATAGAAAATTAGGGAAGGTCAGATTCTTAATGACTATAACCTATACGTGTTCTTGTGTATTAATTCTCTCCCTTTCTATGTGATTTTTCTCTTTCAATTAATTTTGGATGGGATCTATGGGATGTATCTAGTGACTTTTGCTACGAATCTCGCAGTTTAGTTTTTTGTCATCTTACGATGCCTATGTTTCTATAACTTTCAGGTTCGTGTTCATGGCTCTGATGGAATATTGTTTGGTCAACATCGTTCTGGGAGACGGCGCTAAAGTCAAGGTACGTTTACAGTCAAACAGTTCAGATATAAGTACTTACTTACATTAACAATATGATGAAATGAGGCTCACCTTGGGAGCAACCGATCAGATGCGACGAAAGTCTATGTGAATATGGATGGAAACGACGATAGGAATCTGAATGATTGTCACTTGTAAGATGACGTCAGACAGAAAAGTGTGTAAGAATAAGACCTGTTGCACGACCCCAAATAAAATCTGTTATATGACAGGAGGTGGATGTTGACATTAATTGGTCTTCTTTGTTCCAGGATGCAGCAGAAGCAGCTAAAGCCAAGATGAGAGCGATCAGCATCGACCGTTTCTCTCGCGTATTCTTTCCTCTCCTATTTTCCGTGCTCAACGCCATCTACTGGATACATTTCGCTCAATATATCTGATGGATTTACTTGTTCAAGTTTGACTACTTTTGCTCATTTATCTTCCATCTTTCTTTTGTTTAGAATCAATGTTTTATGAGCTGATTCTTTTGTTTTTACATCATTGTCATCATTGTGTTTCTTGGTTTTTAATCAATGTTTTAATCACAAATTACTTATTTCAGTGAAACATTGCTACTTAAGTATGTGGTATTTTTATTTTGAGACTCCCATTAGTTTATCTTCTATTTTATTAGTTTTACTTAGTGCAGTTTCCAACATATGGTAATTCTTCGTAAGACTCTTTTCTTGTATCCTTTTCAACAAATTATTTTTAAGCTCTGCTCATCATCCTCCGAGCCTTTTTCCCAATCATGTTGGGGTTGGCTTAAACTCTGCTGTCATTAAAAAAATATATTGATATCCCGACTAACGAAATATTTTTTAACTCAGTTAACTACTAAAAAAAAAAACTATTGAATGACTACAAACCACATTATGCACTATGTCTTTGTTCCTCTTAAAAATCTTTTCGTAAAGTGAGTTTCGAGACATTTTTATTCAACAATCTACTTTTTTCAAAATCTTATAAAAACTACTGGCTACCTATTTAATACTGTAAGTAGATATTGATATGGTAAACCTATGTCTTAGTTTATTTAGTTTTAGTTAGAAATTTTGCAAAAGAATTGTATATCTGTTAACTATGTTAATGGGGTTATTTGGGCAACAAAACCTGCAGTTAAAAAGTGGGCTAATTCGTCTGTTCGGCTTATAATCCTATTATCAAAGTAAACAGATTAAATTACGTCAGTAAAGTATGATAATAGCTGTCTGGTTATCTTAACATTCACAAATTACGTGTTTCTAAAGCTAGAATGAAATAGGTTATTTCGTCGTCACAATGTTTCGAATCGTCCCACTGCTGGGCGCAGGCCTCCTCTCACACGGAGAAGGATTAAGCGTTAATCACCACGCTTGCTCAATGCGGGTTGGTGATTTCAGACATTACAGTCCAAGTTTCCTCGAGATGTTTTCCTTAAAATAGGTTATTTATTTGATTTATTTTTCTGCACAGAACAGAGCTGTAGAAAAACTTGTGGCTGAATAACTTGATGCGTTATCATTTTAGCATCTTTGGCAGTCGTTAGGGGTAGTCAGAAGTCACATAAGTACTCCGACCAAAGCCAAATGGTATCGGGTTGCCCAGGTAACTGGATTGAGAAGGTCAGACAGGCAGATGCTCCATGTAAAACACTGGTTTTCAACTGCAACTTGTTAGACTGGGAGCCAACTCCGACGTAGTTGGAGAAAAGCTGAGCTGACTTTTCAAAAATATCGTAGAGTCACCTACGCCTGAAAAAAGTGGATAGCAGAAACATATTAAGGCGATACCTGGAAATTAATCAATTTTTTAAATTTAAGAATACATATTTGAATATTTTTTTTTATATGTGTTTGTTGACTATATTAACCTCCATTAATCCGAAGACAAAAACATAAAATCAGAACTTACCTCTAAAAATAACCTTTTATGTCGTAGTCATGTACTTTCTGTCACATTAAAATAATGAAGAATGTAGATAATATCTTATTAAACATTAATCAGAAATTAGTTTTTAAAGAAACATAAAATTGAATTTTTAATACATTTTTATTTAGTATGGCGCTTACGTTATTTTTTTTAGCAGGTTGCATGTTTCTTCTATCTATTTACGTTGCTATCGCGTAGTTCTATCCCTCTCAACCATTTAAACAGTTCGCCCGTGAACATCGCAACAAGGTATCGTCTTAAGAGAAAAAAATTGCTCTTATACCGTTGCAGTTTTCTATGATATTGGTTCCGATAAAGTACTCGATGCATTGGTTTTATCGTCCAAGTAATAATATGCTATGAGATGTTCTATTTGGATTGATCATCTGAATCTGACCCCATAGCTTTAAACTTTGATTTAAGTGCTTAGTAGAATTAACTATACCTTTTTATTTGAGTCCAAGTAAGTAGATTTCTACGTAGATGAGTACGTTTACCAACAGTCTGAGAATGTTAACATAACCAAGCAATTGAATACATAGGTATTATAATTAAATGTTACTTGATAAATTATTACATAAGTCGTGTACAAATCATAGAATTATGGAAGTTATCATTATGTATCATTAACAAAAAGTTTTATGTGAATAAAATTAAAGTATTATTCGTTTCAGTTTGTTATCTTATTTCATCCCGCGGTTTCATCCACGTTCTGAGAGAACCATTTTCCGGAACATGCAGGTCACTTCCAACAGGTATCTGTGGAGATCTACAGCTAGACCAATGAGGCAGTTCTACATTATCTTACTACTACATAACAGCACTACTAAATAATTGTGCTGTCTAATTAGGTTTAAAAACTTAACAACTTCGTATTTGTGATTATTTATCTCTAAGAGCTGACTTTGAAAGCAGCTTAACCTTGTTATAGCAATTAACTAATACTTGTGAATGTAATGAGCAAATATTGAAGTTTCAGCACCTACTTACAAGTCGAGAGATACATTAATTAGTAGCAATTAGACTCTTTATATTGGTTCAGTGACTGTGTCAAATAAACCCCGTGTTGAGGTATTGGGTTCTACTCTCGGACCAAGCTATTTATTTGCCTAATTATCAAAATATTGCTATTCCATGTACCTACTCAATCCAAACTAATATTATAAATGCGAAAGTAACTCTGTCTGTCTGTCTAGTCTGTCTGTCTGTCTGTCTTTTCTTCACGCCTAAACTACTGAACCGATTTGTGTGAAATTTGGTACAGACATAGTTTGAAACTTGAGAAAGGACATAGGATAGTTTTTATTACAAAAAATAAAATAAAAATAAAATTATTCCGGACATATAGCGCCATCTATTGGTCAAATCAAAAATCTGCTGGTAGTCACTATTCCACGAGAACGAAGTATTATAATAAAGAGGATTTTTTTTATTGTTTGTAACCTAAAGGCCCCGAAACTGCTGAAACGACTTGCAAAATTAAACTGTTGGAAAGCTACACTCTTCCCGAGTAGGATAGGCTATATTTTATCCCGGTACGAGCAGAAGTTTCCACGGGACGCGGGTGAAACCGCGGAAAATTGGTTAGTATATAAAAATTTTGCATTTGGCAAAAAACCCGGAACTACTTAGCTACTAATAAAGACGGTATTACGAAAATATGAAGTCTATCATAAGTCTAACTTAACTAACGCACGACCAATAACAGATGACAACCTACTTTCTCAGCAACCTAATGCATGGGATTGCATATCTAGGTTACCATAACCTACCAACCTATCATCTGACCCATATCCCACTTAAATAATGCAACTTGCGGAAGAAAGTAATTTCATTGTCTCACTTTTAAGTACAGTACGCCCAGATTATGTTTGACATTCAAGATGGCGCTACTTGCTGCGGGATTGTTCGAAAGAGTTACCGTGGTCCTGGTACATAAAGGGCTTAAGAAGGAAGATGGTGGGTTTTAGTCAGTAAGAATCTGACACTCCCCCACACACATTGCACCCACAGCGGGAGGGGCGAACGAACCACGGCTCAAAAATTGTACTTATGAAATGTAGTTCTGGATTCTGCCACGGGTCAGAATATACTGGGCATTCTGTAGGGGAACTTCGCGCCTTAACACGTATTTATTTGGTTAGTCATGCTCAATTTCTTAATTCAGACTTCTTGTTACTGCTTAAGCGTTTCTAAGTGGTTGATGCATTGAATTCTTGATGATTAGGCCTATGTTACATGATAGAACTTATAGGTACTTAGGATTAATGCTGGTTTACTCCACACTTAGATAGTTTAGTTTTCTATACTAATATGATAAAGAGAAAAAAAAAATGTTTGCTTGTGAAACTCCGAAACTAGTGAAACGCTTTGAGAAATTCTTTCGCTGTTGGTAATCTACACTTTTCTCTAATAAAATAGGCTATGTTTTACCCCAGTACCGCCAGTACCATAAGTAATGAAAAGATTTTTTCAAATCGCTCCAGTAGTTCTTGAGATTTGTAATATTAATAAGTACCTACCTAAGTAATAAGATACCTACCTACCTGTCAATGAGTTTCCCTGTCAGCGATGGAACTCTAAATAAATTCACAAAAAATCCAATTATTTTTATCTCGACGTTCTCTACCTCTTATTTCTAGCCATTCACTACGTAGGCACAAAATTAGGTAGTTAATTAAGTAGGTATACTATATATATAACTGCTCTATTTTCTAGTGCTCACCAAAATAAACTCCAACTAAATCTACCTAAATCTTTTTGAGACTTTTCTAATTTCCTTATTTCACTGATAATTTTTTGTTGATTCTGCAATTATAATTGTCTAAACAAACATAGTTTTTTGCGAACTTTTTATGCGAAACCTCGGGTTTGTGTAAAAGTGTAGTTCAAGATCAAGGGCAGTTGTTATCAAGAGAAAACTTTTGCTTAATCGATTTTAGTCTTAGATGAAAATACGGTAGATAAGTATTTTCTTCTGATATTTTTAGGGATTTAAATTATATCTACTACTTTTTAGGTACGTGAGTAGGTAGTCCATGGGTGTCGAGTTTGTATTTTTTTACATAAGAATTATAAAGATAGGCAGAAAGAAAGGAAGCAGGGTGGGATTCATACCACGTTAGTTTGGCTGAAATAAATGCTGCATAAACTTATCATTTTTAACTCTCAGACATCGCGTCATTCAAAAATAGTTGGATAATTGCGCTATTCAGCTTAATGGAAGCAGGTACTTAAGTACCTACCTCTTTTGTTTATATACCTCGATTATTAAGTCCTTACCGACATTATCCTGTCATTGAGCCGCAAAAGATAATTAGAAAAGCAATTGTGTTTAATATTGTCGCGGAGCAGTCACCAACCGCCATACTTCTTAATGGTCAAATTAAAAATAAATTAACATAGGCATTCAAGCGTACATCCACTCCATTTTACCCGAATAAGTTTTCATAAATGCTGCCTACAGTTACAACGAAGACTTCAAATATATTACAATAATTATTGTGTGGCTAATTGTCAACCAAACACGACTCTCAATTACAATGGGATGAATATCTTTTGTTTTTAAACGTTTTACAACGACCGTGGCGCGGCGACGTTTGTTTCCTTTCTACACCTTCATAACTATGTCTGCTTATTGTACTAATTAATTATGAGATCCAGTTGATTTCGCCTATAGTCTAAAATAAGTACCTACATACATAAATATTCTTCTGGCATTTTCAGTTTTGGCCCTAATGTTTATCCACTTGAAACAAATCCGTATGTCAGATGCCTTTTTCAAACAAATACCTATCAAAACAGTAGTAATAGAGTCACATGTTTTTTGCAAATTAATCTGATAAAAGCATTTATCATGAGTGCTACATGAAAAGCTAAATAAACATCAAATCATATGCGGAACGGAACGTTGATAAATCAGAGATTAGTTGCGTTCGGAATATCATGACGTTTGCATGTCTCTTGCGCTCCGTCTGCGTGACTAAATTTAAATAAACTAGATTTTAATTACTTGAATTGAGTGCTAAATATAATTCAGAATCGATAGTGAAAATTGGACACGGTCTCGTACAGATAAAGAATCTAAGTTCAAGTTCATGGTCGCCATTCGAATCTTCTGAATGTGCACTGTCACTTGTCAACTTTTTGTCAACTTGTCAGAATCAGTCGGTCACTCGATGACGTTCGGTTCAAACGTGTGTTGATATATCCGCCGGTTCGCGAGCAATTCGCATAAAATTGCGTTTATTCAATTACAAATTATCTTATTACATTGGTACGTTGGCTGTACGTGTAGCGGGGACATGGCCGAACATTGCCGGACACTGTGATTCTTTGCCACTGTTGTATATTTAGAAAAAAAAAGTTGCGAAACCGCGGGGAACCGCTGTGTTCGCATTGTTTTGATAAATCAGTTTTCTGTGTTAAAGTTTAGAACATTCTGGTGAACATGAAGGGTCCACACGGCAAGGAGGAGACGTCTGATGAGGAGTCAGGGCTAGGATACCAGAATACGTTGGTAAGTGCACTTATACAACTTTCTATTTTCTAGAAAATACGTCTCGTGAAGTCGTTTTCCTAGTTTTTAAATGTGTTCCTAGGTTGGTAGTGTGTGTGTATATAGCATTACAGTATTATAAACGAGGTTTCTTTCATGATCGTGATGATATGAGGCTTGTTTATAAATTGTAACCATTTTATTTTGATACTTGAAACATGCACTTAAACAGGTGCACGTAATTTATAATCTCAAGCGAAACTCGTTAGGTAGGTTTAATTATTATTTCAAATAGAATTGTTGAATTTTTTTTTGTAGGAGTAAAAAAAAATCGGTCAGTGGGTCGTCTTAGGGGCGGAGTTAAAAAATCTTATAATAAACAAAAAAAAGTTGCTGTATTTAACTTAGGTATATAATTAGGTACTTACCAATCTATTATAAGAAATAAAACAATAACATGACTATCAAACTAGCACACAGTGTAAATTAGAACCCAAAGAATAATTTAAATGGGATAAAAAGTACATTTTTCTCTTTCCAAAACAAACTTGATAAGATATAACATTATTTGCTCAAAACTACAAAATAAATAATAACACCAATAACAAGAATGCAATGGATGACATTTATCATATAAAGTCATGTTGCATACAATTTAAGAGCCCCATCATTATGCACCTAGCATTGTGCAATGCAATTTGACCTTTCCAAGTCAACACTTGACACTTAGCCACTTTCTTTACATTTAAGTGTACCGCTTTTATTAATAAAATCCGTTTGAATTATTCTTACTGAACCTTAGCGGGCCTGCTGCAATACATTTCTTAAAAAATAAGTATAAGCTTTGTACTTGATTATTCTATTTTTTTTTGCTGTCCCATCAGCTGTGTACATAAACTTTTAAATAAATAAATAATATTTTTTTACATAACCAAAACTTCCAGTGTTACTTATTAGAATTTCTATACACCATTAAAAAAATACAAACATCTAAATTCAGAACGTTTTGGGAAGTGTTAAAACCATTCGAAATATGTAAAAAAAGTTTTCAGAATTTTTGATAAATAAACGTATTGAGCTGTCCTGCATGTACTACATAGTAGTCTTCTCAAGAATTTGTTCAAGATATTCCCGTTTTACCGCTAATGAAATGCTAAATAGGATGACTTATTCTTACGTAAACCCACACAGGTTTATTTTTAGCCCATTAGTACTAGATATCATATTACTTTGGGATTTATCATCATCTTATGTGATGAGTACTTGTCATTAGTGTAAGAACCACATACAGTACCAGATCATAGTGTCTGAGGGAATTTCTTTGTTTGGTAGTAGGTTCAATTTTTGGAAAATTAACTGATATTTCAATACAGCCTATAGAAAATCCCTCAAAACATGTAGTAGATCTAACTTATTCTACTTTAGTTGGACCAAAAGTATGGATATTAGTTATTTAATTTGATCCATTTTACGGGGGACACGCTGCATATGTTGCAAAAATTTTCTATTAGGTTTGGTGTAAAATAAACAACATCCTCTTTTTTGGGAAGTTGGTTAAAAATTATATGAATCATCTGTTTATGTTGTAGAGTTGAAAAAAAAAATCTCAATTTTTTAAGCCTATTTGATATGATATTAAAACAAGTTTTTATGAATGTACTTAATTTGCTTTGTATAATTAAAACCAGCTGTTTTGCTGTCATACTGACATGATTGCATATAATTATTATTGTATTATTAATGATAGGTGATGTTTACAATATTGTAATGTAATTAGCATTGTTACTCATTCATAGTGCTGTCCAATCTATTGGATAATATGATTTATTATCTTAGCGGTGAAAATTCCACTATGTTTTATTCAATAAATGTATGTATCTACTAGGTGCTTTTGCCAAAAACATATAAAAAAAAAGAAAATATAAAAATACTGTACCTAGGTACTGAATATTGGATTCCAATTTAGGTATGTACCTATTCTTAAACAAATGACATCATTGTACTAAAAATATCCTCAATATCATACTTGAAAATAAGTAATACCTAAGTAGGTAACATTGACAAAAGATGCAATAACATTTAGGTAAATGGTGTAAATAAAATATATTGTTTAAGATGAATCTTACGAATATTTTACGAGATATTAAGTCAGACAATATGACATAGTAAAAATCGTTTATTGAAAAGAACTTAAGGAAAAAAAACCCTTGATTAATGTTTTTGTTCCATTGGTACTTATGCGTTTTCATAATATTGTGCTGGGATTCCTATAATGATATCATAATACATATCATCATTTGAAAAAAAACTTGTACAGAACATACCTTAGTACCTGGTATGATTATATCGAAAATTACATATTCAAAGGCCTATTTATATTTCGATTAACTGTTCTTATAGGAAGCAAAAAATAGTGATTATTTGTGATGGTTCTTCAATTTGAGTTAATCCCGGTACAGATAAAAATTGATAGGTATAAACTAGATTACTAGAATATTCCATCGACATATAATTTATTGCTAAGGTAAGCGACATGAAAATAAACGAAAGTTTGACAAATCACCATGCAGTCCCAAATTACGGTTGAACGGAAATCCAAATATAGAGGTAGTTAGTTGGTATTCTTTTTAACTTCCTTTCTAACTTGCTCCGGTAAAAAGAAAATGTTAAAATAGAGTTATTGATGAATGACAAGTCTTCTAATGAAGGAAACAGTACATACCTATTTAAAACTGAAATTATTCCTACGATAATGACAAAATAGTCTTACGGTTCGCCCCCGTCCTTTGAGAACTACTGCCACTACCGGGATAAAATATAGCCTATGTTACTGGGGAAGAGTGTAGCTTTCCAACATTGAATGAATTTTTCAAATCAGCTCTGTAGATTCGGAGCCAAACAAACAAACAAAAAAAGAGTCATCTTTATTATTCATACATGACACGATGGATGGAGCAATGCATTGACTGTTTGTTCAGATAAAAAGCAAATAAACCAAAATCGCTCAATTCGCAGCGACTGAGTAATTGACTGGAGAACAGCCGGTCCCGGGTTCGATAACCGCGTTCGACATAGGTAATTGTTTCGCGTTGTAGTGTTTTTATTTAAACACATCTTTGATTCAGAAGTGCTATGAGCCAGTACAAAAAATACATACCTACTTACCAATTAAAATCCGGCAATTTTGCGAAATTTATTTACACATACACACTTAATTTGAAAAGGTCTATTTACCACCTCTTTTATTGCCTAAACATCCGAATATTTCTTCACCCAGTCAATTGTTTCACAGCTCTATTGGAACGCAGATTTTATGGCTTCTAAACTGGGCTAAATCTAGCGCTAATTTTATTCAGAAGTTCATCGTACTTTCAGCTAAATTCGGTACAAGAAATCAGTTACGTTTAAAGAAATACTGGGCAAGGAAAAACATTTTCTTTTGGGATATCATGAAATGACCCTTCCCGCTGTGGGTTAGCAGCGTGAGGGAGTGTCAGACTCTTACTGACTACAATCCACCATGTTCCTTCTTAAGCCCTTTATGTAACAAGGCCATAAAAAGGGATATCCTATTTATTTTTGTAAATGTTAGTCATGATAAAGTAAAAAAAATCAGCTCTATAAAATATGTTGGAGTTATTTTTATGTTAAATAGTACATTCTATTATGTTATAGCGTAGTGCATGACCATGACATCCACTCTATATTGTCAAGTTGCTGCCATACCAAACGTATTATGTACGATAACAATTACTAAAAATATTATACGTACAGTGAATTCATATTTTTAACGTGTATTTGGTCTATGCACAGCATCTGTGTGAGTGTACTAAGAGGATAATCGCCTGACTTACTTTACTTACGAATTGGGCTACTAAATTCTAATTCTAACTAGTCAAAAATATTGGGCACTTGTTTTTTATTTTTAACAAAACATTAAGGGCCTTACTACAAAAACTTTAAACCCTGTTTTACACTTGTCTAATAAAATTTTGGCTGCAAAATGAACCATATGTCAACGTCATAATTTGTCATTTTTTTAGACAAGGCATAAACTGACGTTTAAAGTTTTAAGTTTTAAGTTTTTGTGGTAAGACGGTTACCGTCTTACCACAAAAACTTTTAAACATGGTTCATTTTGCAGCCAAAATTTAATTAAACACAAGACAAGTGTTAAACAGGGTTTAAAGTTTTTGTAGTAAGGCCATAAATATTTACTAACATAGAGCGACAAACATTGAGAGTTCCTGACGTCACGTCTATGTAAAATTTTTACTCAGAAGTGACCTAACACGAAATTCAATTGTATCTTCGTTTTCTTTTGTTTGTGAGAGAAAAGAAAAAAAAGTTTTTTGCTTAATAATCTTCGAGAAGTATAGCAATAAATAAAAATTGCTTATTAACATTAAGTATGTTTAAAGAGTTATTGACTAGAGTTGCGCAAGCACAGGTTAGCTTATCGCTTACGAGCACTCTAGTAACCTATTTCTTCTAATTGGCTCTATTACTTAACACAACAAGTTACTAATAGAATTCTTTGTTTTATTTATTATAAACATTATTACAAGTAGCTCTTTCTCGCGGATCTGACCTAGATGGGAGTAATCTTGGGCAAATCGGTGTATAGCTAATAGGATTGAAACCGAGGCTTTGATTTACTCTGGCAGCTAAAGTTGGTTGTTATAACATGTAAATTTAATTTAATTTGTACGTAACTGAAAATAGCAGATAGATAATAGCAGATAGTTCAAAAAATCCCTCAGTGTTACATCTAAATCATAATAGAAAACTATTAAAGCTTTGATTTTCAGCACACCTTGCACAATCTGTAGCAAAAACAACGGGAGTCCAGCCAATGGATCGTTTAACCCAGCGGTTGCCACTTTCAAGAACTTACTAATTTTAAAGCTTCAATCGCAGTATGGACTCATGGACGCGTAAAAAACAATCAAACCGTTTGATTAGAGTGATGTTTATCTTCAATCAGTGCGTCCTACCTGTCATGACTTACGGAGCCGAAACGTGGACACTGACGGTACGGCTGGTCCACAAGTTTAAAGTCGCTCAGCGGGCTATGGAAAGAGCTATGCTTGGCATTTCTCTGAGGGATCGCCTCAGAAATGAGGTAATCCGTCAGAGAACCAAAGTCATCGACATAGCCCACCGAATCAGCAAGCTGAAGTGGCAGTGGGCTGGCCATATTAGCCGAAGAACCGATAACCGTTGGGGTAAACGAGTTCTAGAGTGGAGACCACGCCTCGGCAAACGTAGTGTAGGACGTCCTCAGGCACGGTGGAGTGATGACTTGCGCAAGACGGCTGGCAGGAGCTGGATGCGAGCAGCCGAAAATCGATCTCAGTGGCGTGCACTTGGAGAGGCCTATGTCCAGCAGTGGACTGCTATAGGCTGATGATGATGTTGTTTATTTGTCCTGGGAAGACAATTATGACACCAAGTCATCATGGCAACTATCCTCATTTCACGTGGCTGGATTTAACCAAGGTATTATAGAAGCTAGACCTTTACCTGTCCCTTCAAAATTAAAAACACCTGATACTATATTTCCTTCGCCACATCTGGGTCATGATAAATGATAAATAAATGATGATAAATAAATTTCCCTTTACTCTTTTAATTAAGACATCTCCAAAACAACGATAGGGATTGAACTTGACATCATACCTTGAGATCCATTCGACTTCATTATAGCATCCGTCACACATGTGATGTGATAACTTATCTTTAAACTAATAAAAATGTTCATAATTACTTTAGCACGTTTCTTTTGTGTTTTACGCAAATATTTGTTTTGGGTTACATTGACTTTGGTATGTTTATTTTGGAGTTAGAGTGTCTATTAGGAACCAGCTGTTTAACTGATTACACTGGGTCCTGTAGGATCTACATTTGATATCCGTAAATTAATTATCCAGGGCCATTCGACGGATTGTTAGCTATCTTAACCGCTTGTATGTTGCTAACTATAGAACAATAGAAAAGCAATAATGTCTTGCGTATATCTGCGCTCCGACATACAGCGGGTTAGTAGCGGATTTCATCCATGTCAGGTCAGCTATTTTATCGTGAAAGCATGAAGGGGCAGAAGATGTAACGTCCATACTAGTTTTCCATAGGAACCTGAAGGTTTTTAACCAACTTTAGACTGTTGGCAGTTCTCCTGTATTAATATCTGTGACTACAGGTGATGTCGCAATCCTACAGTTTTATGTATTTGTTGCAGCAATTCTATTTCTGTGAACAACTTTACTCTATGAAGGTCTATTAAAATTTCAGAAAACTAGAAAACAGATCTCATTAGACAGTATTATGTTTTATTTTTTATCTGTTCCACTTTGGACCGAGTTCAAAACAATTAAACGAAGGTACGACGTAACTTTACTACCGTTGATCTTGTCAATAAAACGTCATGATCATCGTGTTTCTTCCCTTGAATTAAGCTGGTGCTAATTGGAGTCTTTTAACAACTATTGTTTTATCTGTCAGTCACGTAGGATCCAATTACGTTTGCGGATATTCAGTTGACGGTATCCCTAAGAAGTTAAATGTACTTTTAAAGGTATCTCTTTTATTTCGTTTATTTCAGCTGTTATGTAGTCTGATAATACTTATTAACTTCCGTGATTAGAGTTTTATCATGTCAATCTTATCAAAAAATAGTTTATATCATGCAGCTGATCTGTAACTACTGTACATTCGTACAGGATTGTCAACGTCCCCATAAATACATGTAATATATTATACTAAGACTACGGTCTTGCACCAAAATAGTTATCTAGAGGGGTCAACCAAAAAGGATATCACTAACCTCACCAGTGCATTGTACTAACGACCGGTGTGTGAAACTCCAGATGTATGCTTATATACAAGTAGATATGGAAATAGGTATGTAGTATCAGCAGGTGGCGATTTGCCATCTGGTTTCCGCTATATAGAGACGAGGCATGAGTTTTCATTGATCAATGATTGGGCCACTGTAGTTTTTGCTTTGAAATCGTCTTCCCAATTCGTGTAGGTTTTGTTTGGTATGATCATCAGTATTTCCTTTTATGGATGTTTTTGGGTTTTGAGAAGTCATGGCCAAGCTACAAAGGTCAATATTATCCGTTCTTAATTTGTGATCTCTTACAATCCATAGAGTGATCTTCTGCGAACATCATCAGATTTCCTCAAATTTTCAAGATTGCAATCTTGCAATAGTCACAAGTACACAGTGGCCTGTTTACACGGATCGCACTTGGTATGCGACCGTGTCCATGCTACAGCCGTTGATTATAATCAACAAGCACCGTTACCTATCGCCATTCGGTACACTTACAAATTGTTATCGCATTAGTTAGAGTAATCGCAGTTTTTTCTTATTGTTTTCCCTTATTCTATATATGGGTGTTTGTTTGTTTTATAAAAAACAGATCTAATATTTGTAACCATAGTCATCCTCATCATCATCTCCTGAACTTTTTCTCAATTATGTTGGGGTATGCTACCAGTCCCGCTGGATGCAGCTGAGTACCAGTGTTTTACAAGGAGCAACTGCCTTTCTGACCTCCTCAACCCAGTCACCCGGGCAAACCCAATAACACCCCTTGGTATCCTCACTGTGTTGTATCCAATTGTCATTTTTGCAATGATTTAACAGCTTTTCAGCTAATGTTACTGCTTCTAACAACAGTTACATTGCAGAAAAGCCTTCCCATATCCTTTGCCAACACTTCTGTTTTATTTCTTGATTGATATCAAGCCAGTTATATATCACATTTATAGCATTGTTCCTGGTCATTTAAACTTCCGCTTATCTCCTTGTATCAATACGTGGTCGAGCCATTTCAGGGTCTCCCATATTTTGCAGTATCACGTACTCTAAGATCAGAACAATAGATCATTATAATATCCTGGCCCTTTCTTGATACGTCTTCAAGAAGACATACAAGTTTCCTTATCTTCTTAAATAAAAAAAAAAACTATAATAGAAGGCTGTGGAATTCTTCAAAAGAATTACCGCCCTCCTGGTGCATAAAGGGCTTAAGAAGGATCATAATGGGTTTTAGCCAGTAAGAGTCTGACACTCCCACAGCGAGAGGGGTTATTTGATGATTCCCTATAAACAATCTTCCTCTTTTCAAAATAGGTACTAGCTGTGCCCACCAGGGTCCATAATTGTGTCACATTAATATTTCTACCTCTATGCAAATTATGTAATGCAATAAATTACATATATGAATATCAAATAGGTAGATATGAATATCAAATAAGTTGGTACTGAGCTGTTTAACTATTTTCCTTGGAAAGACAGTTTTTCATATGAAGTCTCATAATTTGAATTGTAAAACATAATCAAGAAGACTGTTTACGAATCTTTTCCTCATTACGGCAGTATCACGTTCTTACATAATGCATGAAAATTCACGGCTAAGGTGACATAGAGGAGCCTCATTTTGTAAGTCAAGTAAGTTTTTTGTCTGGTTAGAAAATGTTGTCTTAAAAGAGGGGATACGATTGACCTTCCACAGTATCAATGATTTAGCGATACATCGACATTTCAGTTTCTGAAATTTTTGGGGTCATTTCTTGCCAAAGAGATTCTTCGTTTCCATTTATATTTGAATGCTGTGGGAGCAACGGTGGTCATTACGGATAGTCAGAAGCCAGTAAGTCTGATACAAGTCTAACCAAGGGGTATTGGGTTGCCCGGGTAACTGGGTTGAGGGGGCCAGGTAGGGCAGTCGCTCCTTGTAAAGCACTGGTACTCAGATACATACGGTTAGACTGGAAGCCGACCCCAACATAGTTGGGAAAAAGGCTCAGAGGATGGATGGCTGTGGGAGCAACGGCCAAAGTAGCTGTACCTTGAACCATTTCAAGGTAATCGAATCCAAACTCGCTTTTCAATCTAATTGATAATCAAAATTAGATTAGTTATCGATATTAAATAATCTAATCTTATCACTTACCTGTGTCACTCCCTATTATGCAAGAAATTATCTTAAAGATACAATATGCATGCTAAGTAGTATTTTATGTGACGTTTTTATGTTCTGACACGTTTTATGGGTGTCATATTTACCTGTTTCTTGTATCTTGTCTGTCTGTCTAGACTTTGAAGAGTTGAGATCTTGGAACAAAGTATGAAAGTATAAATGGGAAAGTGTTGCTTTGAGTATTAAGATTTATTTGATGACGCCAATAAAGATATTAATGTTCTGTTGTATTATTTCTTTTCAATTGGTGTTTCTTATTCATCTACATACCTATAACTACTCCTAAATATTTATTAATCGGCCTTTCACCAGTTTAGTAAAAGAAGAGTTATATTTCTCACATCGAAGTCTCACGTTCAGCGCCTATTGAGTCAATTGAACAGTGGTGACTTTAACTTAGAAAGGTTACTTAGCTATGTAAATATGTTACAGATTTCCGGGTTTTTCTGATAAAGACGAGGACCTACTTCAGCTATTTTTGTATTTTTGCGGAAATAAAAAATCTAAACACAAATTGACAGAACCACCAGGAAACACCACATCAATAAAATCGATGTGTCCAGTCCAGTGCGTATTGTTTTCGCGAACTAATCTACTATAGATTATAGTTATCAGGATGACAGGGCTTCAAAATCATGTGACATGACGATAATCCGGATATGGCACAATATCTACGTATACATATGATTATTGGACTGGATTACTTTGTGAAACAGCTAGAAAATTCATAGTAACCGGGTGAACGGTTCTGGCTTAAAACTGACCTGGTTTAGAAAGCTGGTAGAATCTCTGGCAAACATATCACAAGAAGGGGATTATGTGTGAAAAACTAAGGCTTAGTGTATGGAAAATTACTGGCTACTTTTTTTATAGGTCCAATTCTTATCTATCCTACTACAGATAGACTCGATACTCAGGTACAGATGGAATTAAAAGCATCCAGTGAGACTGGTAGCCGACTTCAACATAGTTGAAAAAAGGCTAGCCAAATAACTACAGATAGAGTTGATCGATCATGGCATTATTACATTTTCTTATCAAAAGAGAAATGGTAAAATTAGAGAAGACGTCTTATTAATTATGGCAAGTTAGTTGAAATCAGGAATAGTATTTCATGTTATTGCTATACACGGATTCATAGGCAATAAAATATGATAATGTGCAAACCATTCGTGTTTATTACTTGTTGTCTATGAAACTAGTCGTAAAAAACTACGAGGTTTGTTAAAACTGTCTGAAAGGTTGTTTCCTGATTTTATTAATTTCTGATACGATATCTAAATATTTTTTGTAGCTGCTACGACTCCTGTCTCCAGCATAAGTCAAGAATCATCAAAAACCATTTCTCTTATACTTTAGCATTTTAGTTCACTTTCTTCTTAGCCATAAACCAAATCTCTCTTGAACACCTGAAAGTATTTAATGATGCACGGGCCAGCATAATCGTTAAAAATTAATGCCCAAGATAAGAATGCTATCACCGACCATAAATTTTCACTTTTCAGCAAATAATTTTGTTTGCGTAAATAAGAAACTAGCAATACATGCAACTTAGCATAAAAGAGAAGATTGGATAAATTGGTAATTTATGAAAATTTTAGAAAAGATTGCCAATAGTATAGAAACTTCCTTGCTACTTAAAATCGCATAGACTAATTATGTAATGGGATAAAACTCTTCCCTACAAATAGGAATAGGATACTAAAGAAGGATAAAGCAAAGGAAGAAGAAGAAAATATAAATACAATGAAGTGAAATAAGACGTATGACATTGTCGAATTGAAGACACAAACCCTATTCGACGAGCTCAAGTAGAAAATGGCCACTTTGGTTAGATCGTTCATCTCAAAGACTATTACTTTATGATCCAGTAGTAGCTCTTATTGACTAAACCCCATGTTCCTTCGTAGGCCTTTTATGTACTAGCGCCGCCGTAACTCTTTCGAACAATCCTGCAGCCTCGTCCATCTAGATTCTAGTAGCTTAGACTGCAACCCCGTCCATCTAGATTCTAGTAGCTTAGATGGACGGACCATCTAGTAGTTTCATAAATATTACTAATATTATGTAATTGCAACAAACTAACAGTATATGAGGAAATATCACAAAACAGCACTGACATTGATAGCGGTCGAGATTGTCGACTGTTATCGTTATAAGTTTGAACTAAAATGTTTAAGTATGTCTGTTTGTCTGTCTGTTGACTGTATTTTAGGCTGTGCAAATGTTTTTGTACAAAATTTTTTATTGTATTTGTTGATATGAGTGAGGTACACCTAATATTGCTTGCTTGGAAAGTATCGTTTTATTTTATTCGTCTATAACATGCTTGTTATATTCTAGCAGTTTTCTCACATCAAATATTTTATCCATAATACTAGTACCTAATTCTTTAACAGAAGCTAAAACTACAATATCAATTGAGAAATGATCTTTCACTTCTTGCTCGATACACAACACTTCACGAGTCTACCAGTGCCAAACTTATAGTTAAAATGAGTCCTATCTAATCCATGCTTTATCGTAATTTCCCAAGAAGATAACACTTATCAGATATGATTTAGTTCGAACATAATGGAATTTTTGTTAACTGGTTAAAGCATTATGCTATAGATAAACTTGATTGACAATAAATTATAGTTTAGCTGATTTCTGAACCTTGATATTGAAAAGATTGTTGCGTATCGGTTATCGAAATGTACGGTTAATGCAGTATCAGGGTTATTTTGCTATTTTGTTTGTTACTTATGTCGCCTGGTGCGTTATTCTTCGAAAGAGTTCCAGAAGTAACATGCTTGGGTTATAGTCAATAAAGTTGTGCATAACCTTTCATCGTGATTATTTGATTTCTCATCGATATTACAACGTTGAAGTGCGAGTGGGACTCGGTAAGCACTCTATGATTTTTATACGAACTTATCTAAAAAAGAATCTTATTCCTTCAGAGGTTCGGAAGCCTAACCTTTTACATAATACAAACATGTAATAGAGACTAGGTACTAAGATTCGTATTGAATAAACTCTATGTATAGCGTAGCTACTGCATTCCTAGCTCGTTTCCTACGATCGTTTGATTGAATACTGGATATGTCTATGTTTATGTAAGGTTCATAGTCGATAAATTGTTCATTATGTTTAAATCAACAGGACAGTTGAATTGCACCTATGATGTTTTGTTCCTACATTTGAACTATCTTCTCTCAGCTCAATTCAGGTTTCACATATATTTTAATTTGCTGTGAGTCACTCCTTGTAACAAACTGGTACTCAGCTCAGCCGGTAAGAATGGAAGCCCATCATAGTTGGGAAAAGGCTAGGCAGATGGTGATGCTATGTTACGTGAGCAAAACTGTGAACCAGTGAACATCTAATATTGACTACCAACTAGAATGTCATCTCCCCATGAAAGATCAGTAAGAAAGATGGCACATTTTTCTGCACTTATACCAACAAGATAAGTGCCCCATTGTCGACGGCAGACAATATTGCTATGATTTTATCATTATTTTAATGACTAAATTGTGGCAAAATTGCCTAGTATTTTTAGTACCCGTTCGCGTATGTATTTCCGTGGTAAAAAATGTAGAAAAAATCTTACATCATCTTAATATTGCAGTTTTTTGTGAGTCTATGAGGTATCAAGGTTGTTTGATTCTGATGTGTTAACGATTAGGTAATGAGCTTTTAATAAAGCTTCCTCTAGTAGTAACCATGGAGCAGCCAATATCTACATACACCTTTGTAATTAGTTACTAAGAAGAATTTTAATTCGCTACGCTCTAACGCTTCGTGTATGTTTCTCTTTGTTGTCATACATTTCCGAAACTATACATTTAGGTCTTTCTCTAAACCTATCTTTGCTAGTTACACCACCTACCCTTGACTTGTTATTCTGTGACATACAGTCTATGCAATAAAATTTTTTCGATGGCTGAGTTAATGAAAATTTTCGTGTGTAATTTTGATTCTGAATATGGGCCCAATTACGAAATAATTTGTAAAAGAAGTTTACACCTTTTCGTTTTCTTAACAATTTACTCACCGTCTTGTAACTAGAGTTTTGTGGGAATAAAATTTTGCACAACACGGGATAATAATGATACTCCATATTTTTCCAGTAGTAATTAAGTACTCGTATACTCCAGTATATTTTTATGCGGGACTGCGGGATCGTTCGCACAAGTTACCGCGGCTCTGATACATAAAGGGCTTAAGAAGGAACATGGTGGATTTTAGTCAATACTCATGCTGACTCTCACGCTGCACCCACAGCGAGAGGGATCAAATGATGATTTCCAAGAAAAGTATATATTTATGAAAGTGAGCAACTAAATGATGTGAAACATTCCAATGTGTTTCACGCCTTGATTGATTCTGTTCCACTAGCTTTAATCTTATGAGGCGAGGTGATAAGAAAGTTGGATTTAATTTATTGGATATGAACTGCCTTTGGATTTTTGATCCACGGTCCTTTGGGTGGCTCATTTAGGTCATTTTGCCCTTAATTCTTGTTTATTTTGAACGAGGAATAATTTATTTATCTACTGCGTATGTTATGAATGTACTTACTGTGTGAAAGATGGTTGGAAAGGGAGTGATGACAACCACAAGAATGATATCAGACAGAAGAGTGTAGATGAAGAAAATAAACTGCGTCAACTCCAAATATAATTGGTAGGTATATATAATAAGGGCGGTTGTTATTCTCCTTATTAATAATTGTCGAAAAAATAGAGAGTAATACTTAAATTGTGGGTCACCTGCAAGTGTAACTTGTTATCAACTTCAAGTGAAAATAACTCTAAAGGTCTTATTGCAAATTAAGTAAATATAGGTAGCAATAATAAATAATAATATGTGAAATCCTTGACCTTATCAAAAATAGGTTTATAAATACGTCATTGAAAACGGAAGTTATTTTTGTTCGTAAGCTGTTTCTTAAAAATAAATATGTGTTCAAACAGTAATTTTGCGAATTAACCAACGTACGTAACGTTTGGTTACGTATATGTAACGAATATTGACACGTATTGGTACGTCACGTATTGTATTATGTTATAATGAGCCATAAGAATCAAATTATAGTTTTTATTTATCTTATCAAACTGACTATGATATAAAAATAAAATTATGATTACCTCACATTTCATACTATTAACTCCAATCACAGTTTCTGAGTCACCAACCAAGTATTTCTCTAAAATATTTCAAGAAATATCCGGCTTGTTCTCAAAATAACTAACAGGTGGTCAGGGCAAAACTTTCCTTCAGTTACATTAACACCTTGCTGGGATAGCGGGATTGTTCGAAAGAATTACCGCGGCCCTGGTACATAAAAGGCCTACGAAGGAACATGATGGGTTTTAGTCAGTTAGAGTCTGACACTCCCTCACGCTGCTAACCCACAGCGGGAGGAGTCATTTGATGATTTCCCATAAAAAAGTTACATTAAAACAGTTATCTAGAACTTAATTAGTGGTAACCACAGTTATTTTGATACAGGAAGTAGTGTAGACTTTATACAGGGTTACTGGTAAGTAGACCGCATCCTTTCAGGAGGTGATAGTATAGGTCAATACGGACAAATTTGACCCTGGGATACCCTGGGCAAAAGTAAACCCGTTTCAAGATAATCGAATTTTAAGATCTTTTCTTTACAAGTCGTCTAGGTACACGTATACATTTTTATTATTATATAGTTAAAAGTCTCGTTTTTGCGGATTTTTGTGTGTTTTGTGGCTTTTTGGATAGCTAGATAAATGTAGATGTTTTTTAAGTATTCTGCACAAAAAAATGAAGAGTAATATTTTTGAGAAAATATCTACTAAAAAAGTAATTCCTGTTCGCTATAATTTCCTCTGTGATTTGTACAGTTTTATGGTTTGTTATTATGAAATGATTCATCCTCTATCCAAAAACATACAAAAATCCACAAAAACGAGACTTTTGACTAATAATGAAAATTTATACGTGTACCTAGACGACTGATCTTGAAATTCGATTATCTTGAAACGGGTTAACTTTTGCCCAGTGTATCCCAGGGTCAAATTTGTCCGTATTGACCTATACCATCACCTCCTGAAAGGATGCGGTCTACTTACCAGTAACCCTGTAGAATGTTACTGTAAGAATTCTGTGTCACTGTTTCTTCGTATTCTCAATAATTATGCATGCAGTGTTTATACCTTTCAAATTGTAGGTTTGTGGTGAAATAATTTTGTTGTTCTAGTTATTTTAAATACCCAACATTATTTTTTGCTGCTGTTCTTTTTGTTGATTCGACATTATTAAAACGAGGTTGCATTTTACAAGTAAATAATTTGCAAAACAATATACCTACTCATTTACATTACTTAAATATTTTGTATTGCAGAAATATTTTAAGGCCCCATTTCTTTTTTCAGGCTTATTTTTTGACCCATTTATCGTTACTTTTTTTTTCAAAAGTTATAAGGAGTGAGTGCCAGTATGATGAGTGACAGAGAGGAAAGAAAGCGAAAACCATTGCGCCGACCCCAAATAAAAGTGGGAATAGGTCAGGAGGAAGATCTGCTCTGTGTGTTTCATAAAATCCTTTAAAACTTTGACCTTATCACTGAATTATAATCAGTAGTTCTCATAGACATCTGTGGACCTAGGTCGGGGATCAGCAGGCCACACGATGCAGCTGTGTAAACATTAAAACATACACAGTTTCATAGTTTACATTATATTTACTAAAACTCAAAAATTGCTGCTAAGTATTGTTCTGATAATAAGTGGAAATTTGCTAGTAAATCTCTTTATATTAGTTTTTTTTTATGTGAGGGGTTAACAGCGTGGGGGAGTTTCAGACTCTTACTGAGTAAAACCCACCAAGTTCCTTCTTAAGCCCTTTTTAGGGTTCCGTACCTCGAAAGGAAAAAACGGAACCCTTATAGGATCACTTTGTTGTCCGTCTGTCTGTCTGTCTGTCTGTCTGTCTGTCAAGACCCTTTATCTTAAGAACGCGTGGACGTATCAAGCTGAAATTCACATGAAATACTCGGGTCTATTGTCCCTTTAGGCTGTGAAAATATCAAGCTTCTAAGCCAAGCCAATCAAAAGATACAACCGATTATGTCGATATTTTCAACAAATTCTCGACACTCGCAAAGGAATCAAAACCTACAGGGTACTTCCCGTAAACTCAGAATCTTGAAATTTGGCATGAAGCATTGTTATATAATGCAAATATAGGAAAAATTGCGAAAATCTCATTTTTTTTGTTATATAATATAATAAAAATATTTTAATTAAATGAAACTTACTACCTTATTTCTCACGAACGAATAAAGGTACCAAATTGAAATTTATACCAAATACCTAGGTCTATTGTCCCTTTAAGCAATGAAAAAATCAAACTTCTAAGTTAACGCGATCAAAAGATACAGCAGTTTTACCAACACCTTAGACGAATTTCCGTCACACGCTAGGGAATCAAAACCTACAAGCTACTTCCCGTGAACTCAGAATCTTAAAATTCGGCACGAAGCAACGTTATATAGTACAGATAAAGGAAAAATTGCGAAAATGATAAATTTGAAGTTACATAAAATATTAAAATATTATTTTTGCTTACATGACATAAAATATTTTTTTAATAATTATAAACTTACTACCTACCCTTTTTTACATGAACGCGTAGATATATTAAAGTTTTGAATAAAAAGTGAAATTCATATCAAACACTTCTTAAATATAATGGCCTCTAAACTGTGAAAAATTTTAAATCATTCAAAGGTCATTGGGCACCTTAGTATGAAAACCATACCCACGGCGGATACGAACGAAATATAGCACAGTATAATTATAAAGGCTCTGATTTACTACGGCATTAGTCGCATCAATGTGAACCATGGGAATCTAGAGAAAATCAGGTGTAAACATCAAATATTTTCCTCATTTCAATGGGGAATTTAAACGACCAAGTTTGACGGATTTGAGAAATCATTTCTTTGTAGTGAAAGAGTATACTCGCCGTTTATTTCCATTGTCATCAGGTCAGGATCTGATGATGGAAATCCTGAGAAATCGAGGGCAACTATCAGAAATTGTAGGCATGCATAGGATTAAAACTTGATTCTCAGATGTATGTCTGGTGATACTATCAAACAGTGAAGGTTTAGAGCTTATCTGATGATGGAGACGTGAGAAAGTCGAGAGAACTCGGTATGTTTTAGTTACGTCGTGTTTGGGCTTATATTATTCGTATTGACGAGAACTTTTCACAAAAGTTAAAAATAAAAACTTTTTACAAAAAAAAAAAAACAACTTCTAAAACAACAAGAAAACTGTTTATATGCATCGGTTTAGATCTCGGTGGTTAAATCAATATAGATGCATCCTCTAGACACCGACTTCTAGACCGATGTACCTAACATCTTTTTAATTTCTTTCTTGCTTTTGTTTTCTTGTTGCTTTTTTATATGTTTGAAGTTGGATTTGTTTGTAAAATGCTACAAAATAAAATAATGCCGACTTTATAAAACAAAGAAAGGGACAGAATTACACTTTTGTCAAGGCTCTAGAAACGTAAAGCCAGCAGCCCCGAATCCTACTCTCTAGAAGTCGTTGTTACAAATCGACAGCTACAAGTCGTCAGGCGGTTTCGAAAAAAACCTGAAACTGGGGCTCTTTAGGTGATTAATCCCTCAAAAATAAAAGATCCCATTCCTGCAATGGCTGCTTTAACCCAAGTTAGTAGTGAATTCTCATCACCTAAAATAAAATAAGCTCCAACACAAGGTTACGTTATAAATTGTAAAGGAGTTCCCATAACTATATCTGATCTTAGCTGTCGATCCCACAATGGCAGTCAAACCTATCTTTGTGGAAAGTCTTTGCCAATACGAATAAAATAAGCCCAAACACGTGGTAGGTGCAACATACCGTTCGGGAGTTCCCTTGACTCTCTGTAGTCTCCATAATCAAATCAGCTCCAAACCTTCACTGTTTACCAGTACCCTCAAAAATACACTCACATGTCTGGTTCTCGATGCGTGCCTACAATATTCAAGAGTTGCCCTCGATTTCTCAGGGTTTCCAGATCCTCATCAGATCCTGGTCATCCAGATTGGCACCTTCCTTCTTTATGAAATGTCTTTAATAATAAAAAACTAGCATTGCAACCTGTACAATCCTCTGAAACTGCTTGTCTTTTATATTTTTCAAACGATCCTGGACATTCGTCTCCATGGAATTTTAATAAAATATTTATATTCAAAGAAACGTCATACCATTCTCCACGATTTAAAACTACTTTGATTCATGTCCGCCACTTTTTACAAAGCGGGTCAGATATGCCCCATGACCTTTAAGACATAATTAGTTATTTTCAATCAGATTTATGAATGATGACTATAAAATGTTGTATATAAATAACTTCAATAAAATAACTTTTACAAGGTACTGGCCTACTATTTTAGTTATATTATAAAACTAGCTTCTGCCCGCGACTTCGTACGCGGATCCTGTCCCTTATGCCAGCGACTATGGGGTCAGCAAAATCAAAGATCTGAATAGTCGCAATAGACGTGACCATAGGGATAAAAGTAGTGATTCTAATTAGACCGCATTTAAGTTGTGTGTGGCAAAAATATTACACGTAGGTATTATTTCGTAAAAAAACATTAAATAGATGACAAAGTCGTGGTGACTTAGTGGAATTCGTGGTGGTTTAGTGGGTAGAGAACCAATCTCTCAAGTATGAGCTTGCGTCTTTGATTCCAGGTCTGGCAAGTGCCTGCCAATGCAACTTTTCTAAGTTCGTATGTACTTTCTACGTATATTTTGGATACCAATGACCGTTATTTGGAGGGGATGTTAAACTGTAGGTTCCGACTGTCATTGAACATTCTTGGCAGTCGTTATGGGTAGTCAGAAGCCAGTAAGTCTTACCAAGGGGTAACCGGGTTGTGGAGGTCAGATAGGCAGTCGCTCCTTGTAAAACACTGGTACTCAGTTGCATCGTGACTGGAAGTCGACCCTAACATAATTGGGACAAAGGCTCTTGAGATAATAACGACAATAATAATGAGATATAGGCACCGCAAGACATCTGAGGCTGATGACGGGGAGTAGCGACCCCGCGGGGCTATATATACTGAGTTCTCCAGGGAGAGTATACTGTCCCCCATCTCCGGCCGGTCGGAGTGAACCATGACGGGGGTAGGTCTCACGCCTCTGGCTTGGCTTGGCCGTCCAGAGTGGAGTCGCTAGAGCAGGATTAGTGGCCCTGCTCGGAGGGTAGGTGCCTCATGGTAAGCACAGGGAGCGCGTAATCCGCGTTTAAAGTCCGCCGAGGTATCCTCACCCTTCAGCCGCTCATGTCCCTATTGCCCTCTTGTTGCTATTCAGTGACTGGTTACAGTAAGTGAGGTGGCGAGTCTCCACCTGCCGTTTTTACATGTACCTAATACATTGTCATCCACTAACATCCCATCAAAATAGCCCAAGTAGTTTTCCTCCATAGTTAGCAATAGTTTAGCACAGAACCGGGGATTGTCTTTTTTTTAACGACGTCCACCGGGGATTGTCCTTGGGTTCATTTCTAAAGTGTATAAAGGGATAATCGTCGGTTTTGTGTCACCATTTCATTAAAGTTGTCTCAAAAGGGCTTCAGCGTGTTGGCTTCGACCCCACGTTTGCCTCCCAAAAATTTGGAACTCTGTAGTCCCGAGGTCTGGAAGAGATATACAAAATAATAATGAAGATAAAACGCAACAAAGTTAGAGAGTGGAGGCTCGTGACGCCACGTCTAGGTATGTAAAATTTGTACTAAGCAGTGACTTAACACGAAATTCAAGCGTTGTTGTATCTTCGTTATTATTTGTTTGTGAGAGAGAGAAAAGAAAAATGCGTGTCCATTATTTTAGGGTTATCTAAAACAGCGGTTCCCGAATTCTTTTGGCTTCGGAACCCTTTTCGTCTCACCATTTTTCGGCGGAACTTTAGCTTAAGTAAGAAGTAAACTAAAGACGTAAATACACTTAGGTACGGCTCGTGGCGTGTGGTAGCGCACCAAATGGTTATATGGTTAGAGACATATTCATTATACTCAGGCGTAGCATGGCTATCTGCCACACGGGCCAGAAAACAATTTAGCCGCTCTTGACTTTGTGTATTATGTGAATAGTTTTCAGTTTGAAGACTGACAAAGTAAACGCAAAAAGAAATAGATTGGGATTGTACAGGTGCGAGGCGAGCGATCGCGATTTTTGTAACCAAAAGAAGAAGTTCCAAACACCCGCTAGCATTGAAAGACAGTCTGTGGTAGCCGGTACCGCGAGCGAAGCGAGCGCGAATTTTTTTTAGTTTAAGTACCTACACAAAATAAACAAAACCACTGTAAATTAATAAGGTCTCAAAAAGCAAATCCACACAAAAAAGCAAATGCAAATGAATAAGCAGCTAGCGAAGAAAGCGCTATTGCTTTTTCTGAACCAGAGGAATAAAATATAAACATCAAAGGAAAGCTTGACGGAAGAGCGCGAATTTTTTTCCGTGTTGGATACTTGAGCAATTAAACGAACTTAAAAACTCCACACGTAACGTGTAGTCGCGAGCGAAGCGAGCGCGAAATTTTCGGAATTGCGGAGGTGCAAAAATTGGAAATAATGTCACACTTTGATTTATGGTAAAAATAGCCACTGAAAATACTCGTATGCCGTGTCATTTCACGTCCTGTCAAATGTATGAAAACGTATAATCCTGGCTGGATGAAATAAGCCCAAAAATGCGGTGATTTTTGGCCGACTCGCTACCTACTTTTGCCGATTGCCGAAGACCTGGAGGTATTAAGTTAATCTACAATTTGTAAAAAACGGAATAAAATTATCTGCTGCCGTGGCCTTCCCCCGCCACTCGTCGCGAAAGTACGAGACTTACACTCCCGAGTGGTGCCTAAATGGAATTTTGGAATGCAATATTTAAAACAATTTAATTGAAAATGAATAATAATTTAATATTGTCAAAAGTGAAACGATTTACCATATAGAAATCTTGAATTTTCCACGGAACCCCTGAGGGCCTGTCACGGAACCTCAGGGTTCCGCGGAACCCCATTTGGGAACAGCTGATCTAAAAGACGGACTAATTACTTATTTTGATTCACTATACCTATTTCATAACATTCATTTCTATACATTTCAAGTGTAGTATTGCTCTTGAAGTTCCACATCAGGTGTTCCAGATCTTCGATGTTTACACGTCAATAGAGAGTGCTTATCAGATTGAACCACTTTTGCTAAAACGTCATATCTTTATAAGCTATAGTCTAGCTGGGCTCCTGGGTTTCCACATTAGGTGTTTTACATCTTCAATTTTTATAAGTCAACAGAGAGTGCTTATCAGATTGAACAACTTTTGCTAAAACGTCATACCTCTATATGCTATAGTCTAGCTGGGCCCCTGGAGTTCCACATCAGGTGTTTTAGATCTTCAATTTGTATAAGTCAATAGAAAGTGCTTATCAAATTGAACAACTTTTGCTAAAACGGCATACCTGTATATGGTACAGAGAAGCTGGGCTCTTGGGGTTCCACATCAGGTGTTCCAGATCTTAAAATTTATAATCTCAGCTGAAAATGCTCATCAAATGAAACAATTTTTGCCACGGCACCATATTTGTATCTCTTATAGTTTTATTGGTCTGTTGGAGTTCTGCATCAGGTCTTCAAGTTTCGAAGATAAATTATAGCCTATATGTTGACCAGGCCTAATACTGATACAACAAAGAAAAAATCATTGAAATCCGTTCAGTAGTTCGGAAGATTAGCGTGTACAAACAAACAGACATACAGACATACAGACATACAGACATACAGACAAACAGACAGAATTTTTTTTTTGGATTTGTGCTCCATTACTGTTTCTAAACCCCACCCAATTATTATTTTTTTAATATATTCAATGTACAGACACAGTTTTTTTACAGATTTATTATATGTATAGATAAAAAATATTAACTATTTTGACTCTCACGAAATTACTATGATTGTTCTAAACTGAACGGTTGGCGCGAAACTCACTTTTTATCTATACAGCATTTGTACGGAACCCTCGGTGCGCGAGTCCGACTCGCACTTGGCCGGTTTATTATACCAGGGCCGCGAAACTCTCGAACAATCCCACAACCTCTTTATATTGGTCTTATCTAGTGTTTTTATAAAACTTACCTTTTTCGATCTATCACACAGTTTGCGGTTTCAAGACAAAGTTTCAATTATTACGTACTATCTCTATTCAAGTCTAAAAAATGTTTCGAAAAACAGCGAACCCTATCTTAAGATGAATAGAAAAATTCTAACTTAACATAACCATAATATAGAGAGAGAATATTTTAATTTATTTACCCAAAAGGTCAATGTGCTAAAATAACCTTGGTAATGATAATTGAGTAATTGATTATGTAAATTAATTAAGGTCTTTGAACTCTAGTTACTTCACAACTCAATGATAAAAAATACCATAACAAGTTCTTCTTAGAGAATACCTGTATGGATTTTGCTAAGTGGCTGAACCAATATTTCTCAATTTTTTCTGCCACAGGGTGGCGCCACGTATGCGTCTGGTCCAAACAGCTGTCAAATAGTATGGAATTGTAGGGTCCGAACTTATTGTTTATTGAAATTCTGTTATATTGGAAGTGTTATTGATTTTATTATGGACTACGGTCAGAATAAGGTTTCCGAACTAAAAATTGAGCTAAGAGAGAGGGTGCAAAAGTCACTGGTACTAAGGAAAAGCTTGTTGAAAAATTTGTTAACACAATATGATTTAGTTTTTTTTATTTACTCAACCGCAATAGTAAAACAATAATGCAGTGCTTTAATTATAAAATAAAAAAAACACTAAAATCGTTCACTATTCATAGTAAAGATAAGCACTTTGACAGTTACCTGGACCTGACGACTCGGTGCTGCCACCTCGTGGACGCCATTTTAGAAAACCCTCATTTGAATATCTACGAGCTATATTATTATATGAAGAATAAACAAATAATCTGTCAAGGCAATGCTGTCAATACTGAAGAATCTTTCATTGATGAGTTCTCTTCGGCTGGTGACCTTTCCCGGTTTTCTATGGCTAGCATAGAGTGTTCCCAAACTGAGTCAAACAAATCCCAGGCACATTAAATTGATCCTACGTAACGTACATATACTTCATATACATAGTTCTTCCGTAACAGGGCACAACCTTCTTTTTCTCGAGGTTCTCCGGGAGATTTTTGAACCCCCAGAACATGTTCTAAGAAATCACTTAATTATTTTTGAAAATCTCATGATTATCCGTCTATTAAGTAGTTTTTGAGTTTATTGAGACTAGAGAGAAGTTGCAACAGTCTATCTTTTCTTATACTGTCGGCTGAGTTTCAAGTCTATTATTAAAAAATACGAAAAACAAATACATTGGAAAGAAAGCGAGCGAGCAGCTGCGCAAGCGTCGGTTTAATCAATGGCCAATCATTTATGTCAATATTAATTCATTACACTTTGTATGCCGAGCGTTTGCGTCTGCGCAAATAATTATTTATCTTTCAAATGAAGCGAGTAATTAACCTGGAATGTTATTTTAAATAGTAAAAAAGTAAAGTAAATATTACACTAATTTTAGCTTTAAGATTTTAGACAGTTGATAGTTTAGCGATGATAGGAACACCTACATTATTTTTAGTAGCTTCCGCCACTGCTAATAAAGCAAAAAAAACGTATCATTTTTACCTGAGATTATTTATGATTCTTACTTACTGTGAAATCACCAAAAATCGTTTATTGTAATGATCGAGTGAGAACAAATTTGCGTTTTATTCATGCAAAATAAGATCGATCTATGTAAGTGTGAAGCAAGGCTGTAATTTGAATCCAAAAGAAAATCCGGATACAAGAAAACCTTACATTACATTCGATTCAATACCATTTAATAAATAAAAACCTTCTAACATTCTTCTAAGCAACAATACACCATTAGATTGAAAACCACAATCTATTACTTTTCTCATAAATCACCCACAAGTGCCATCTACCGGCATTGTCCGAACGAAATCTGTTCAAACATGTGACGTATTATATTTGTAACACGGAGGAATGAAAGATAGCGGAGATGCCACTGGGAAGGTAGGTCAGGCGACGAGTAACATGTCTGGGTTTGGGTACCTTGTCAAATCAAACTTTTCAAAGATATGTTTTGACTGATTAGTGATTTTATTTTAAAAATAGTGGGTGGGTTCCAATGAAGGCGTGTATGAGAGGAGCTAGTAACGTTCCTCGTCCCCCAAACACCCGCATTTTGGCGCGCTATTTTTCCAAGAGATTTTGCGTTATGACATCTCCGCTAGTCATTTTGTTCTCCATGATTTGTGTGTACACAGTATTATAGTAAACAATTTGTACGTTTGTTTGTATAGTGCGCTTATCAGTGGTGACCTTCTGTGACGTTATTGTTATGCTCGATGATTTTGGTGCGAGAACTCAGTTACTAGGGAAAGCCTTTTTCTTTAGTATAAGTGGGATCATTAAATGACCTGACCTGATGATTGGGGGTAGACCAGGAGACAGGAGTGTCAAAACCTTAATGACGTGAGTTCCACATGTTCATTCTGTGGCGCTTGTGCGTTCGTATCTTTTTTGAGTAATCTCTCAGCCCCGACAGGTTATGCACCTAGTAATTACTAGGAACTACAAACAAATAGTGAATACTAGGGACACCTGGACTCTCCAGGAATGATGACTAGACTAGGCTCTGAGAAAGAAGTATGGAATTGTTAGCAATTGTCAATTATAGCTTTATTGAATAAATCGGCCGATGCTGTTTGGTGTTAAACTATTTCGAAAACTTCATTCAAATCTTGAAATGCTGGCAGCTGGTAAGTGTTATCGTGTCACGTAAATGACAGGTGTGTTTGTGAGGTACCATCAGGCCATCTGTCCTGTCCTGAACTATTAGAGGCAATAAGGGGTTTCGTTGGGTCTTCCAAAGTATTCTGCAATAGGTTATGCATTTATACCAAACCTCACAAAGAAACAAGATCATTTAAGAAAAGCATCTCATTGTTCGTTCAGGCTAGTTGCACTCTTAAGTCCGACTTAATTTGTTCTTAATACAAAGTCCTTATGCTAAGACATGCTTGTTATTCTAGCTATGCAATTATTCATTGGTTATGGTGCACTCTGTAACTATGAGCTAAATTAAATGTAATACACTGTAGTACACGTTTGTATATTTGATTTATAAGTTAAGAGGTGCATTCTCTACCAATGTATGTACTCTTCGATATGACGTCACATAGCTAATCAGCATAGCTACGAATGTGGTTTATAAGCTTACGGCTTGTTGATAAAGAGATTTCAATTAATTACCTTAATATTAGTCCAAATATTTAATATTGGGAATAATTCATATTTTGACATCTTGAATTTGCGAACTCTTTGCAGGCTCCTTCCCAGAATTTATTATTGATCACTAAGAAGTATGGTGATGTAAAACTATAGCTGTCATAAGTCCTAGTAATCCCGTACCCTAGTTAAGAGGCTGGCCAGGCTGGGAGACAGTCCCGATTATTCCCATATCCTAGTTAAGAGGCTGTTCGGAAGACATAAGGGTATCTAACTGGGTTTGGGAGAAAATAAAGGCAGTAGTTAAAGTAATAAAAATCCTGAGACTATAGTTATAACACTGAAATGTCCAGGGTTTTTTCAGTCCTTATCCAACACCGACAATTTAGGTGACGGTCCTCTGAAATATTTTGACCTACTTTAATGCACCTACAAAATAGACGAGTGGGTAAGAACAGTAGTTGCATTAAACAAGTGCACTACAGTCAAGTATGTCCATTCTTGATGACGTCAACGCGTTGCACTGAGATTGCAACGAGATTCGCTTGTTTCCTGTGAATAACTGGTGCTCTTATATATTTAAATTGATTTTCTTTTATTTTATCTTCAAGTGAATATAAAAATGGCCAGATAGTAGGTATCCTAACTCTAAAATATGGCAATTTTTTTAAAGGGTCTTGAATCAGAAATCTACTCAGGAGAAGTCGACCTCTGGAGCAAGTGGCAAATATTTTATCATCAGGATTCAAAACAATGTACCTGATTATGTAAATGAGGTACATATTTAGGTATTTATAGCGTTTCATTATGGTAAGCCCCGTATACTTGCACACAGAAAAATGTTATGATATGGAATTCATGACGTCAAATAGGCTCTACGTATAAATGAAAAGTTTTAAGGAAAATCCGTTAGGCTTAGACATTTTTAGGTCATACAATTTTATCAAGTTGCGTAGCTATGACGCAGGTACTTGCTAAGTTATATTGCGAAATAAGGAAAACCTAGCTTTTGCAGCGTTGCCAAACACGTATATGTTATAAACAAATCTAGATCTGTATTACGTGCCTTAATAATATTACAGGTAAAAGGTAAAACTTGTTAGTATAGTTAAGGGAAGAACCCAACAGATAATTTTCCTTTAACAAAAGTACATTTTAGTACACGATAGAGGATCAAATTTACTACGAAGTCACCCGTCAGAGATAGTCACCGATATTGGTCACAGCCTAAGCAAGGATGAACGAAAAGCCACTAGAAACTCACCACCCATAGATCCATGCCTGTGGTGGCCGGGAGTCGTCTCTTGAGCCTAAGCACGCTGAAGTGGAAGTGAGCTGGTCACATCTGCAGAAGGACAAACGGTCCTTAGAGCAGACCCTGAGAATGGAGACGTCATACTGGACTATGGACACATTGAAAAGTTAGGATGGTTAGCGTTTCTTGAACCCTACATTGAATAGCCATAGACTAAAGGCAATGTGACGATCATGATGATACTGAACTTAATTAAATGATACACGCTTCATTAAATGTAGATAAAACTATAGGAGATAAATAATTATCTTATGCTAAGTATAGATTTTTGTGTCCGAAGTAATTTTTCTCCAATTTTACCACATAAATTATGCACGAAGTACAAATGCATGTGCGCTTTTAGCTGAAGATGTTACATTATAATATTGTTTCTTACTAGATAATAGTTATGCAAATATTGTATGCCCCATTTAGCTCAAACATAATTATTCAAATTGTATCTACTTTGCTTTAATGATGAGAGTAGGAAGGATATGACAGTGATTTTAGCAATATTTCTATTTAATCTTTTTTGGAAATGGAATCATAATATCGGATACTTCTTATTTATTTATCTGTTAATTTTGAAAGAAGCTTTCTAGACTGCTATGACAATATTCACTGGCCAGTTGTTAATTTTTTTTTAATTTTTTCATAAGATAAAAATCCCGTAAAACCTCGATACATTTACTGACTAAACCTGGATCTATCTTGTGGGAAAAAATAAACAGATTAAATCCTAAGGGACTGTAAGGATTCAAGAACACCCGGGGGAAGGTTCACAAAACCAACACACTATTATTATATTTTCACACGAACATTAGCATGCGTAATCAGTACCAACAATATTGTTTGTCCGTCTTTCTCTCTAAGGAACTATTTATCAAAGATGCAGGCCAGTAATTAGTTTCTATTGTAAGATAATTTAGTTCGGAGCCTGCGCGTGAGTCGATCATTGTTTTAGTGGTTTGTTTGTGAATTTAGTGTTGCAGTTTTGTTTGTGGTGGGTTTGTTTTCGTTATAATTGATGAAAAAGTTAATATAAAAATATACAAAAAATCCGCTTCGCCTGTATAAAAAAAAAACTCCTTTTGGATATTAAGTAATAGTTGTTATTTTATGAACATACTCAATTAGTGGTAGGTCTAAACTAGTCGACTGACAGTTTTGTAAAAAGCTAGATTTAAATGTGCGTGCATACAACTGGGTAAAAATGCTTAACTTCTATGAATTTTAGAAATGAACCACGTTCAAAGGATAACGCTATAATTTGTATAATGAGTTTACTCAATTTTATTAAAAGTTGATCTATTTCCTAAATAAGAATTCAAAATACTTTTTAAAGAAAATAAAATAGACTCAAGTCTAAAAATAAACAGATACATCAAATAAGAAAAAAAATATGGAGTGGCACATGATCCCACATAAGTTGTTTGTTAAAGTCAAGTGCGGCAAACGAGTTATTTGATTGATTCCAATCTATTATTACTAGACTATCTCATTCATGATCATTGGACAACCATTGGTGAACAAAATAAACGTTCAGTGCGTCTTTCGTTAATTTGAGGTACTTTTTATTTTTGATGGGAAATCCGAAAGGATGACCCTTCCCGCTGTGGGTGCAGTGGGAGAGAAATAAAGTTGTACGATCATAAAGTATGTAACTATTTTTTTTTTTTTTTTGTACCTACTTAGCCATTTCATAATCTTAATATAATATGATTTTGATCTATTCTAGAGGTAGTTTTGTTTCATTAGTATTTGAGAGGAACTTATTTTTGTCTCCTAATTTTCATCATCATCATCATCTCAGCCATAGGACGTCCACTGCTGGACATAGGCCTACCCCTTAGATCTCCATAGGTACCGGTTGGAAGCAAAGTTTTGATACCTAGAAAAATGAGAGCTTCATCTTACATCCAAGCAAAACTGACAGTTTTATTTGTTTTCTAAAAGAAAGCGTAAAAATTAATCAGACACATGAAAGCAGTATTTACAACATCTTCCATTTAGAATCGTACAGAAGTTGAAGCTGCTATAATTAGTCCTAAATACTAACTTACAGTTTCATTTAATTGAGCTCATCAAGCAATCAGCCGGACGGAATGCCCAAAATTCGTGGGAAATACTTACATCTCTACAACCACTCTTCTTTGAAACAATATAATCTGCTTTGTCAAACCCAAGGTCAATAGGCTTCAAGGTCATAAAAATGCTGCTCTTTATATGTATAGTTGAACTAGTTAAAGAATCAACTGGATGTTGCCCACGATAGCATGTAAGACGACGAGCGTACAATTTGCATACCGCTTCCGCTATAACAATCTGTGTGAGCTACAGATTCATTGATACCACGTACACTATCTTCTTCGAGATATTTTAGCTCAATACTAAAGTCCCCATCCTAGTCTGCTCGCAATTTACTGAAAAACTACCGATTATCTGGCGATTCTAGTGGAATTCTTGAGAATTTTACTCCCATGTAAAGCCGAGCCCCTGCGGGATCGTTGCAAAGTTACCGCGGTCTTTAGAATTGATCCTTAAAATTAATCTTTAGAACTGAGTAGGAATAGCAGAGAGTTTAAACTTCAAACTCCGCGAACTGTCTGGTAGATTACAAAAGTTAAGTTTTATAAACTGATGTAAGACCGATATAAAGGGAGGACGGTTCGAAAGAGTTACCGCAGCTCAGGAACATAAAAGGTCCCAGAAGGAACATGGTGGGTGTTCCCTGACGCTACACCCAAAGCAGGAGGGGTCATTTGATGATCAAAATAAAAGGAGGGATGGCTAGCTTAGCTAGCTTAGCAGTAAATGATAATCTGATGGCTAAAATTACTGACCTTTTTCTTCAAACTATACAGTTTTCCTTACAAGTACCAAGAATCTTAATTCCCAATAGCATTAGAAGTCAGAAGACTATTGATTTATCGACTGTCGATGTAACTGATTCTATAAATACTTAATAGACTTCTAATGAATGCGAGGAAGGAAAGTCGGTACAAATCAAAATTTGACACATGTATTAAGGTACAGACTTCCTAATACCTAGGTCTTGTTATCATACGTTAATATTCAGCCTGATGTCTTTCCTGTAGTAGATTCTATGACATTGGTTTTGTAAAGGCGTTTATAATAAAGGGCATTTTAGGTCTTAGGACATTTTAGTACTTTGACTTGATTTTGACGATTAATGGATGGGGTTAAACGTTACCACATTTGAACTCCATACATGCAGAAAAGTATTTATTAGAAGGTACCTTCTATTTTTTTATTAAATTGGCTACTTGCCAAATACTCCTTTTATGGGATCTATCTCTTTAATTAGATAGCTGCCTTCATTAATTCCTTGGACACTAATTTATGCAGCCCTCTTATATAACAAGAATTTCAATCGTTTAGCGGGCCATGTATGAAAGCGAAACAGACTTACAGTAACCGCATCTATCATATTAGTAAGGTTTTGCTTTGACCTTTGAACGTGACACTTAAAGAGGAAGAACGCGTCTGCGCACTGATACCTATTCAATTTGAATAGTCCTTGTTTTAGGCTAGACTATGAATTAATTAGTCGCTAATGTAGGCAAAGAATCATTAGCAGTGAATTTGTGACGTGATATGATTTTTTAATTGATTTGATAGATAATTTTGGTGACAACTTTCCTTGAGAGTTGGACATGGAGTAGGATCATCAAATACGGCAACAGTTAAAATAATTGAACAAACAGATAAATTAATTTATAGCTTACATAATATTATATATGCAATAAATGCAAATAAACGTTTTATCGTGAATCTCTTTTGAGTTCTTAATAATCATCTGCCTTGGTTTTTTATTTTTAACCTTATGATCGATTGATTTTCCACTTTATGATCGATGAACCCGTGTGGAGGTTACTGAGCCATAAGCTCCTCTCTTTTGAGCCCTCAATTCCCCAAATATCGGCATGACCTCGCATGACCAGACATTCAATTTAAACAATCAGAAACATTGGCCACTTCATTTAGGTAAACTCCTTTTTAACTAATACAATGCTATAATATTGAATACTAGCCGTTTTCCCGCGATTTCACCCGCGTTCCGTGGTAACTACTGCCCGTACCGGGATAAAATATAGCCTATGTTACTCGTAGCTTTCAAATGGTGAAAGAATTTTTATAAACGGTCCAGTAGTTTTTGAGCCTATTCATTACAACCAAACAAACAAACAAAGTTTTCCTCTTTATAATATTAGTATAGATTAACTTGAGTATTTTTACTTAAGGATGTTATACCATGTAATTCTATTGATCCTATGTTGCTAAAACTGAAGATTCAAGTAAAAAATACAATTAAATTAATTTTGCGTAAATTCTCTTCGGCATCCTGAAATATTTTTTACCTTTTAAAAGTAAGAAATGCCGTTTTAGGTTTCAATCTATCAGTACAATCGAAGCAGCTTTTGCATAAGTAATTAATTTATAGTAAAAACTTTGTAGTTTAATTCTTAAAACCAAATTCTATTTAAAAATGTGAACGTCTCCAAGATACAGTTTTACTAACCGCTCAAGTTAGTCCGAGATTTGCGCTCACGCACGCACGGCTCGCGTCTCGCAAAGGAAGAATCATAATGGGTAATTTGTACGCTCGTAAGGGGAAGACGGTGTGCGTTTGCATTAGATAATACGGCACGATATTCTTCTTGTTTAACGTCTTATTTTTTTTCGTTGTTTATTTTTTTTATTTTATCGCACCATTGTCGTATACCACAGAGCACCAACTCTCGTAATACTTTTTGTAACGAGTGGTGACAAATGCTGCAAAATATTATTCGATTCCAGTGTCAATATAAAAAAAAATATCTTTACATTAAATAGTCTGAAGGATTTTTGAAGAAGTGTTTACGCACTATGCACAGGCATATTGGGGGCAGTTCAGTGCCTTAGCTGGTAACCTAAAATTAATTAACTCACTCAAGTCTTTAGTAAATAACTTACGACAGATTACCAGGTAGATTGCACCTAATACATTCAATCGTTGTACTACCAAATACTTGTCACAATAATGATGGCAACAGTGTTTAAACAACAACTACAAAGTTTAAAGGGTTTCTTCTCAAATCGATTTCTCTGTAATATTACTTAGACAAGACTGGCAGATCCTAAGCCGTGGTGTCTCATTCACTCGTCGTGGGTTAATTTATTCATTTTCTTTAAGAAACACCTTTTCAGAGTCACATATTATTTTTCCAGCATAATGAAATTAAGAATTTTTGAGTTTATACTTACGTCAATCACGTCACGTCATTCTACATGAACCTCTACTAACGCATCTAGGTATTATTGAATCTCGTACCGTACAACAATGCAAACTCACACAACGGTATCACTCACGGTCAGCAATACTTCCTCGCGTCATTGTAACTGAGTCCTCTCGGTCGCAGAAATGCTCTCAATAAGTCACACGTTACGACTTATCACTTGGAAGATAGGCAGATATAAATATTACATAGAAATTGTATATATAGGGGGTAAATATCTGGATATTATTGTAACTGAGTCCTCTCGTGGTAGATATGCTCTCAATAAGTCAGACGTGTCAAGATCATCATCATCATCATCATCATCTCAGCCATAGGACGTCCACTGCTGAACATAGGCCTCCCCCTTAGATCTCCACAGATACCTGTTGGAAGCGACCTGCATCCAGCGACCTTTATAAGGTCGTCTGTCCACCTTGTTGGTGGACGTCCTACGCTGCGCTTGCTAGTCCGTGGTCTCCACTTCAGCACTTTTCGGCCCCATCGGCCATCTGCTCTGCGAGCAATATGGCCTGCCCATTGCCACTTCAACTTGCTAATCCTGTTGGCTATATCGTGTATAGCGTGTCAAGATAGGCAGACATAAATATTACATAGTTATTTTATATACTATGGGGGTAAATATCAGAATTTGCTGGAGATATCTTTAAACAGACTGAAGTTTAACTATCACTGATTGGGATCCCAGCTCCAAAAATTGCCTGAGAATAGTAGTTCCCATAGGCTGATGGTGGAACCGCGGAAAATACATAGTGTATAATCACGTGAACCCTATGGAGACAAAACCAGAGCCTGCTTAAAAACTGTTGTTGTTAAGTTCTAAAACCACTTTCAAACAGCAAACTGAAACTTAGGGAAACCTCTTGGACCTTATGTTAACACACAAGAATGTAAATAATATGGAATCGTTACTTTAACCTAGCTCAAATAAGGGTTGATAATGATCTGCAGAATACCTTGCGTGCAGCGTAACGACATCTTCAATTGTTGAATCATGCAATAGTTTTATTTCTTCCGCAGATTCTTGTCATTAGTGTAGTTCTTGTTTGTAGTCGTTACGGGTAGTCAGAAGCCAGTAAGTCTGACACCAGTCTAACCAAGGGGTATCGGGTTGCCCGGGTAACTGGGTTGAGGAGGTCAGATAGGCAGTCGCTTCTTGTAAAGCACTGGTACTCAGCTGAATCCGGTTAGACTGGAAGCCGACCCCAACATAGTTTGGGAAAAGGCTCGGAGGATGGAGGATGATTCTTGTCATTAGTGATCTAATGTCATGTTGTGTGTGTGTCAACTGTTTCTGATACAGTGATATACTACCATGTTAATACTACACGTACTTTTGAAGTAGCAACAGCCCAATGACTAAGGTGTCGCCTTCGCGATCTAGTGGTCGTGCCTTCGAATCACACCTATTCGCTAATTACGATAACATATCTTTCATCTCTTTTTCTTTATGATTATGATATTTGGAAGCCTGGCTGATTACAATTATATTGCATCAGGCACGATTATTCTCAATCACACAGTTTTCTTTTTTGCAATCAGGGTCTGCGCCTAATTTAGAGAGGGCAACCTTTGTTCCTTTTAGAATCATTTGTGTACCAATGGCAGGGTAACTCTTTCGAACAATCCCGCAGCCCTATCCTATTGTGACAGCAATATTTTCCTCGACATACCTATTATATCTACAGTGCAGTTGTAAGCTTCGTAAACTCCGTAACAATGCAAAAAGTCATAAATAATGTCAAGATTGAAGTCTTCTGCAATATAGGGAAACCGTTCCATTTCCTTGTATATGGACCAACATGAAATAATTATTGTTCTGAAATAATGGAGGAAATCAATAAAAGATCAATACTTAATTATTAGTGCAGTAATAGGTTTCCTATATTATCTTTTATTACATTTTTTTTTTCATTATTTTATTTATGTCTGGTACTTACGTTAGTTATTGGTAAGTTTTATTAGTATAGATAATTTATTCGTAATTATTGCAAGAGTATTTTTTAGGGCTATCGATTAAACATTTAAGGCTAAGCTGCGACGGTCAGTAGTTTAAATTAACAATCTTCCTGGAAAAAGGCAAGAAAATCCTTTTTGAAATAAACAGAAACAGGTTTTAAGTGATTATGTTTAACAATCTAAATTTTAAGGCACAATGATGACGAAACCGCTTCATTATATCGAAGTATAATAAGTTTAATACCCTTAGAACGACTGTATATATGCATGTATGATATTCTGATATATGGACAGTTAAAGCTCAATTAAAAAAAAAACCGGTGAAAGATTACCAAACATCAAGCATCTTACAATTGTAACAACCAAGCTAGGAAACTTTATTTATATATTAGCACAGTAAATCTGTAGCTATAAATTTTATAGCAATACTTTATAGCTACTGTGAATAATTAACTTTTATCTTTACGAGTAGACCAATTAATAACTCCAACCACGTCATCAATAAAAGATAATTTTCTTAAGGGCTTATTACACTTGACTAGTCATCTAAATGATTCAGTCATTAAATTCAGTCAAATGTAATCGCATTTAGGAAGGTAGGTTTCATTAAATCATTTAGAAACCTAATTAGACAAACCTATTTAGACGACTGAATTTAGTCAAATGTAATAAGCCCTTTACCGTAGCAACTCTTTGAATCATCTTAGACACCAGTGACTGTGTTTCGGTTGGCACGTTAAACTGTAGGTCCCAGCTGTCATTGAACATCCTTGGCAGTCGTTACGGGTAGTCAGAAGCTAGTAAGTCTAACACCAGTTTAACCCCCTTGTATTGAGTTGCCCGGTTAACTGGGTTGAGGAGGTCAGATAGGCAGTCGCTTCTTGTAAAACATTGGTACTCAGCTGCATCCGGTTAGACTGGAAGCCGACCCCAACATAGTAAGGAAAAGGCTCGTTGGATGAGCAACTTATTGAGTCAGCGTACATGCGCGAAAATCACGTGAATTCATTACTCTCGCTATTACGCGTTAATTATCGACTATTAGTGTTGGGCATATCGATAAACGGCATTGTTATCGATGTCGGAGGACGCACTAAGTGTTACGGTAAACTGTGGTTATGTGTTGCCCAATGATAGTTCGTTTGACGTAAAGGTGTAGTCACACAGCTGAATTTACTGAAATGTAACACATGTTGTTTAGATTTTTTTGGGTTTGAAAATATGTAATAGAAAAAAATCGAAAATGCGAATCACTCTTGAAGACTGGACCGATGGTGTTGTGATTGGCGGATACAAGATTTCGAACTTACGATACGCAGATGACACCACCTTATTTGCTAGTAGTGCGGAGCTCATGCAGGCATTACTTCATAAAATGGAGCAAGTAAGTCTAATGTTTGGCTTGAAAATCAACCGATCTAAGACCAAGATTATGATCGTAGACCGTATGAATGACAATTCGCCAGAAGTTACTCGGATTGCGAATTGCGATGTGGTCCAAACATACATATATCTTGGGGCTTTAATCTCAAACAATGGTGGTTGTATTGATGAAGTGAAGCGTCGTATGGCTCTAACCAGAAACGCGGCCGAGAAGTTGAAGAAGGTGTGGAGGCATCGGAACATAACCAAAGCCACCAAAATCAGGCTCATGAGAACGCTCGTATTCCCCATCTTCCTTTACGCGGCAGAGACGTGGACAGTGCGTGAGTTGGAAAAGGGGAAGATAGATGCTCTGGAGATGTGGTGCTGGAGGAAGATGCTCGGCATATCGTGGACAGAGTTCCGCACCAATGTGTCCATACTTCAGGAGCTCGGCGTCACAAGGCGCCTATCGACCATAGTACAGACGCGCATACTACAATACTTTGGCCATGTCTCTAGACGCGATAACAACTCTATAGAGCGGCTAGTTGTACAGGGAAAAGTGGAGGGCACCAGATCGCGCGGCCGATCACCTATGCGCTGGACCGATCAGGTGAAATCCGCAGTGGGTAGCTGCGTGTCAGACTGCACCAGAGAGTCTGCTAACAGAGAGAGATGGCGGGAGATCGTGAAAAAAGCTGTGTCCGCCTCTAATGTGGACGGCTCAACGTGACCACGACCGCTCTGCCAAGAGCGAATCGACAGAGAAGAAGAAGAAGAATAGAAAAAAATACATAAAAAGTTTTGTGTTTTTTATGTATGTAAATATACCTAGATTTCGTTATATTTACCGCATTTAAATAATTGAAATAAAAAAACAGGCTTATTAGGTATGTGATAACATCTCACGTATATTTATGTACTAATTAACTGTTGCTAGGATGAGTCTAGTTAAGGAGTTTAAAAATACCTATGCGTTCTCCATTATGATTCAATCCAAAGTCCCTAATGGTAGATCTTCGACTAGAGAGAAACAAGAGTTATAAGAATACTACTACTAGTGTTTATAAGAATATTTAAATTTTACTCTTGTCTCCTCATCTCATGAATGTTTACTCATATGTATTTGCGTCAACTATTGGAGAAAACAGAAATTGGTTTACTAGTTAATTAACCTATTGTAAGTCACTTCTGGTCACGTGAAAGAAAATCACGTTTCTCTGAAAAGTTACTCTATAGTAAAAGTTCATAAATTAACCACATTTACCTATCTTTAGTCTTTACTGCTTGTCCAAGGTAATTGTTAATATTCAATCGTATACTAATACTTAGAAGTTTCCTAAGTAAGGTACTGATTTATGATATTGACGTGCATACAGGGAAATACTTCGTTACGTTCGAATAAGTACTGAAACGTCAAACAATCCTTAGAGCTGCCCGAATATTATGTCACTGTCACAATAACTTAAACTAAACCTACGTTAACGTATCTAATTGTTGTGTCAGAAAGACTTTTGAAGTAAAATTATCTGTCTGTTGTCTTTTCACACCAAAACTACTCAACTGATTTAGTCCGAGAGAAACATAGGCTACTTTTTATCCGAATGCATCAATTTGTTCCCCTGGGATGCGGGTGAAGGAGTCAATTAGTACTTAATAATAGATTGATTTCCCAGGAAAACTCTTATTGGGCTTTTCCCTTTTATTTCTCACCAGTCACCACTATTTCGAATTCTGGGATTTTTCCGGCTGATGGTAACAGCCACGCCCTCTATTACATAGGGGCTTTAAGCATAACTGGCTTATTGTCACTCTTCGGGGAAACCGGAATGATTTAAATTAAATCATTTGATTGTAGTAGACAACTCTGTTGCTGGGAAGTTTGTTCATCACCGATTCTTCCCATACGTAATAGTAGGAAGCGGTGAAAAGCTTTATTGGGGGTGCTCAGAGCACCGTGCTCTGCAATGTGTTGGATCATAAAAAAATGACTTTATTTTATGTAGTGAGAAATTCTGGGTTCACCTACATTCTGCCAGAAATATCCTTTAAATCCTGATCCCAATAGACGTTAAATAATTTATTTCTCTTAGGCCTTAACGAGCACTTTATTAGTAGGTGTCTTTTTTATAATATTGAATTTGAATTTATCTGTTTTGACATCATTTATTGTTTTATTTTCTAGTAAGAGTTCAACCAATTTTCGTACAGAATGTTATCTGTTGCAATTCTGTATTTACCCCGATAAACGACAGCAAAAACACAAAAGATTGTTATGATAAATCGTTTAGATTTTTATGATGCAATTACAGATCTTAATAATATAAAAATAAAAACATATCGTATTAGTTATGGATCTTTAACAACCAATCATCATAATACTGTAATAAGTCTAACAAAAGGTAATATTAATGGCGTTCACGGCCGATTTCGGCCACGGCGGCTGTTCTCATCTAAGGAGATCAGCCAGCTGCGCAGGACATATTATAGTGCTCGAGCATTTGCGCAGACACAGGTGCACTCCCTATTCCTTTACTCTCATAACCCGATGGGACGGCAATCCGACACGACCGGAGAGAGATCAGGCGCAGGACCGACATTTACGTGCCCTCCGATGCACGGGTGAATCAATCACCAACTTCCAGACTACGGGCTGCTTTGTGAAAGTTTAAGAAAACCCACAAAGAAATATTAATTATATTAATATGTAATATTATTATATTAATTAATTGCATTACGTTTTACAAATCCATAATTACTTTTTGAATATATGATAAAAACCACTACATATTTAATATTTAATTAAAGAATGCATTAGTAAAAAGTAAATAGGATTTCTTTTGTATGAAATTATGGTATTTACGTGTTTATAAAAATAGTATTTACCTATTACTCACTAGGTACTTGACATCGTAATTTAAGAACATAATTAATGATCTTTTACCAAGAAAACAGACAAACCAAATGTAGCAAACAAACACTGCACAGATAAAATATTAAACATGAACAAATCTAGCGAAAACACACTTATGCAGTTTTTTACTAATTCTTTTCTTTATAAAATGAGTAACTAATTAAATATACTTAATCATAAAAAGTACACGATAGCGTAAATAAAATTAAACCCACATAAAATTATGAGCGTTAATGGCGGCGCCTCACCGACTCCTGCGCACGCCGCCTTAGTTTCAGCTTCAGAGGTGCGCAAGAGCAACTCATCTCATTAGTACTGTATACCTGGACTGGACGGACGGCCGCTAAGTAAAGGACTTACCAAAAATAACCATATTTTACTCGAAAACTCAAAATTTAACGCATTTTTCATTCATTTTGCGAATTTGCATTCTGTGTGCGAACCGTTAAGGTGGACATTCGATCGGGATAAAAAAAAAAAAATTCGAAAATTTTTGGTTTGGTTAATTTTGTATCTTGTGGTCTTGAGTTTAGAGTGCATTTTTCAAATGCAATTTTGGTTTAGTGGTGTGATTTTTTGGGCTGGTGGAAAAATATTTTTGAGTGATAGTCGCGTTTTTTATCGCTGTTTTTAAGCTGAAGATTGATTATATTTACTGATCCATACATCATCACCAATCATCCACCTCATTAGAGTAATTTTGCCATGATCACCGTCTCATGATAGGAAAATTTCATTATAAGTACTTCACTGGTAAAAAATTGCATGCAATCATAACATAATCACAGTTATTTGCTGAAACTCGCATGTATCATATGCCATTATGTAATATAACACATGTTTTTTCCTTGGTAAACATTTTATATTTCATTACAAAAAATCCTCACAATTACTACAAAATTGCATCTACTAAAAAATATCTACCAAAAATGACTCAAAATTTTACTCACGATCCATAAAAGTTGACTCACCTCACAAATCAAATAAGAATCCAATTTATATCAACTTGAAACTCAGTAAACAATAAGTTTGTTCTCACTACATTATCACTCAAAGTGCACTAACATTATAAACAAAACAAGCTGCATTACGATCAGAAACTGCATCTTAAACAACGTCAAAACAACCGCCATTTAATCAAATTAAAAAATATATATATGTCTAGTCTTTTCCCTAAACTAAAAATATTTTTACACCAGTTACATATCGACTTAGCGTGCAAAGCTCCGAATAATAAAGTGATATAAATGTGGTGACACAAAAGTGGTGATATGAAGTGGAAAAGACAGACCCTGGTCTCCGGGGAGACTTCCGAAGATGAGATCGGACATAGCTACTTGAGCACTTTGGTAAGTTTTTCAGGATTAATGTAACCATTTTAAAAAAGGGAGAATGCTAAATGGTCTACCTATGACTATGGTTGGAAGTTGATAAAAATTTAATTATTACTTTAAGCATTTGAAAATGTATGGATAATATGAATTTATGTATTTGCAAAAACATTGAAAAAAAAGAAAGACATCACAATTGATAACTCTCTCTTTTTGGGGAACCGGAAAAAAGGGCAATCATTTAAAATCTGGATTCTGCCGATGAATTTGGTTTTAAGTCAAAATTCATAACCCTGATACATAAATTGGTGAATCAAGTTCGGTCCTTCCTAATTATCAAAATGATCTTAATTTTCTTCGATTGTTTTATTTTAATCGTGTAAAGAATTCGACCTAATGCATTCGAAATGATGATTCGATTTTAATTTGTTAAGTTATCAAGTGTACTGTAATCTGATCACGTGAAATATATTATGTCATAGAACGTAAGTTAGTAGCGTAGTCGTCATGATAAAAGTAAACAAATCTAAGCTACTAAGCATTCCTAGCTTAAGATATCTTCAAAAACAAACGGCTTTTGTTTGTGTCTGAGTAATGTTGCGGATTTTCGATGCAGTCAAAGTTTCTTTCTGAGAAAGTATACATCACAATAGTTTCTTAGAAATATCTGTCAAGAAAAGTGCGGTGATATGTTATAGTGCAATTTAAACGTTGATGGGAAATCATTAAATGAATGAGGAGTGTCAGACTCTTACTGACTGAAAAAACCCTCCATGTTCCTTCTTAAGCCCTTTATGTACCTACCAGAGCCGCGGTAACTTTCGAACAATCCCGCTGCCCAGCTTTTCAGGGGTCTAAACTCCATTTTATGGAGCTCTAGCTATTTTTAGCAGATCTAGCTTTGATCATAGTATTTATAATATTTAAAGCAACGCTTCTAATCATAGTTATTACCCCTGCAAATACCAGAGTAGAGCAACAATTGTGTCTGAGTAGTATACGCCCGCGGGTTCGCCTACGGTCCAGACATTAGCTGGCTAACAGCTGATTCTTACTACTTACGCGAAAGGAATGCCTGATACCTACGGGACCGATTCTCGTCTTTTTTACACCAACCTACAGCAATATATATTTTTTGGTTGAATTGTACCATTTAACTGTAACACTTAAATCGTCGATTTGACCAATGGCCGGCAATTTCGTGGCTGGGTATAGTTTGACTACCGTTTGATGGTGCACCCTCAAATTATAGATGTTATGCGAATGTTTTAATATGCAGTATATCCTTAACTCTTTTACTTTTTATATTTTTTCCGTTTGCGCCAGAAGGGTTAAAACAGTTAAAAGCTCATCGAATCTCTGCATATCTGCTTAATTTACAGTCATTCTTGTTAATAATTTTTTTGTTTTTAGTTAACATCTAAACTGTAATAGATTTTCATGCAATGTCATCTGTGATCAATTTCAAATCATTGCGAAATAATGATTCGTCTAGTTTTCTCATCCATCCTAATTTTTGTTATTTTTTTAACTTATTACATACAGACGTATGAAGTTCCAAAAAAAAAACTAATTTAGAGAGATGACAAGGTTTTTGTGGCATTGTAAATTATCAATATTATGCCGATCGCATATAAAGACTTATCAAAGGGCAATTTTCCGGCCTTGCCAAAAAAAGAAACACCTAAACAAAACTGGTTTTCAAAAACATGTGATTATAGGACACTCAATAACAATTTAATCCTTCATAAATTACTTTTGATTAGTCACACTGCGATTTGTATGATTTTTTATGTTTATGTGTTTCCAAAAAAACGGTTCGGACATATTGAAAAACTCGACTTTCTTGCTTATTGAATCCGGTATCAGAATTTTGGATTTACGGACATTTTTTATGCGAATATTGCAGTCTTGTTTGGTACTTAAATTAACGGTTTTTTAATGGTTTTGTGAAATTCGAAATTCTTGATTTCTACCCTTCATTGCGGTATAATAAAACCAATACTTTTTATGAAAGTTTCGTTTGATCGTCACCTATAATGAAAATCATGATTTAAACGTTTCAGTTAGATATCCTTAAGTTTAGATATTTATACTCTCAATTTTCCAAATTAAAAGTGCAATGAAAAAGCTATAGTTCGGCCATTCAGAGAATGCGTTCCTGACACGTCGCGATTGAACTGACGACGTAACTACATTCATTGATTATTGATATAATAATGTTGTTTTAATGCTCCTCAATTGTTAAAACGGTAAACAACCAGCAAAAATATTTTTATCGTAACTGCAACGCCATTGCAAAGTTACGTCGTCAGTTCAATCGCGACGTGTCAGGAACGCATTCTCTGAATGGCCGAACTATAATAAATTACCCTTTCCATACCCCTATTCCATTTGACCCATATTTCGGACTCGGTACCCTGTATATCAATGACTAGCTTCTGCCAGCGGTTTCACCCGCATCCCGTGGGAACTACTTCCCGTACCGGGATAAAAAGTAGCCTATAGCCTTCCTCGATAAATGGGCTATCTAACACTGAAAGAAATTTTCAAATCGGACCAGTAGTTCCTGAGATTAGCGCGTTCAAACAAACAAACAAACTCTTCAGCTTTATAATATTAGTATAGATTTTCTTATATTATTTAACTACCATAATTAACTTTACAAATATTTTCCAATCAGTACCTTAACCCTCACAACAAAAGGTTTGTCGAGAGAGCACCTTGATGACTTACTATACTATTGATGACTCGATAAAACACAACGAGATTTTAAGAGATTTTTTAAAGTAAATACGATATGTTAGGGAACCCTTTTTTGCGTAGGTATAAAATAAGGATATGATGCGATGTATTAAAACTGGTTTTTGGTTCTTTAAAAAATGGTTTGTAATGACACTTAACTTTCGTGTCATTTTTGAAGTATTCTGATAACTTTTTGCAAGCTCGGGTCACAAAGCGAGTAATAGACTCTTCGTATCATTACTATTAAACGTACAAAGCTTAGCGTTTTTCGATAAACCACGTTTCACTAGATTACGCTTTTTTTAAGTTAATATATTTTCAGTTAGTAAAACTTGTGAAAAGAGTAGTCTAAAACGGAAAATGACCAGTGAATTATTCAATTATGCTGATCACAAAGTGATGTCTTCATAGACTGGATAAGGAAAAACTATTGAATAGGATATTATGTAACTAGTGATGACAGAAAGTCATGTGATTGCAACAGTAGAACAATACCTAAATTATGACATCGATGTGATTGTAAATGCTATTATGAAATCCAACAACATTTGATACTTTTGAAAATAAGAATAAAAATAATTTTGTTAATAAGTGTCTTATATAGTACTATTTACCAAATACCAACCAATTTAGTTAAAAAACAAAGTAGAGTTCGCGGTAAACAAACAAGCTCAACGGCAGTCACACTCAACTAGATCGACGTAAAAATATAAATAAATAATAGTTTAAAAAAACTAAAAAACACGCTTTTTATAGAAAAACGAACTAAAAAATAGAGAATAAATTTTAATGAATTTAAATTAAGAAAACAGTGTTAAAAATTTCAATGAATATAAATTAATAATAGTGTGAATACAAAAAAAAAAATATTTAAAAAAAAAAAGCGTGGGGTGCATGGTGTCAATAGTTTTTTTATTGACAGATATGAGTACAGTGATTTTCATTTCGATAATATCTTAAAAAGCACCCCACGCTTTTTTTTAATATTTTTTTTGTATTCACACTATTATTAATTTATATTCATTGAAATTTTTAACACTGTTTTCTTAATTTAAATTCATTTAAATTTATTCTCTATTTTTTAGTTCGTTTTTCTATAAAAAGCGTGTTTTTTAGTTTTTTTAAACTATTATTTATTTTCTACTTTTTAGTTTGTTTTAAAACTATTATTTGTTTTGTAGAATTAAAATTCTCTTTAGTATACAAAAATTTGTCAATATTAGAGGAAACGGCTAAAGATAATGATTGGAAACAAAAATTAACATCGAGTCCTGCCTTATCGACTGTAGAGAAAAATTCTAGAAAATTTTAATTAATTTTCTTACCTTATCGACTATAGATGAAAATTATATAAATTAACAAAAATCATATTTTGCAAATTGAAAAGCCTAGAAGTCGGTGTCTATATACTAAGTTAATTTTGCCACCGACTTCTAGGCCGATGCACCTAAAATTAGTTTTTTTTTTGCTTTTTAGTGTTTTGGGAAGTCGGTTTAATTTTTTTGTAAAAAGGTTATTTATTTAAAGCTTTTCAGTGATACGAATAGTTGTCACTATCCATACAAGTGGGAAGTTCTCATCAATACAAAGAATATAAGACCAAACGAGGTATTTTACATATTCAGTTGTCGCGTTCCCTCGACTTTCTCTGGTCTCCATCATCAGGTCAGCTCCAAACCTTCACTGTTGCATAGGTCTTGTCAATACGAATAATTTAAGCCCAAACACGAGGTAGTTTACATATTCAGTTGTCGAGTTCCCTCGACCCTCCCTGGTCTCCATCATCAGGTCAGCTCCAAATCTTCACAGTTGAATAGTGCTTTTAGGCGTACACCTGAGTGTCAAGTTTTTACCCTATGTATGCCTACAACTTTTGAAGGTTGCCCTCGATTTCTCAGGGTTTCCATCATCAGATCCTGACCTGATGACTATGGGACCAACTGGCAGCTATTCCGAGTCGAACAAAAAAAGAATCACGTAAATCGGTCTATAAACCTCTGAGTAATCGATGTGTCTCCTCCTTTTTGGGAAGTCGGTTAAAATGGAATAATTTTATCAAATTAGTGTATTGTCATCGGTCCTCAATAAATCTACAAAGTTTGAACGAAATCTGGCCGTTTAAAGTGGGTCAAAATCGCGCCCAAAGAAGTCGGTTACAAACAAACATACAAACATACAGGTGAAGCTAATAAAAAGCGTGTAATAAAGGATATTGAATATTAAATAAAATATTATTTTGTTTGTAATCACATATCTTTTATACCTACTAAAGTAAACATGAAAAGCCGCGGTGGCCTAGTGGGTAAAGAGCCAACCTTTCAAGTATGAGTGAGGGTTCAATTTCAGGTCAGGCAAGTACCTACCAATAAAACTTCTCTAAGTCTGTATGTACTTTCTAAGTATATCTTGGATACTATTAACTATGCTACGGAGGGCACGTTGAACTGTAGGTCCCGGCTGTCATTGAACATCCTTAGCAGTCGTTACGAGTAGTCAGAGAAGCCAGTAAGTCTGACACCAGTCTAACCTGTACTATTGTATTGTAAGGGTTGTTGCTCAGCCGCATCCGGTTAGACTGGAAGCCGACCCCAACATAGTTGGTAAAAGGCTCGGGAGGAGATCACTAAAGAAAACATTTGAAAAACTTCTAATCGCTAAAAGCTCAAACAAATGATTCAAAGATGCGTCTGCGCACGTGATCTATGACCGAGCAAACGCTAATAAGGCCGTTTTAAGTGGCAACACTAATTATTCATCGTCAGTGATTAGCGCGGGATCATAATAATAACATGCTGATTGGTATTTCGTGTCGCTCGCCAATTTGAGTGGTATGTGCGAATTTTAGGGTTGTCAAGTATGAAAAAAATATTTATGATATTATTTATGAAAAAACCATCTTCCACAAACAGCTTCGCTCACGTCCCTTGGAAACTACTCCCGTGGATAAAAATAGGCTGTACCCTTCTTCGAAGATATAATCTATAATTTCAAATAGGTCCAGTAACTCTTGAAATTGGTGCGTTCAAGCAAAAAACTTTAGCTTTATAGAATTAGTATAGAACGGTTGAGAAGATTTTATATTATTTATGTTTTTCATTCATATCGTACTCCACCACTTTCCCCATAAATCTAATAGTTTCTTTAAATTACATGCAAGTTTCCATCCATTGTCATGATTACCTAAATAATTTTCTAAGAACATAGCATTAAGTAGGATAATGGTCTATTTGTTTGCCAAATTACATCCAAATCCGTTTAACCGTTTCAGTATGATTGACGCACGTACATAATAAATATTTATGTGTGATAAAGTATGATTCATTCGGAAGTATTTTGTTATAATCTAGTGTCAACCCTGTTAAAAAGGTCAAGTTATAATATGATAACTGGGGTTTGTTATTCTTATTTTAGGTAGATGTAACCACCTGCCAAAAGAATGTGTTGTATCCTACTCAAAAAAATATACACCGTGACTTTTTAGTCGTCTTACAAAGGTGGTCCACTCCTCAATCTATCCGACATAAAATACCACTAGACACGATTATTAATTTTATAGCTTTACTTAATTAAGATAATAGGTGCAAAGAAAAATACTGAAAAAAAAATGTTTACGTATCAAACGGTAGAAGGTACAAGATTCGGGCAGCGCTCACAACAGGGTGTTCTTATAATCTACGTCATGCATCATAATAATGAATTAATTTTTATTTTTAAATTATTCAAATCTCATAAATATATATATATATATATATTTTATATGAACGTTTACTATAGTCATTGGATACATGAAGTGGGCTGCCGTTGTAAGACGACTAAAAAGTCACGGTGTATAGATGAACTGTCTAGCTTACATAAGTTATTCTGATAAGAAAGTTATATTACTGCCAAAATTCGTCCAGAATTTTAACGTGAAAGATTTACCAAATATACAGACATAACCATGCACCCTTCGCATTTTCAATCATTTACTTAGGAGCGTCAAACTTTTACTGACTAAAATCAACCTACTTATGTTCCTTCCATTTTGTGGTTCAGACCCACGGTAACTCTTACAAAAGAAATCCTCAATAATCCTTGCATATTTAACTTTGTTGTCATGAACTTTTATAACCCACAAAGGTAAATAAAAAAACAATATGTACCAAGGCTGTCCCAAGTACTTCATATCTTAAGTTTATTCACTCTAACAATATAGTACACTAGTAGATATAAATATAAACAAACAGACTCGTGACATTATTATTATTAATAATAACAATAACACATAAATAATATCATATGACCGTTATCTGTAGCGAAAGTGATAATTACAAATCAAAGTGCAAGTTAATTATTGGTTAGCTATATGAACCGTGGTATGTCTAGTGGGTTCTAAGTCACGTGAAAGGCTGTTATACATTTTAAGTTATCTTCAATCGTATAGAAAACCAATAAATTACTTAAAACTTAGGGACTTCCGTTTAAGATGCTGTGCCGACCGCTAAAATTGGAGTAAGGGCATGGGATGATGAATTAAATCGGGTTTTGAATACAAATATGTTTTTTTTTTGTATTTTAAAGAACTGTCAAAACCATTAGTTATGATGGTTACATAATGGAATCCAAAGAGATTCAATTAAATTTAAAGCTCTTTGTATCTGCAACTTGTAGGTACCTCATCGATATCAATAAGCTTTTTTCATCCTTAGAGTAGTTGCCAAAATCACAAGTTCATTAACGTCCATCTCTTATAAGGCAATAATCAAATAACGTGGTATGGGCATGTGATGAGACTGTGTGAAACGCATGCTACAAAGAGTGTGCTAAGTATGAATGTGGAAGGATGGAGAGGCAGAAGTAGACCGAGGAAAAGATGGATTGATTGCCTGAAAGAGGACATGAAACAGAAGGGAGTGGATGTAAGTATGACGTCTGACAGAGAGGAATGGAAGAAAAAGACATGTTGCGCCGTCCCCAAATGACTTGGGAACAGGGCAGGAAGATGATGATGAATCAAATAAATATGTAGATAAGTAATAAATAGAAACATTACTAACAAGTACACAATAAAAATAAAATCTATTCATATGGAACGGTAATGAAACCATTAAGTAACCAATAAAACAATCACATAATGATCTATTTACGTTAACACGTGCAGTTTCCTACAAGCCACACTAGAAGGAATGATCTTGATCTAAATATCTAACAAATGATCGCCGATGAGTTAATTATGGGCTGCTGATGTAAAACTTGTCGGAAGTCGTGACATGGCTTGTATAGAGAAATCATGCTTCATTGTCTGTAGCAAGGAGATATAAGACAAAGAGGGAAAATTGTACGTCTGTCTGTCTGTTTCGAAAGTCTATTAAAAATATTTCTTCTTGCTGCGATTTTTTCTTCAGATTTAGGCTCGGATCCTTAATCATCCGGAACTTGAAAGTGTATTTAAAACCTAAAATGTGTAATTAAGAGATCCTACTATTATAAATGCTAGAAAAGGCACCCTTTAGTTAAATATTGACGAAATATTAAATATTACGAACTACCAGATAAATCGCCAAAACCGTACTATTCAGAATTGAGATCATAACTTACCTACATGTATATATTTTTTTATTCCTTCCACAAACCTTATTCAAACTTGCTGTCTTTGAAATTAACTTCCATAAATGTTAACCTTACCAAATTTAATGTAAATGGCTCATAACCCTTTTCGTTCTTGAAACGTAACTGATGATATCTCTTGAAGGCATGATTCTGGGTCGATTCGACCCACGCGTGTCATTATGGCACATTATGAGAAATTTATTGATAAGGATACCTTCATTGTTATACATTTTAAGGGCATTTGGAAAGGACATTTTTCTTCCAAAAAATCCTATTTTATATCCTATTTTTTTGAGATGGTTGGAGTTTGCCATCTACCTATATAAAATAATAGTAGCTAGGATAATTGGGAGGGCACGTGAAAGCGGCGTCCAAGTATGTAGTTAAAATTCCATCTTCTCTTGTTATATGACAAAACCTGTAGGTCACTCGATGAGAAGATCAGGGAACAAGAACTAGTTCCTCTAGAATACAGGAATCGCGGGAAACAGCTACTTAACAAATAAACATTATCAGGGTTCCACAAATGCTGAAAAACCTCGTAGAATGCCCTTATGATGACTCAGACAATAAGGATTTCCTTAAGGAATACGGAACCCATTTACCTAGTTAAGATTGTCTAAACAGGATAGCTGGTCGGTAATCCTTTGCGGCAGCGAATTCTAGCACGCAATCTTCTAAGGTTAATGTCATTGCTGTAGGTACTGTCAAGTCAATAATTTATGAATAGCTTTAGTAAATGGTAATTAATAGGTTGTTTTAAAACTAATTAGTCAGATTTATAACAACTTGTCATGAAAACTCAGAAGCCGCAAACATTGTTCGTCAGCATATTTCGCTATTTAATTAGGAAAGTGAAAATAATGTGAAACCGCGCCCGCTTCCTGAATTAACTATTTTCTTCATCCTTACCTATAACTACTACTTCGTATAATTACTACCTAAGCTTCTTCAGGGTCACATTTGTCTAATTTTTTACCATTTTTAATTTCATATCAAACCAGTTGTTTGAGTATGATCACGTAACACTTAATCAAACGAACAATTGTATGATTTTTGCAAATTACGATTCCAAGTAAAACGGCTGCGTAGAACCCACTAAAACCTGATCCTAACAAACACAAAGAAGGACTCCTTTAACCACGACATCCCGAAACTCCACACCTTATCCCTTTGTAACGAAACACGATCAAATAAGATACCATTCTTGGCCAGTTCACGCGAGCCAATTGGCGTAAATTGTGAAATTTACTCCATCAGACAGTATTTCCTTCCTCCCACGGTCCAGCAATTGCGTAATAGCTAAGAATTAGTCCAGGTGTTGCGTTTAATGGTTTGCAACTTGATTCCCAGGATGTGGTGTCCGGTAGACCTGGGTAAGTGTGTGAAGCTACTGGTCAAGAAGCCCGATTATGTGGTATGATTGATCACTTTAATCTAACGTTTCAGTATCCTGCTTTCATCCCTATTTTTTTCTTGTTGGCTGTCATGCCACAAGCAACCATGTCGTCTTTGACACAATCGTCCATCTTTGTTTGTTCCTTTTCCCTAATATGTCCACATCCATGTTCAGGTCCTTTCACGTCGTTTTCTTCCTATTAAAATTGCTGTTAAATAGGCATGATGACAAATTTTTAAATTCCTTTGTATGATGTAGGTATACGTCTATTTTATATGAAAAATTATTAATTTTAAGAAAATGCGAAGATTTTTTATCAAATAATTGCATTTTTCTCTGTCCACTTTGAATCCGGCGCGAAAACGCTTGTCAGTGTCATGGTGTCACTTGTGACGTCACGACTGAAATTACAAGACGCAAGTAAACAACGCTCGTGCAATAATTAAGTTTTTTGTGTTATTAAATATGAATTCGAAAGGGCATAGGAGTTGTGGGGTCACTGGGGGACCAAGTAAGAACACATCCAAAACAACTCCTGATAAGTTATTTGTGTACGTTCCTCACAATAAAAAAATACGAAACAAGTGGCTTAAACTTGCAAGGCGAGATTCAAAAGCAATATTGCCCAGGGTACAACTTTATTTTTGTGAAGATCACTTTGATGTAAGTTATTACGTAGTTCTCTAGATTCTAGCATAGTTTATAATGTAAATAACTATTTCGAGGTTAGGTTTCATCTCTCATTGTGTTTTAATTAAACTAGTATACTTACATGGAAGTTTTTACATTTCTAAATTCAGCTGAACAAAAATCTTGATTTGATGCCAAAAACTTTCCCAGCATTATGATATCAATTCTAGGCAAATTAGCGCTGTTTGCCTTGATAAATCCGGGCTCCATAACTCGTGTTATAAACAATTAATTAATTAAAAACAAAGATCGCAGTGGAAGTTCACAATAACGAAATGTGACGTTCGCGCGCTTTCGCGCGAGTTGTTTTGAGAAATGACGTCACGAGCTCTGATTGGTGTTCAAGATATCATGGCGGATTGCCTTATTTCGTAATTTTATTTTATAAAAATACATATTAATCACATTATTAATAAAGAAAACAATGCGCGTTTTATATTCCAAGCTTCAAGTTTAATTTAATAAATATATTATTTTAATGATTTTTGATTACTGTCATCATGCCTATTACCACAGGCTAAGGGAAATCTTCCAGTGTGGCGGTAGTCTACGGAGGATTTACCACACTCTGCAAACTACCGCATTCATCACTCTTTCCTTTCCTTTTCCAGATAGAAAGAATTGACGACATCCAGCTAAAGTAGTGGCCTTATGATTTTTTATAAGATTGAATATTTTGGCCCAGATGTAACTGATGGCACTTCTAACAATTTAATTTCTTACAAACAAACTTAATACTGGACTAGAAGTTCTAGTAAGTTGATGACCTAGGTAGTGATCTCGTCCGGTAATGTTAACAATCGTGGGCTAATGTAATCGTGTTAGTTAAATGAAGCTGCTTGCTGTAATACTGTGGGAACTAGGTACTTGGCTAAACTGGGGGACTACTCATAACTTATCATTTTTGTATGAGAACTGGACTTACACCTCTTTAGGTAGATGATCATGTAACCACTAGATGCCTTAGCCTTCCCATTTCCCGTCTTCCAACTTGTTCTTCAGCTTCATGGCCTGAATTTATCCTTTTGTCCATTAGCTCTTGTTTCCTGATAATGCTTGCGGAATATCCATTCCCAGAAACATTACTTTTGCTTTCGAAGCTAACGATTGAACGGAATTGGCGGGTCAAAAAAAGGATGATGGGTAAAATTGGCCGGTATATCCAATAAAAACGATTCGCATATCAAATGATAGCTTATACCCTAAGCTTCATTTTTTATTATGGGCAAAACATTGTAAACCACCGGAGAACGAAGATATGACACTTGATAGCATAGGACAGCCTAAGGACTTGAACCACTTCATTTTGTATGGGAGGGATGTTTAAGTACATTATTATTGTCAATAATTGTCAGAACGAGTCGCAGAAGGTGTCTGTGCCCATATTTTCCAAGTTTATTGAAAAAAAAAAGATTATTTAGCATTTAGTATTTACAACGTATGGTGTACGTATTCCGCCGTTCTGGTGAGTCTAACCGGCATAACCAATGAAAACCATTTGCATATCAAATGATAGCTCATATCCTAAGCTTCATTTTTTATTATGGGCAAAACATTGTGAACCACCGGAGAACGATGATATGACACTTGGTAGCGTAGGACAGCGTATGGACTTGAAACCCTTCATTTTGTATGGGAGAGATGTTTAAGTGCCATTATTATTGTCCATATTAGTCAGGGCGTATCACACAAGGTGTCTGTGCCCATATTTTCTAAGGTTATAAAAAAGATTATTTAGCAGGTATTACCTATTTACAACGTATGGTGTACGTACTCCACCGTTCTGGTGGCTCTAACCGGCATAACCAATAAAAACAATTCGCATATCAAATGATAGCTGATACCCTAAGTTTTATTTTTTATTATGGGCAAAACATTGTAAACCACCGGAGAACGAAGATATGACACTTGATAGCATAGGACAGCCTAAGGACTTGAACCACTTCATTTTGTATGGGAGGGATGTTTAAGTGCATTATATTATTGTCAATAATTGTCAGAACGAGTCGCAGAAGGTGTCTGTGCCCATATTTTTCAAGTTTATTGAAAAAAAAAAAGATTATATCAAATGATAGCTAAATGATAGCATATCCTAAGCTTCATTTTTTATTATGGGCAAAACATTGTGAACCACCGGAGAACGAAGATATGACACTTGGTAGCGTGGCACAGCGTATGGACTTGAAACACTTCATTTTGTATGGGAGAGATGTTTAAGTGCCATTATTATTGCCAATATCAGTCAGGACGTATCACAGAAGGTGCATGTGTCCATATTAAAAAAAATACAGGCAGCATTCACAACATAAGGTGTACGTATTCCGCCGTTTCAGTGAGTCAAACGGGCATAACCAATAATATCCATTTGCACATCAAATGATAGCTTATACCCTAAACTTCAATTTTTGTTATGGGTGGAACATTGTTAACCACTGGGGAAGGAATATATCAGTCCTGTAAGCCTACGACTGCCTATGGAATTAAACCACTTTGGCACGTATGGTATATAAAGAAAACCTACCTATCTTCTTATTATAAATAACGTAGCTTTTCCACCACTGAAAGATTTTTCAAATCAGTTCAGTCAAGTCCGTAGCCCATTTCATGCAAATACTTGTCGTGAGTACTTGCATGACATCATCTAATGGCCAGGATAATACATCTTGCTTTGAAATATAATCCTATGGAATTGGAGGTGTGCTGGCATCAAGCTATCATCATCAATGACTGTCGACTGTCCTGGCTAACAAGCCTGATGTGCCATATGATGAGAACTCTGTGAAAGCTGATAAACAACTTAAATAACTTTAGTCTAAGAATACTGATTAAACCCCTCATTTATCTTTGCGGACCTGACCACCCGTGCGGTTTTTTTAATATATTATTATATTCAAAGATAGAGTGATTGAAGAGGTAGGTTTGTATGTGTAATAACATCCGTTAAATAGTGAGTAAATTCTGTTTTCCCGTGCGAAGCTGGGGTGGGTCGCTACTTTTCTAATAACTCGACAACCCAAGGCCGACTATCCTGGTGCCGCAGAACGAGGAAATGCTATCTCCAATAATGGAAATAGTATACGGTGGTAGAAGTAAAAGTTTTTATGTTTTGTTTTGCTATTAAAACAATTATGCGTAGTTAAGACCGATTTTTATTGATAGTCTACCCTAGGCTTATTTAAAAAAGTGATAAGTTGACGAAAATACATCATACAATGAATTTTTCTAGTATGGATTTTATTTTAAACAAAAAAAATCGGTGCAAAAAGTATAACTCTTTTGTGCCCGACTGTACTTATTTCCGGTAGATTCTTGACATGAACCGTTTTATTTCAGTAACTATAGGGTATAAGCAATAATATAATATTCATTAGAACTTTATTGGTTATCAGGCCAGGGTTCATACAAAATTGCCCATCATCCTTTAATCAATTTTTTGTCATTCAAAATATACGCTATACATTAAAATATACGCTATACATTAAAAAAACAGTACTAGGTCCATTATTGTGTAACAATACTATAAATATAGACTTTCAAGGATAATATTAACCATTCTTTTTGTGGTCAACTTTAACTAGATATAATGCAAACAGTAAATTGTTTAGCATAACCGCAGAAATCAATACTTTAGGAAATAAATGTACGTATTTATAGATTTTTCTCGGCTTGATAACCGCGACACGCGTAATGTGGGAGCAAACAGATATAACCTGAGATTCCTCTTAAATCAGGAATATTTATTTGAATACTTTTTAGCACGCATTCTTCATTCTTCTTCTCATATGGCTACTGGTTTGTCTGAATGATATTAAAATAATTAAAACTGCTCAACTTTTCAGGTATTCAAATTAAACTCGGTGTACCAGTACTTTACATCAATACGATTAACTCTGATGATGGTATATCTACAGCTATATTTTTCCTTGCACTGAAAAGCAGTTATGGAATCAAATAATTTATTTAAGATATAATAAATAATTTATATAGAAATATACAATCAAGGTATCAACTGTCCTTATTTTATTACAAGTCTGTAGCAATCTTTTTAAATATATGATGTAATGGACTCCATATATGTAACTTGCTAAGGGGATCCACCATATCGTACGTATATCAGTCAGGCAGGTAGTTTAATTTCTTAATTATTTCTAATATTAAACTGCCAGGTAATGCTTCCTTATCTGATTTCAAATAACGGAAAACATATATTTTCTTGAGCTATTTGCAGATTTTCTCAGTAAGATTATGCTGTCACTGTACCTATAATTATTTATTTACGAATGCTTTGAAATTACGACGATATGAATCACCTTACTAGGTTACAGGTTACCTTACCAGGTTCTTAATTATGTAAAATATATTATCGTGGTTTCGCCCACTTCCTGGGAGAACCAATTTTTGCAACTGGATAAAATAAAGCCTAAGTTTTTTGTCAGGCTCTAGACTATCTGAAAACCTTTAATTTCAATCGGTTGAGTATTTTTGGCGTGACAGTCCAAAAGAGTGACAAAGTTGCTTTCGCAGTTTTAAATTAAGAAGGATTGTAGGTATTTGGCCAAATTTTAGTGTTGACAAAATGTCAAGATATGACACATAAAATTAATTATGACGTTATTTTAATGAAGTTTCTGTTCTATTTTACATAATTGAACTATATAATAATACAACTTAGTCACACATCTTTATTTTCTGGATGGTCTAAAGATGAACACCATCATTTGGCCATCACTTCAAGTAGCGTAACATTACAATGATTACTCAAAACATTTTAATCCTAATGTACTCACTAATGTAAATTATTCTACCATTTGTCGTCTGAATATTCAGTCATGTGATAGATTACCATAATATTCACATAAAACGCTCGTTTATAAACAGATTATTTACATAACTCACGTATGTATGTCCGTTTGTATAATTTCAACTATTATCTAAATTGTAAGGTGATGAGGATAAATCTTGGTTTAAGCGAGGATCGTGGTTTTGTGTTTAAGGACTAACTAGGCTAGTCTACTTCATCGTCTGTCTTGCCTTTTCCCAATTATGTTGGGGTCGGCTTCCAGTCTACCAGTATGCAGCTGAGTACCAGTGTTTCGTGATGCAATTTAAGTAGCAAGCAAAAAAATTCAAGAGCAGCTACATTCAGATTCGTAATTAATTCACCATCCTTATTCATCATCTGTCTAACGTTTTTACCAAACATGTTGCAGTCGGCTCCCGGCCTGACCTGATGCAACAGAGTACAAGTGTTTTATATGGAACTATTGCCAATCTGACCTCCTCAACCCAGTTACCTGGTCAACCCGATGCCACTTGGTGCCCCTGCTACTTTAGTTATCATAAATGGCGAGTGAATTTATAATTTGCCATCTTTCTAGCTGTCTTCTTTCACATAGCCCCTTTATTTTTAACACATCTATTTAATCCCATCCACGTAAATTATATCCTCGTTTGCAACAATCCTAATGCTAAGCTCGTGACTTCAGACTTATCCGTGTCCGTTCAGACGTAAGACCGGTTGCGCAAGAGTCTGTTGTTGTGCAAACATGTGTGAGATTTCATTAGCCGATACTGATCTTGATCATGGTGTTTATTTATGGTCATTAGGTTATTTACTTTGCATTACATTGATTATTCTATTAACCTTTCGTGTGTTTTAGACGTGGATCCACACGAGACACAATAAATTTTCATTTTCATTTTGTAACTGTGGCTTTCATTTGAACATCTTTGGCAGTCGTTACGGGTAGTCAAAAGCCAGTAAGTTGTACAACCAGTCTTACCTAGGGGTATTCGGTTACCCGGGTAACTGAGTTGCGGAAATCAGGTAGGCAGTCGCTCCTTGTAACACACTGGTATAGTAAGTTCAACTCAGTCTTGCGCGCGGCCTTATGTGTGGGTAACCCTTGTACATACACAGTGACTTTGTGTGCGTGACAAGAGGTACAGTCGGGTACAAATGATGAATTTTCGGATTCGCTACTCTCACCAAGGTAAATTATAAATTTTGACTCCATGTCAAAATGTCTATAGTATTTTTCTTTTTTCTTTTGTACATGTCGGCAAGTATTACCCAACATCCCTTCATCAATATGACTTAAACGTTCATTTATGAGTTTCATTATTTCCGTCTTATTTTGGTCGACATTATGCGAAGCAATATTATTTTTTAAAATTCTTACATTATTATACTAGATTATACGTTTTTTTACAATCTTAGTCCACACTTTTATTTATTGTCCGCGTACCCCGAGATCTAGAAAATATGTAAGGAGTATTTAATTGATCTTAGATATTTCACCTCATTTATTTCTTAGATACTGTCAACGTCAATTTGAAAAAACTTATGAGAAAATAATGAAAAACTGTAAAATGTAATAATAAAAAGCTTTGAATGTTGTTTCATTTTTTGAAACGCTACCTGACTCCTTAAACATTTTCTCCGTGAAGAACTAGACATTTTCGTAAACGACTGTACCCATAACAAAAAGCGATAAGAACACGTCATGCTCGGACGACGTCACTGTCACACGAATGAAAGTTGTATATTTACAAGCCGACGCACACATAGGGCCGCGCGCAAATCTGAGTTGAACTATCTATACTCAGCTGCATGCGGTAAGACTGGAAGGCGACCTCAACATAGTTGGGAAAAGGTTAGGCAGAGACTTGTGCTCTTTCAAATGCACTTAAGCGTTTGAAATATATTTTAGGAGTAATCGTAAGTAGTGTAAATAAATCGTTGTCAAGGATCATGCACTTATTTAAAAATAAAAATGCCATAAATTATCAATTTGGTTCCAAATACAGTTTTATTACAAATCCAGGGTTTTTTACCAATATTATGTTCTGGTCAGGGTTGTGTGCTCTCAAGCTTTTCTCTCGGGGTCATTGACACTGGCTCGTGACGTCACTTGCGCGGGCGCAGTTGCAGTTTTCTTCTTACAACCTTGGTACAACAAGTTTAACTACTTGTTATGCAATGCAGAGCTTATTCATGAATTTATTGCATGCTTTTTTATTGTTGTTATTTATAATTTTTTTGAATCGAGAGTTTTTGTCGTGATTTATGTAGGTTAAAGAAATATAAGTAAAAATATACTCTGGCTATAAAAAATGCTCTTTACTTTAAAAGAGCTATAAGCTAGCTATCTTCCAGCAAAGTCATTTGGGTCATATTGAGTATCTATTACTCCCTATGAAACACATAAGATGCACGGTTTTTGAATAAATGTGAATCTTTTGTTACATTTTGTTCAGAGTGATGGCAAATAATTTGGATTTTGCATTTCTAGTGCTATGTACCCAGGGATGGAGAATAGATATCTTACGACAAGAATATATTTACTTGGGTAGACTGATTTCAAACTTTTCTTAAGTGTAATTGACGAAATATTTCTAGGATTCGAGACAATGATAATGACGACATTAGATTTAGCCGCTAGGATAACTGAAGATAATTCATTTTTTTCGTTCATACATACGATTAATTTTAAAAGAGGATAAACAATTTTCCTACACACAATCCCTGACATAAATTCTTGAGCATACACTACCGTGCAATAAAAAGGTAACAGCGACTGTTTACAGTAGATTTTCATGCAGTAAGTGTACGGAAGGATAAACGGCTTAAGATAAATATTGCTTGCGTAGAAAATCACGTGAACCAAGGCTCTCGTTATGGTAAAGTTTGCACAGATTAAGATTATCGAGCGCACTGATTTTCACATATTTGTTGTGGAGATAACGGTGTAGGTGTATTACGTATGTTTAAGGCTATTGTTAGATGAAGGAAGTTGGTTTATTCTAGGTAATTGTAAGAGCTATATAATATGGAATATTATGTCATCGCAATTATGGTCAAAATACTTATGTAGACTACCTATAACTAAACGGTTTTTAACGAAAAAGTTGGATAACCATCAACAATCCTTAGTTGACAAACTGTTTAGTTAAACTCAATATTTAAGTTTCAAAAATTCTCTACTTATAAAAAATCTCAGAATCATCAAGTTGTTTATAGCAATTGTCAAAGAGTACCATCATCAGAAAATAGCCCAGCATCTCCAGGAATTCCATACAAACCTACGTAAAAACATATGCATTTACACAGAGACTATAAATAGTGCATCCCACGCATCTTGACCACTAATTACGGTTTTAATTTATAGTAACACGTAACGGGTATTATTAGGATTCGTTCAGTTCGCTCCCGTCCTCTTTGCACTAGATTTCTCTTGATTACTTCAGATTTTATACTGCGTCGCACTTTGTATTAGAATTTTATTAGGAACAGTCTTGTTCTGATTTTTACAGCTTTGTTTGTTAGAAGTCGGCTAGTAGTAACTTTGTGATAGTCACTTCTGCGCATGCAAGACAAATTTCGGAGTTATGTTTAATAGCAAATTAAGTTCTGAAGTTCCTTTCTTAGGTGTAATCCAGTTTCGATTCTTATTTAGGTTTAATCATCAAAATGGACTGAACAGTGAAAAGTATAAGGTACTCCAAAGCACTTTCGTGTCTTTATTTGAAAATATGTTTTCTCCCCTATAGTTTTGTAACAGAGCTGAGTTGAGATCTTTCCATAAGGACTCACAAAAAAACGTAGCCAAAAGTTAAGAAAAACCGGCTCAATAAAAGATGTTTCCCCAAAATTACCGATTGCATAAACAGTAAATAAACATGGATATAATACCTATATGCAGTATCATCTTTCCACATATGGTCATTGGTCAAACAGGTTCATGACAGCCTCCATGTCACGATGACCCGTCCCTTAAGGTGGTGGACCCAACCTGCAAGAAAACAAGTTTTCGCTCCGAAAAATGTTCGATAATTTAATTTTTGGGTTTATCGTCATCAGGTCGTACGCTGTCTTTTTCGGGGTCAGCATTTTGAGTTTTGAAGTTCTTAATATCTTTTTGAATCTGGTGAATTGTTCAAGAATGTCATTAGTCGAGTCCATATTATGTGTCCACCCTATAAAATTAGCCACCCGTAGAACATATCAAATGCAAATAAAGTATTGAGTATTAAAGTATCTTAGATTTAGAACATGGACAGCTAAAAAAGAATCACATATTTGCAAAAAAAAAAAAACAAGGATAAGGATTCAGAAATTCTATAAAATTATTTCAAAAGACATTCAGTATGATTAGAAGTTCTAAGCTTCCAGGTGCCTTGTCATCCAACAAATATTTTATGTAATAATATAATTTACAGCAGCTAGATAATCCATGGCCCATTTTCAGAGGAGTATCGTTCAATGCCATTGCTACTCGCTAATTATGCCACTTAGCGCTTTGAAACGGCCGAACTACTAGGTCAATTTGGATAAACCTTTACTATATAGTTAATATTTCCTGTAAACTTGATTCTTTCCTTGTTTATATGAAATTCAATTGAAATATGCCTTTTTACTGGTATCAAAAGAGCAGGGTAGATAAAAAGTAAACTTGGTGTTCCATCCATCTTCTTTTCAGATTGATTGTTTTACACTCAACCTCATTACGATCTTAGCTACAAGAAATATAAGAATTTATTCGTCTCTTTTTAATTTAAACCGACATTTGCCTTTCCCAAAATAAAATATACTTTTCCCAAATCTGGTCCACAGATTCGGAAGAGCTTTTTCTATTTCTATTTTTTTTTTTAATTTCACTACAAGTATCTGCTTATCCATATCTGCTTACCGAAAATCAAGTACTTCCTATAAACGAAAAAAACCAGTGGCGTTCCACTTAGCGCCTTGAGATGTCTCAAAGATAACTTTTGTAAAACTTATCATTTACATATGTTATTGTCATGTCGCCTTGTAATTGATCAAAATATTAGTAGGACACGGAAAATACGTGATTTTGTACCTAGATAAATAAGGTTGGTTGATAACTACCTGGTTTTTGGGAGATAAGCAATTGTATTTGTTTTGATTTGGCACTTATCTGAGGATTAATGTTATGAATGTGAGTCAGGCGCGGATTTGTGTTCGTCAAGTTAAGGAATTTTACCAAAGTATTTATGTAGACTTTGCTCTGTCTGTTTGTCATACTGAAATCGAAAAAGATTAAATATTCTAGAAGACTGAAAATTATTGAGAGTCATTTTATCTGCTACATGAAGCCTGTATGATTCAAGAACATTTTAACCAAGCTTGTTGTTCGCTAAAATATACACTCTGTATTCAATCTCTACTGTTTATGAATTCGCCCTTCAAAAGGTTTAGGCCAAGATTAGCAGCCCATAAATTCCTTAGTACTAAAAACTCAAATATTGATATTTTCCGATCTACCTATCTTGGGTCAACACGAGATTATCTGATAGCTACAGCAAACAGAGCCTGGATTCAAGGCTGTATTACAGTAATTAGTAATTAGCTTTACAGTATTTTTACTTTCTTTGTCGATAGCAGTTGCTTTGGCAATGTAGTTAGTTAAGGAAGTTTGATTGTAAATGAAATTGATATGGAGTCAGAGTTGGAACGGATTGTTGAAAAGGGTAATAGGGTTGTGGTTAGTTTGGTTACATTCGTTGGTATAATATATACTTCTTTTCTTCAGTTCCTTAACTCGAGTTTTGTTAACCCTGCATAAAATATGTAAACATCGAAATTAGTTTTGTCTTACGCATCCTGAAGCAGTTGAGGTCTTGAAGTATTGAATTAAATATCGGATTTGTTAAAATGAAACATTTTTGATATAGATATCCATAGTAACAGAACAATAATCCTGCCAAGCAAAGCTAATATAGCCGTGATGTTTATGATATCAAGTAATTTGCAAAAGTTTTCAAGTATCAAAATAAAATATAACTAAAGTGCCTATACATCAAACGACTTTTTCAGAACACACATTGAGAGTTTTATTCTTATTATATTAATAATTATTCACAAAATATATTTAACAGTTATTCTTTCTCCACAGATGTATGGTCGCTATCAACGCGACCTAAGCGAAGCGGCCAGAGAAGAAGCGAGAAGACTCAGAAGGCTACGGAAGAAGAGAAGAAAAGACGACAAGCTCCGGCAGAAGGAGCTAGAAGCTAGCGGCAAACACAGACCTAGGGGGAAGTTCTTTAAAGTATTAGGTGAGTTGTACAGGATCATATGCCTTTTAGACTTACGTATAACGATACTAGTCGTCAAATCTGACACTTCTCGACACTTAGTTGAGACCACAGCTGGACCGTGTAACTGCTGGTTACAAACTAAACAATCGCGAGCTTTGATCTCTAGGTTCCGCAAATAATAAGGTAGAATTTGTGTAAAATTTTTAATAACATTGGGGCCATTGATGATGTACGCTCGTGTTTCCATACATTTCTAAGGGTCAACTCACTGAATAACATTCTTAATTTCCTCAGTTTAGAGCTTTGTATTGAAAAGAGCAGGAGATTTGAGCATTCAGATTTTTTGGACAGAGTGATTCCTGCGTCCAAGATTCAGTTTCTTTAGTTAACAAGCTGAATTCAGAAAGCCATATCGCCTATCTTAGGCTGCCTTTAATAAGTTTTGATATTCCTTCACAAGTCTCTATTATTTCTTCGAAACAAAATATTCACGTGCGTGAAGTTTGTCGCAGGGTACATATGGAGGCACACGTTCGCTCGGCTGGGCGAGGACTGGGTGTTCCTCGCGCTGCTGGGTATCATCATGGCGATTGTCAACTTCGCCATGGACCGGGGGATCGCGGTCTGTCAGAATGGTAAGATTTAACAAATATGGTAATGCCGTAAAATGCTGGTACTCAGCTGCATCCAGTGAAAGGAAACCCCAACATGGTTGGGAAAAAGGCTAGACTAGATTTTATTTTATTTTATTATGTTAGGGAAAAACAAACAACTGTACATTGTTTCTTATATCTAGGTTTACAATAAAATTAGGTTAACGTACAGTCAACGACGTTTCCACATATTACAGTCGGATTAGGACATGCATAATAGATGAGGTTCTAACTTGTGTTACACCAATTGGTATAAAGATTTCTAGAAATTGCGGTAGTCTATCGTGCTATCGTTAACGATGTCATCAAATACTGTTCTATGAATATAGGATAAGTCAGTTTTGGATTTCCAAAGTTATTAAAAAAATTATACATAAATAAATACTAGATTTTTCTGTAGATATACATATTTTGCAGTAGTAGACATATTATTACAGACCTATGTAATTTTATTTGTATCTTTTCATGCTTCACGTAGAAAGATTGAAGCGGTAAGTATCATGAATTCTATTTACAAAATTATTATGTAAATAGTGAGCCACTGAACACGATTTATTTTATAAGACTACTGTTACTACAGACAGTACACAATTAGGGTATTTATGCATCTTATCCAGGTTATAATATCTGCGAAAAAGCTGATCCCTTTTAACAATACTTGCAATATTTAACTGCAATAGCACTCTCACCTAACTCCTTCTCCAATAAATTCCAGCTCGCATGTGGATGTACAACGACCTAGCGACGTCTACGTTCAGTCAGTACGTAGCGTGGGTGTCGCTGCCAGTCTGCCTCATACTCTTCGCGGCTGGCTTCGTGCACATCGTGGCTGCCCAGAGCATAGGTAAGGAAGGAAGAAGAACTTCTCCATCATTCCAGCTCGCATGTGGATGTACAACGACCTAGCGACGTCCACGTTCAGTCAGTACGTAGCGTGGGTGTCGCTGCCAGTCTGCCTCATACTCTTCGCGGCTGGCTTCGTGCACATCGTGGCTGCCCAGAGCATAGGTAAGGAAGGAAGAAGAACTTCTCCATCATTCCAGCTCGCATGTGGATGTATAACGACCTAGCGACGTCTACGTTCAGTCAGTACGTAGCGTGGGTGTCGCTGCCAGTCTGCCTCATACTCTTCGCGGCTGGCTTCGTGCACATCGTGGCTGCCCAGAGCATAGGTAAGGAAGGAAGAAGAACTTCTCCATCATTCCAGCTCGCATGTGGATGTATAACGACCTAGCGACGTCTACGTTCAGTCAGTACGTAGCGTGGGTGTCGCTGCCAGTCTGCCTCATACTCTTCGCGGCTGGCTTCGTGCACATCGTGGCTGCCCAGAGCATAGGTAAGGAAGGAAGAAGAACCTCTCCATCATTCCAGCTCGCATGTGGATGTATAACGACCTAGCGACGTCTACGTTCAGTCAGTACGTGGCGTGGGTGTCGCTGCCAGTCTGCCTCATACTCTTCGCGGCTTGCTTCGTGCACATCGTGGCTGCCCAGAGTATAGGTAAGGGAGAAGTTAAACGGAGTTTGTTTCAGTGTCAGAAATACTTTTTGGCGTTTCAGAGGCCGTTAAGCGGATTTGCGAAAACTCTGCGCTAAGATTTGTTAGGTGACTAAATCTATTAGAAGAAAAATAACACAATATTGGTCACATCAGGGAAAGCTCAAACTTGCCAAGGTACTAAAAACTCCAGATGTCGAATTGGGAGAATACATTTCTCCTATGTTGAGGAGATGAGGTAAAACGAGTAGAAAATGTTGATAATGGAAAGCAAGCAAGCGCAATAAACAGATGTCATCTTGCAGAAAATAGTTTCTGTAGAACAGATTTCTTAACTCCAACCCAAAGTTGATTTAGAAGGACTTCTTTATATTATGAACGACAACAAAGACCAAGACTTTCACGTAACGTCCCGAAGATGTTATATCAAAACAACAGTTATTTATAAAATGTAGGCAAGTTGTATGTAATCGTACTAACCAATGATTTTTTCCAACAGGTTCAGGTATACCTGAAATGAAGACAATTCTCCGAGGAGTACATCTGAAAGAATACTTGACGTATAGAGCGATGATATCGAAGATCGTCGGTCTCACTGCCACACTGGGGTCCGGTCTACCGCTGGGTAAAGAGGTCAGTAGCACAACCTTCGTTATATACCTACCTGATTTTTGGAGGGTCCAAGAATTGATCAGCAGTTTATATCGTCTTATCAAGGCTTTTAGGCTTAGGCTGAAGGGATTGAATTCTGGAGCATGGGGCCTGAATCGTCAAGGAGAGGACTTTTTATTGTTACAATGGTTGGCTTTATTTAATTGATGGTTCCATAACTGAGCAGACTAAATTATTTATCTAGAAAGCAAATCAACAGTATTTAGTATACTAGCCGTTTTCCCGCGCTTTCACCCGCGTCCCGTGGGAGCTACTGCCCGCACCGGGATAAAATATAGCCGATGTTACTCGCAGATATTATCGCTTCTAATGGTGAAAGAATATTTAAAATCGGTCCAGTAGTTTTTGAGTTTATCCATTACAACCAAACAAACAAAGTTTTCCTCTTTATAATATTAGTATAGAAGTTTTTGAGTTTATCCATTACAAACAAACAAAGTTTTCCTCTTTATAATATTAGTATAGATTAACAATGGCTGTAAGCTTATATAAACAACCATTCTTATCCAAAAAATATCATCCAGTACTCCAAATCTCTTAAGAACTAGTTAAATTCCAACTCCTACTTTATCTCTCCAGGGCCCATCAGTCCACATAGCATCAATGGTAGCAACTCTCCTCTCGAAGCTGGTGACGACCTTCCAAGGCATCTACAGCAACGAGTCTAGGACCAGTGAAATGTTAGCCGCCGCCTGCGCTGTGGGCGTGGCTTCTTGTTTCGCAGCCCCAGTCGGAGGTAAGACTACGGTCTACTTACCTCATCACCCTTACTTTTTGTAGGCATATGTACACAACTAGGGAGATGTTAGCTGCGGCCTGTGCTGAAGAAGTGGTCTCGTGTTTCGCCGCCCCTGTCGGAGGTGAGACCTTGGTCTACTCGTCTCATCATCATCATCATCAAATCTAGCTTTAGAAACTTAACTACTCAATGGGCATGGTCTCGTGCTTCGCCGCCCCTGTTGGAGGTGAGACCTTGGTCTCCTCGTCTCATCATCACTTTTCGTGGCTATACATAAAGAACTAGTCATATGATGTTGTGGCCAGCGCTTTGTCAAGAGTGCTACCAATAGTCAACCGCTAGCGGTTTCACCCGTGTCCCGTAGGAACTACTCCGTGCACCCGGATAAAAACCTCATAGCCTCCCTGTATGTCTAAATGGGCAATCTAAAACTCGAACTTGAATCAATTTATCAAATTGGACCAGTAGTTCCTGAGAGAGCATTCAAACAAGCAAACTCTTCTGCTTTCTTATATTAGTTTTCATTCATTCAGATGCGTCGAAAAAAGACACATCAAGATCCAGAGTCTTATAAATACAGTTTGACCATTTAAACGAAATGATTGTTAGCAACCTTAAGTATTATATCTCGGAGACGATGTCAATTGTATTGCCATAAATTAATGAAAATTCAATAAGCAATTGTGTTCATCTCGTGCGTAAACACGTGCCGTACCTTAAAGTGGGTCATTGACGAATCAGGAATTAAGAAGATGGAGTTCTTCATCATCTGGCTAGTCTAAGACGAACTTTTTTATCATCTGCCTAGCCTTTTCCCTATCTTGGAGTCGGCTTTTTGGCTAACAGCATGCATCTGAATATTTGTTTTCTAAATAGAATAGCTGCTTCCCACAGTTTTACCAGCGTCCCGTAGGAACTGCTTCTACTATGTTACTCGAGAATATTGTGGTTTTCTAACAATCGAATTTTTTTTTTTCCGGTTCAGTAGTTTCGGAGCCTTTGGACCCTAAAAATGTTTCCTCTTTATTAAAATACATAGTTATAGATAGACCACTTCCTATCTAGCCTTCAGAACCTAGTTACTTTAACTCTTCGGTAAAACTGGTTTCTGTAAATTATAATAAAATAGATAACTAATAAAAAACCGTGTTGTGTTCCAGGAGTGCTGTTTTCAATAGAAGTAACGACGACGTACTTCGCCGTACGAAATTATTGGCGCGGATTCTTCGCTGCGTGCTGTAGTGCTATTGTAAGTATTTCATATGAATACCAGCTGTTTCATGGGGGTGCTTGCCGCGCCTGGATAAAATGTAGCCTATGTCCTTCAAACCTTCTCAAGCTCTAGTTAGACTATCTCCACCTTATTATAAAACGTGTTATAGTAATGGGTTTAGTCCAGTAACTTTGTTCGGGACGGTGGTTTAATCGTGGTACAAAAGCTGGTACTTTTTTTAAACCACGTTTTATAATAAGGTGATATGTGTCCAAAATTGTATTTAAATCGGTTCTGTAATTTTGGCAAAAAGATTATTTACTTTAAACGGTCTAACCGTCATTTGTTTTTTAAGGTTACGTTCACACTCTGAATAAACGATTTGCTGTAAGCAAAAGTTTGCCATTCGACGACAACTGGGCTGTATGACAAATGTAAGGGACATAGTGGACTGAAATTGAATAATTTATTGTAATTATCGTACACAATATGGTGTACAAGGACTAATATGAGTCTTGTAATAAGTAAATATAAGTTATGCGTGCAACCTTCATACCATTTTGATAGGCGTTCCCTGCCAATCAAAAGTCAATTTACACCATTACTCACCTATATAAAGCTCATAAAAATAAAGCATACTCACGTTTATATCCAGAAATGATCAAGCAATACATTTGTTTATACCAGAGATATCTAGTTCATTAAATAACAAAATGGCGCACTCATTAATGTTAATTGATGAAGAAATTCTGCGCATTGTGGGTCGCGAGTTGTGTAGCTTTTTATAGACTCGTTTTGTTTAGAGTTAATTGTCTACGTTCCTGAGTAAGAATATCAAAATGATGCTTTGCAACGCAATGGGAGGAAAATTTAGACGCCTTTGCAGAAGCTTAGAACAAAAAAAAACATTCGAATTGATAATAAGCACCTCTTCTTTGGGAAGTCGGTGAATAAATGGAAATCGCTATACAGGCACAGTTTCCGTAAGGCAGCTTTTCTTGTTTGAAGTTGGCTACTAGTATCTTAACTTTAGTCAAAATGTGTAAACAAAACACTACTGCGTACAAGGCGTGGAATGGCAAAGTTATTGACTTTGTGTGTTTATATGTTCATTCATAAGTGGCTCCCGTGTCCCGAGGAAACTACTTCTCTCATCCGGTTAAAATGTAGCCTATGCCCTTTATCAGACTCTAACTTAAAATCTGCAGTTGTCTTAGCGGGAAAGCGCTAAAGACAGACTTTGTAGTACGAATGATAGATACTTAATTTCATGTGTGAATCAGATAAACGACTGGCTATGTATACATAGGTAGGTGCTTAGATGGAAGATTTTATTTTTTGTTTTTGATCATATTACCTTGACAAACTACAACTATTTAACATATAACTATTTCATTCACAGATGTTCCGTCTCCTGTCAGTCTGGTCAGGCGCAATGCCGACAGTGAAGCCCCTGTTCCCGACCAACTTGCCGCAAGACTTCCCCTTCGACCCTCAGGAGTTTGCTGTCTTCGTACTCTTGGGGTAAGGGATATTTTACAAAATGATTAGCTGCTCCCCAAGGTTTATCTGATGGTACACAATGGACTCCAGAAGGAACATGGTGGGTTTTGGTCAGTGAGAGTCTGACACTCCCTCACGCTGCACGCACAGCGGGAGGAGTCATTTGATGATTTCCTATCTCAAGAAAAAGGGTTTCTTTGCGATCAAAAAATAAAATGTGGATTGTCCGTTGATAAAGGACGTATCACGTGACTAGAAACATGATAAATATTTGGCAATTCTGTAAAGTTTTTTATTTTTGAAAGAATCATATCTCATTAGCATTACAGCTTTTATTTCACAATATTCATCAAAGCAAATTGTTCTTTATTCAGTTAGCAACAGAGTTGTCAATCCCAATATTTTATTAATATTTTAATTTTATGTTTCAGAATAGTGTCCGGTCTTCTGGCAGCTCTATGGGTGTTCCTACACAGACAATATGTGCTGTTCATACGAAATACTAAGTCACTCAGCAATTTCTTGCAGAAAAAGTAAGTATTTACATATTATGTATCTAGTTTAATATTTTGGTAAATCTACAACTGTACACTAACATTTTTTAACTGATATTGTTGCGTAAAGACAGTCGTTATTAGGATAATGTTCTATCAAATAGGAATAGTTTACTGTAAAAAAAAAAATTGAAATTGTAATAATTTCACAATAGTGCTTCAAACACTAAAGTTCACCGAAAACACAAACATCTATTTTCTTAAAGCAATTTTTTTACTTAAGACAAAGGGCTTAAGTTGATTATTAACTATACGAATGTAAAAGTACCTAACAACACAAAATAACATTAAATAACCATCTTATTGTTTATTTCCAGTCGTTTCATCTACCCTGGGTTCATAACTCTAGCGGTGATGTCCATACTGTTCCCGCCCGGCATCGGCAAGTATATGGCGGCTGATCTCGGAAACCAGGAACAGGTATGTTTATAATATTTTTTAAGTATTTTCCGAAATGTTTAGTCACATAAGAACCTATAAATAACAGGAGTTAATATATACTTACTTCATGTAACAATAAATGATAGGTCTACATCAACGGAGATGATGTGATTTTTGTTCCGGGTCGGGACGAAATCGCTAAAAACGATAACGAAGACTGGAGTCTGTTAGTGGTGTTTCACCCCCGTGCCTTAAACATTTCCTTTTCCTGAGAATACCACATCAGCAGCCCCGGATCTTCAATTTTTCTTAGGCGGGGCAAAAACTGAAAAATGCCGCCCCGTCTACCTACCTACTTATGTTTATTTCACCAACTGACTTTTAAAAAAAGTGTCCAAATCATTGTAAGCTCAAACTGTTGGCCAGGTTTATGTTATGAAAGTCGAGACAGATTAATGTACACAAAAAGTTAATAAGTTTTAAAAAGCGCTTTTTTGGAAGCGCAAACTTTTTTGTTTTTGAGGACTCCATAAAAATTTTTATGCTACATTTGACTTATAAAAGGTTAGACAGCTTGGATTTGACTTATGAAGTTAACAACGCAATGTTTGCATAATACTTCGCGAGCGAAGCGAGCGCGAAATTTTTTGAGCCTGCGACACAAAAGTTCCTGATTAAGTACTGCTAAGCAACAAGTAGTAACTTTTTTTAAGTTATTTTTTTGTTGTTGTGTAAGACTCACAAATTAAACTGGGAATTATGTACAAATAAAAAGAAACCGTGATTAGAGCGAGTGTCATTTGTGTTTGTTGATTCGGTGCGTCAATAAAAATAATAAACCATCAGAAAAACAGGACATACACTGTCATTTAGCCGCGAGCGTAGCGAGCGAGAATTTTTTCACTTAGTTGCAGGATGTTAAAAGTGAAAAATAATCAACATGATCAACTAAACAAAGCGAAGGCGACTTTTTTAGAAACTTCGCTTGTCAGTATCATGATACAATGGAACTTCCCTATCAAACGGGTGTAAAAAAAAAAGAATTGCCTGGTGGTGGGGCGTCCCGCGGCGCCCCTGAGACCGAGGCGCCCGGGTTATTCGCACACTGCACCATAGGTTAAGACGGCCCTGTAGGTAACTATTATGGTAATCTGTGATGTAGGATTTAAAATCAGTCAGCCTGATTTTGCCGCCCTCTGAATTTGCCGCCCGGGGCATGGGCCCCGGCTTGCCCCCCCCTAGATCCGGGGCTGCACATCAGGGGCTGTCAGGCGGGGTTCGAGAAAACTTTGACACCAAGGCTTTTAGCAGATTAAACAAGTAACTCACTCGATAAGACCTCAAAAACAGATTTTACAAAAATTCAGACTCTAGAGAAGTGGTCAATAATGATGACTTCCCATGTAACAAAAGTCCTCACGTAATCAACTTAGGATCAGTAAGAAGAAATAAAGACACTTAATTTTAATCCCTATTCCTCCTACAATAAAGCTCATTATGTTTGCAGGTGCTCTCCCTATTCTCCAACTTCACGTGGACGGACGAGCTGACGGCCGAGCAGGCGTCGGTAGTGTCGCACTGGCAGACGCCTGAAGTGGATCATTTCGGATGTCTTATTATATACTTCTTTTCTATTGTGAGTATTACAATTATTGTTATTATTGTATATTTTGCGTAGTTTCAAAAGTATATTATTTTAAGGGCTGATTTTTCAATCATCTGAGGAATAAATATGGCTGTTTGACATATTTTCCATACAAAAGCTGTCAAAACGTTAAAAATATTCCTCAGATAGAAGTTATCTGGCGATTGAAAAATTAACCCTTAATCGTTTATATTGCAAATACAGTTGAATAAATATTTAGCTAGTATTTTGTTATCAGTGACATTCCTCACGTTTTGGGAAAGGCACAATGTTCAGTATACATATAATGTTCTATGCGATGTAATGAGTGTGCATGCACTCATTACATCTTCAAGTCAATTCAAGCTGATCTCATTCTTGTTTTTCAATACCTAACATGCCTAAAACACTTCATGCTCGCAGCGCTTTCTCGCTCTTGTAACTTTTTCATCGCTGAAATAGGATAAATGGATGTTTCCCAATGGTTGTCATCCAGTATGTCATTTAAACACTTTTTTTTTCGGTATTTATCTCCATTGCCAAAAATGTCCATTGCGAAAATAAATAATTCTAACTCAGATTTTTATAACGTGTTCGTCCCCAGTTCTTCCTAAGCCTGGTGTCGTGCACGCTGCCGGTGCCGGCGGGCATCTTCGTGCCGGCCTTCAAGATGGGCGCCTCCCTCGGCCGCTTCACCGGCGAGCTCATGCACTACTTCTGTCCGCTAGGGGTGGCTTACGGGGGACATATACAGAAGATATTGCCCGGTATGTACTACAGTTATACTATTGTGATACCCAAAGATTGGCTAATTATTATCTTTGAGTAGAAATAAGACTTTTCCTCCTTGCAGTAAGTTTTTGTAAAGCAACAGAATGCAATACGATGACATTACATAACATTCTTCAACTATCTATAGAATACTTTTGGCTATCGAATGTTGACTACAAACGTTTAGAAACGTTACTCCACAACAAAAAGCAAAGACCTTTTAATCGTATCGTAGAGTCGTTGTTATGTAATGTTATACCTGCACTACACAATTGTTAAAAAAAGTTACCTTGATTACTTGGTCAAAATTCTGTTTTTTGGCCAACAATAAGAAGGGATGTATAATAAAAAATAAACATTCACAAATGAAAATACAATTAATACTTTATCATTATACTCTCTAATTGTCATGGGACAATAAGTTCACCTATCTATTATAAATGATGAACATGAATTTGATTTGGCAGGCGGCTACGCGGTGGTGGGCGCGGCGGCCTTCACGGGCGCCGTCACGCACACCGTGTCCACCATCGTCATCGTCAGCGAGATGACCGGACAGGTACCTGTGTATTTGTTTTATACTAGATATTTATATATTTATTGATAATTTTTCTACATAGTATAATTTGTGAAAGGGTTAGGGAAATTGCAGAATTTGATTCTGAAATATAAGAACGCTGGCACACTAGCGGTTTTTCCGGTCAACAATACTGGTTTCGTACGGCGTCGTAGGGTCATGGCACATTATACCGGCACCGCAACAGCACAGCGGCAGCACGGCGTCGCCTCTAATTTAGACTACGGCTAGCTGCCAGCGCGCTAACCACGCGCTGTCCGCACGGTGCCCGCGCGCCGCCCGCGAGGTGTAAGCTTGCTGTCACCGCAAACACAATATTATTTTAAGACAGTTATGATTGAACAATGACGTTGTTTCGCTGCCGGCTCGGAGTCGGCGCGCAATTAGCACGCCGTGGCGCGCTGTACGCATGAGCACCGCTCGCTTGCAGCACGCGGGCGGCGAGTCGAGTTGTGTGGTAGCGGCAAGCGCGCTGTACGCATGAGGACCGCTCGCTTGCAGCACGCGGGCGGCGAGTCGAGTTGTGTGGTAGCGGCAAGCGCGCTGTACGCATGAGGACCGCTCGCTTGCAGCACGCGGGCGGCGAGTCGAGTTGTGTGGTAGCGGCAAGCGCGCTGTACGCATGAGGACCGCTCGCTTGCAGCACGCGGGCGGCGAGTCGAGTTGTGTGGTAGCGGCAAGCGCGCTGTACGCATGAGGACCGCTCGCTTGCAGCACGCGGGCGGCGAGTCGAGTTGTGTGGTAGCGGCAAGCGCGCTGTACGCATGAGGACCGCTCGCTTGCAGCACGCGGGCGGCGAGTCGAGTTGTGTGGTAGCGGCAAGCGCGCTGTACGCATGAGGACCGCTCGCTTGCAGCACGCGGGCGGCGAGTCGAGTTGTGTGGTAGCGGCAAGCGCGCTGTACGCATGAGGACCGCTCGCTTGCAGCACGCGGGCGGCGAGTCGAGTTGTGTGGTAGCGGCAAGCGCGCTGTACGCATGAGGACCGCTCGCTTGCAGCACGCGGGCGGCGAGTCGAGTTGTGTGGTAGCGGCAAGCGCGCTGTACGCATGAGGACCGCTCGCTTGCAGCACGCGGGCGGCGAGTCGAGTTGTGTGGTAGCGGCAAGCGCGCTGTACGCATGAGGACCGCTCGCTTGCAGCACGCGGGCGGCGAGTCGAGTTGTGTGGTAGCGGCAAGCGCGCTGTACGCATGAGGACCGCTCGCTTGCAGCACGCGGGCGGCGAGTCGAGTTGTGTGGTAGCGGCAAGCGCGCTGTACGCATGAGGACCGCTCGCTTGCAGCACGCGGGCGGCGAGTCGAGTTGTGTGGTAGCGGCAAGCGCGCTGTACGCATGAGGACCGCTCGCTTGCAGCACGCGGGCGGCGAGTCGAGTTGTGTGGTAGCGGCAAGCGCGCTGTACGCATGAGGACCGCTCGCTTGCAGCACGCGGGCGGCGAGTCGAGTTGTGTGGTAGCGGCAAGCGCGCTGTACGCATGAGGACCGCTCGCTTGCAGCACGCGGGCGGCGAGTCGAGTTGTGTGGTAGCGGCAAGCGCGCTGTACGCATGAGGACCGCTCGCTTGCAGCACGCGGGCGGCGAGTCGAGTTGTGTGGTAGCGGCAAGCGCGCTGTACGCATGAGGACCGCTCGCTTGCAGCACGCGGGCGGCGAGTCGAGTTGTGTGGTAGCGGCAAGCGCGCTGTACGCATGAGGACCGCTCGCTTGCAGCACGCGGGCGGCGAGTCGAGTTGTGTGGTAGCGGCAAGCGCGCTGTACGCATGAGGACCGCTCGCTTGCAGCACGCGGGCGGCGAGTCGAGTTGTGTGGTAGCGGCAAGCGCGCTGTACGCATGAGGACCGCTCGCTTGCAGCACGCGGGCGGCGAGTCGAGTTGTGTGGTAGCGGCAAGCGCGCTGTACGCATGAGGACCGCTCGCTTGCAGCACGCGGGCGGCGAGTCGAGTTGTGTGGTAGCGGCAAGCGCGCTGTACGCATGAGGACCGCTCGCTTGCAGCACGCGGGCGGCGAGTCGAGTTGTGTGGTAGCGGCAAGCGCGCTGTACGCATGAGGACCGCTCGCTTGCAGCACGCGGGCGGCGAGTCGAGTTGTGTGGTAGCGGCAAGCGCGCTGTACGCATGAGGACCGCTCGCTTGCAGCACGCGGGCGGCGAGTCGAGTTGTGTGGTAGCGGCAAGCGCGCTGTACGCATGAGGACCGCTCGCTTGCAGCACGCGGGCGGCGAGTCGAGTTGTGTGGTAGCGGCAAGCGCGCTGTACGCATGAGGACCGCTCGCTTGCAGCACGCGGGCGGCGAGTCGAGTTGTGTGGTAGCGGCAAGCGCGCTGTACGCATGAGGACCGCTCGCTTGCAGCACGCGGGCGGCGAGTCGAGTTGTGTGGTAGCGGCAAGCGCGCTGTACGCATGAGGACCGCTCGCTTGCAGCACGCGGGCGGCGAGTCGAGTTGTGTGGTAGCGGCAAGCGCGCTGTACGCATGAGGACCGCTCGCTTGCAGCACGCGGGCGGCGAGTCGAGTTGTGTGGTAGCGGCAAGCGCGCTGTACGCATGAGGACCGCTCGCTTGCAGCACGCGGGCGGCGAGTCGAGTTGTGTGGTAGCGGCAAGCGCGCTGTACGCATGAGGACCGCTCGCTTGCAGCACGCGGGCGGCGAGTCGAGTTGTGTGGTAGCGGCAAGCGCGCTGTACGCATGAGGACCGCTCGCTTGCAGCACGCGGGCGGCGAGTCGAGTTGTGTGGTAGCGGCAAGCGCGCTGTACGCATGAGGACCGCTCGCTTGCAGCACGCGGGCGGCGAGTCGAGTTGTGTGGTAGCGGCAAGCGCGCTGTACGCATGAGGACCGCTCGCTTGCAGCACGCGGGCGGCGAGTCGAGTTGTGTGGTAGCGGCAAGCGCGCTGTACGCATGAGGACCGCTCGCTTGCAGCACGCGGGCGGCGAGTCGAGTTGTGTGGTAGCGGCAAGCACGCTGACTGCTCGCCGTTGGCTTTTTCATATTGACATTACGAAATATATTATAATATACACGATTTAATGCTCTAAATTGAATGACAACTTAAATGCTGGTGTGGTGCGGTGCTGTTGCGGTGCCGCTATAATGTGCCATGACCCTTATCGCGCATATAAGAGCGACAGCAATAATATTGATAACACAGATACTAACAAAACAAAAGATGCCGTCTGGAACAGCACAAAATATTTTTGTTCTGTTTGCAATATGTATGCGAGTACACGCTTGGATTAGCTTTGCCATACAAAAATCCGCAAATATATAAACGCTGTTAACGTCTCCAAAAAAAGGCACTATTTTGCGTAGGTGTCTTGTTCTTATTTTATTGGTCTGTCTTTTTCTTTGCTATTGTCTATGCGTCATGTTTTCATACGTAATTGTATTTTGTTTCTTCTTTCTATTTATATAGAAGTTTGAAAGCAATGTCCCTCAAAAATATTTTTCTTACATTTTTACAAATAATTTTCTCCCGACTCCCAGGTAACACATCTCCTACCAATAATGGCGGCGGTGTTAGCTGCCAACGCGACAGCCGCCCTACTGCAGCCATCCTGCTTCGACAGCATCATACTCATCAAGAAGCTGCCCTATCTACCTGACCTTCTGTCTTCTGCTAGCCGTAAGTTCACTTTGTGGTTTTAAATCAATTATCGTATACCTTGCCTTTTACCAGCTTAATTTCTTATGTAAGGATCGGCTTCCAGTCTCACTGGAGTAGCCTAGTTCCATATGGCACCGACTGCATTTTCACAGTTAACAAAAAAATTGCCTAAGTCCAAAATACTATTGCTGAATAGAAGTGTCCAAAAATATATAAATTCTTAACAGACCAACATGTCAATGTAATGCAAAGTAAAATAAACCTAGCTTACAAAAAAGCACGATATTAATGGGAGGGAAAAACAAAGCCTCCCCTTCGAGAAATACTTTTGGAGCCTTTAAATGCAGTCCATAATGTAGACACACAAGTAATAAGACGAGGTGGCCGAGTGGTTAAGGCGTTGGACTGCTATAGTTCGGCCATTCAGAGAATGCGTTCCTGACACGTCGCGATTGAACTGACGACGTAACTTTGCAATGGCGTTGCAGTTACGATAAAAATATTTTTGCTGGTTGTTTACCGTTTTAACAATTGAGGAGCATTAAAACAACATTATTATATCAATAATCAATGAATGTTATAATTTTGTGCCAAACTGAGTGTCAAATAACTTGGTAAACAATATTTTTCTAAATCTATACTGCGCTATTACAAGGTTATGTCAGCGGTTTATATTTTGTAGTGCTGTGCTAAAAATAACTGGCAAGTATCGTAATCTGTTCTTATACAGTTATAATATAAAATAATACGTTTTGATTTTCTTTTTAAGAATTGGAAAATAATGGACTATAAGACTTAATTATAACTTTTATGAAAAATAAAAATAAAACTATGACCAAACCGCATTTTTATACTTAGATTAAAAATGGTAACCCCAAATGGCGTTATGGGCCGCCATTTTGTGACGCTAAAACAGTCGTCCGTTGTCGTTTCGTGCGCATAGACCACGTTTTTCAAGTGTTTTCGATCTGTTTTTATTTGATTACCCGGCTTTTGTTAGACCGAGATATCAGGATTGATTCTGTTATTGATAATAATATAATTATACATGTAGGCGAAGATGATGATGAAGACACCACCTCCTCAAGCAAATCGGAGTCTGATTAATATTCTGTTCGCACATTCAATTCAATGTACTTGTAACAAAGAATAAATAAAACAATTTTATTATATGAATATTACCTTTTTTTGGTTTCCACTTAAATAACTAAAATATAAAACAAATGATTCCGCCAATTTAAAACGAAAATAATCTTAAAATAATGCGGCGGTTCATTTTGAAGGAACGGTAACGAACTCAGTGTTATGTTGTGCCCATCACTAGTCGTGACTAACTGATAGGTGTCAGGAACGCATTCTCTGAACGGCCGAAGTATAATCCAATGTGCTCTGCACGCGTGGGTTCGAATCCCATCTTCGTCGGTATTAGTTTTGTAGCTTTGGAAAATATAAGCTGAAACATGATGGACCCCTTTATTGACGACCTCGATGGCGCAATGGTCACCATGCCGGACTGCCGAACCTGAGGTCCCGGGTTCGATTCTCGGTTCGGTCGACATTTGTGTGATGAGCATGCTTGTTGGCCGTGGTCTGGGTGTTATAATATGTATTTATAAATATGTATATATGTAGCTATATGTAGTTTATCAGTTGTGTTAGCACCCATAACACAAGTTAATTAATAACTTACCGTGGGGCTAACCGACCGTGTGTGAAAAATGTCCCGGCATTATTTATTATTTATTTATTAATATATAATAGGTAAAACAATAGGCTTTAGACCATGAGTAGTGGCAAAACATCAGTACTATCGCAAGATATCTGATCTGTTAGCTTCCGCCGGTGGCCAGATAGCCCATTTATTAAGGAATGGCAACTTTTCATTCAGTGTGCGGAAGCTAGTTAGATAAGTTTTTTGTAATGCCGAAATAACGGTTACTTTCCATTAATAAGCTCCATTTTAAGCATCATATCGTCGTTATATCGTTAGGCAGATACGGTTTTTTTGCAGACACAAATAAATGGGTGTAACTTCGACCCCTACTTTTTTGCCGGCTTTAAATATTATTGCACCGTCAAAATCTGTTATTTTAAACACCTCATTTCGAAGTTATTGAATCCATAAAAAAGTGTCCTGTAATGTAGGTAATTTGCATAATATGATTGCATCTATGAATGCACTCCTGGTATAGACATAGGAGGCACAAGACGAGGTGGCCGAGTGGTTAAGGCGTTGGACTGCTAATCCAATGTGCTCTGCACGCGTGGGTTCGAATCCCATCCTCGTCGGTGTTAGTTTTTGATCTTATGAGGAAATTATTGCATATACTTTGACAACTTTGCAGTATATACCTCTTCTTATAAAGAGAAGCAATAAGGTGTTAATCACCACTCTTCTTCAATTCGGATTTGCGATTACAGACTTTTGAAGTCCAGATCTCATCACCATTAGTCATTCAGTGATACATATTCATATTCAGAAAAGTTAAATAGATATAGCTCTTGTAAGCTCAAATTATTGTTTCCACTGCCACATTTGAGTACGCCATGCTCCGTAATTTTTTTTGGACGCGTCATTTCAAATTCATATCATCCCAAATTTATATTTGCGTTCCTAGACTTACAGCTAATATGATGATAATTGTGGACCCTGTTAGGGCACAGCAACATTGGGCATTTAGTGCCAGTACATAATGACTATAAACTATAGATTAATATAGAGTGATCTTTTTTCTTCAGGTATGTATGACATTTGCGTGGAGGACTTCATGGTGCGTGACGTCAAGTACATCTGGAACAAGATGAGCTTCCAGCAGCTCAAGGATCTGCTCAAGGAGAATAAAGTAAGGACTAGTTTGATAAGATATGGCTGCCAAAATTTTAGGTTTTATTAAAACATACTCTTTTAAATTTTGATTAGATAGAAATGACTTCGAGTATTCGACGAATGTTAACAATGACAAAGATTGTTCTTTATTTTAATTTTGGACTCATGATCTCTTACAAAAAATCTCTTAACTTATTACCATATAGTATTTGACCTATCCCTTTTCTTATAATTCCCTTACAGCAGAGAAATTGACGTTTCCAGAAAGACCACTGACTAAGGGAATAATTATTTCCTTCCGCAGACAATAAAAAGCTTCCCCCTAGTAGACAGTCCCTCCTCCATGGTCCTCCTAGGCTCCATCCACCGCTGGGAGCTGGTGAAGGTGATCGAGAAGCAGGTGGGCCGCTCGCGCCGCCTGCAGGTGGCGGCGCTGTGGCACCGCCAGGCCGAGCGCAAGAGGCAGCACGACGAGGCCAAGAGGCGCAGGAGACCTTCACGGTTTGAGGTCAGTGCAGAGCCTAGATTTTAGATAGGTGGTCTTTAAGGTTTGAGGTCAATGTAGACGCCTTAATTCTGAACAGGAGGCCTTCACTTTTCGAGATGAGTGTGACGATGCCCTAGATTTGAAATAAGAGGTATTTAAGGTATGAGGTAAAGCAACAAATGTGTTATGGTTGAACGAATAGTTTAGCCGAACGAATTAGTAGAGCCTAGAGTGTTAGGAGGAATAAGGTAGACTTTAATCTGCGATTCATAGTGTTTCTATAATCCAGGTAATTAAGAGATGCAGTCAACAATAACTTGGAAAACAAAAGAGGAATGTCGTTTCATTTGCAAAATTACTCTCTTGTTATGTATTACCAACGGTTATGAATCGCATTGAACAGTTTTAACTGAACTTTTCCACTGAACATTTTTTAATGAAATTTTATATATTTTTTTCAGTGTCATTTACGTTCACTATTATCATCAAAAACATGCAATAAAAGTAACCTATGCGTATTGCAGGTGACGCCAGCGCCGGACATGCTGCAGGTGCCGGGCGCGGGCGGCATGACGCGCGGGACATCGCTCACCACCACCGACCAGGGCGGACTCATACCTGGTTAGTGTACTATATCATCATCAGATAGACACAATATTTTTTATTGCACACCAAGAAACATACATGGAATGGTCTGAAAGTGCGAGCGGTCTTATCACTAAAAGCAATCTCTTCCAGACAACCTTTACCGAACTTTTTATCCAGATCAGCGTTTTTATCGTCCCACTGCTGGGCACAGGTCTCCTGTCACACGGAGAAGGATTGAGCGTTAATCACCACGCTTGCTCAATGCGGGTTGCTGATTTCAGACTTTACAGTCCAGGTTTCCTCGAGATGTTTTCCTTCACATTTAATCAGTCATTGGTGTCCACGATGTAATAAACTACTACCAAAAAAAGCATTTAAATACATCAGTCATAATGTACTTTTACTTACTTACTTTTTTTACATGCTGTATTAATATTTTAACATTTAAAATAAAACAAACGACTGATGATTTCAAAAAATCTTTCAGTATTTCATAGCCTTACTGAACAGGGTTATTCATTCAGGATCAAGGCCCTTCAACGATTTATTCATCTTATCATAACTCATCGTAATTTAATTTCTATTTTCCCCAGCTCCAGGCCAACTATTCCGTCCTAAATCAATTCTAAAGAAGACGAACTCGTTCACCCTGACCCGCGGCCTGTCTTCCGGAACTGCTCCAAATACACCCACCACGCCGCAGCCTTCTGTCTACACCACAGTCACTGGGGCCGAGACCAGGTGTGGAAACCTAAACTTTAAGCAGGACATCGTAAAAATCATCATCTGCCTACCACTTTTAAATTAAACATCTTTTGGCACTTTTGGTCCATGGATAGGTGACCATCTTGTCATTCTGTGTTTCGGAAGGCTCGTCAAATTGGGTATTCGTTACGGGTAGTCAGAAGCCAGAAAGTCTGACAACCAATCTTACCAAAGGGTAACGGGGTGCTCGGGTTTTATAGGTCAGATAGACAGTCACTATATATAGAGCACTAGTACTCAGCGACATAGTTAGAAAGACTATGTAGACGATGAGAAAGGATTTTGCAGTTAAAAGTATTTTTCCTTTCTTTATAATTTCAGGCTATTTTAGAAATCCTACCACCAACTTTATCTTCACTTACTTCTTAACCAATTTCTTCTCCCCAGGATCCGAGCAGCGTTCGAAGCGATCTTCAAGCGTTCCTCTCTGCTGCAAGACGTGGAAGGTGGCCTTCCTGACCAGCTCAGCCCCACTTCACTGCCCAGGAGTCCTTCTATTAACAAGAAAGTTCAACTGGTTGGTATTATTCGGAGATGACTGATGAAAATGTGGTGGAAGTAGTGATATTGTTAATATTGGGATTGGTCCACAAGTGTCCTCAAATCGCCGATTTAGTTTAATATGGATATAGGAAACATTGTTTATTTTCCCCTGCACCTTTTGGTATACAAAAGACAAAAGTAAATTGGTTATTCCACACTTATAGTTATTAATACTTGCCAATTTTAAATGTCGGTCGCGCTAAAACGAAGTGGAGATAGACTATCTCCGCTCAAGGACACTACAATTACTTATTGGTAATTCTTTTGATTTTTCTAAAACTTCTCGACTCCACTTTGGATCGCATAGAATCTGGAATTCATTTCGTTTTTCTTTACTTAATTTGTCTCATTGTATGTGAAATGTCCTTACTGTAATTTATATTCCAGATACGGTTTTTTTCTCGATGACCATTATACCAACGTATGATGATGATGATGTCCTCCTAGCCGATTATCGGCTACGGCGGCTGTTCTCATGTAAGGAGACTAGCCAACTGCGCAGGACATATTATAGTGCACAAGCATTTGCGCAGACACAGGTGCACTCCCTATTCCTTCACTCTCATAGCCCGATGGGACGGCAATCCGACACGACCGGAAAGAGATCAGGCGCAGGACCGACATTTACGTGCTCTCCGATGCACGGGTTAATCAATCACCAACTTCCAGGCTTCGGGCTGCTTTGTGAAAGTCTTCTAAAAACCCACAAAGCGATTTCGGCCCGACTCGGGAATCGAACCCGAGACCTCGTGCTCAGCAGCCACACTTGCGACAACTAGACCAACGAAGCAGTACCAACGTATACACAATTAACAACCTTATCCCTCTTACAATAAACACCATTTCCCCCCAGCCCCGCGAGCGAGTATGCGACATGTCCCCGGAGGACCAGAAGGCGTGGGAGCTGATGGAGATGGCCAAGGAGATCGACTTCGACAGGATGCTGCAGATCGCCAGGAAACGAGATATGGTGAGAATCATTGCTATCCTTATAGTATTGATGTGAAAGTAAAACTCTCTGTCAGTCAGAATTATGTTGCTGCAGAGTTTGTTCCACCATGTCTTATTCCTAGCAAAACGCATAGGAAGTAATGAAGGTGTGAGCGTTATAGGAGCTGTCTTTTATAAATGTTGACGTCAAAAAGTGCTGATTTTCAGCCTTCTTTGAATAAATGACTTTTTATCATCATCTGTCGAATGAACCGATTTAAATATAGGGCACATAGAAATTCTTAGAATTTTTTATCCGTTTGCGGGAAGTAGTTCTCTCGGACCCGATGGCGGGAGCTGGTTATAAATATAAAGGTAATCATGGGACTCGTTCATGGCTTTTTACGAGGATTTTGCTACATAATCACGCGGAAGTAATAACTCTCTAGAGCAGATTGGCGTCAAAAGTGCTCTTCCATATAAAGTTATTCCTCGTAAATAAAGACTTGAGCCGTGCAGGATAAAGGGCTTTGTAATAATATCCCCAATTATACTTTTTTATTTATTTAAGTTAAACGATTATTTTTTTCATTTACAGCACCCCGACGACCCAGAATATGAGGACGAGAACCTGTACATCTGTCACATTGACCCTGCGCCCTTCCAACTTGTTGAGAGAACTTCCTTGCTCAAGGTATGTAGCTTTTTCTGGATATGCCAAAGTTAGAAAGTCTGTCCAAGGCGTATCGTGTTACCCGGTTAACTGGTCAGCATATTTTGAGATTCTTATAATCCTATCATACATTTTGGGATTGAAAAATGCTGTTTAGAAACATTAAACCTAATGAAATCTTATTTTTTGTTAACTGTTTGGCTATTGGCCTTTCCACACTAACCTTATAACTGCAAAGATATGAGAGTTTGTATATTTGTTCGACATTGAAACTCAAATAAGGGCTGATTTTTCAATCGCGAGATAACTCCTACCTGAGGAGTATTTTTAACGTTTTGACAGCTTTTGTATAGAAAATATGTCAAACCGCCATATTTATTCCTCAGATAGAAGTTAACTGATGATTAAAAAATCAGCCCTAACTGGAATAATTTTTATGGCATTCCGTAGGTAACTATAGGCATTTCATCCATGTGCAAGAAGGAGTTCCTTTGGAATGTGAATAAAACAGCGGTTGAAAACAAATTTCATTAATGACACAATTTAATTAATTTATAAATTGCAGGTACACTCGCTGTTCTCGACACTGGGTGTGAGCAGAGCGTACGTGACGGCTATCGGACGACTTATTGGCGTCGTGTCACTCAAAGAGGTAAGTTTTAATATTATGTGGAAGTATAAAATTATGAATGTATTTTGTATAATACATAACCCGTGTAGAATGTCCATGACATTGCTTCATTAAATATCTTATTTAATTTGTGCATGAATTTCAGAAGAATATTAATTTATTAAAACGATTATAGAACTTCTTAACAATTGCCATGACAAAACCCAAACCCCAATACCTAATATTCATGCCAGACAAAGATTTTTATTTAATTTAAGAATAGTGAAAATGTTGTCGATTCAACATCTAAAGATCACACGATTCCTATCTTGTGTCATTTTTCAAACCCCCAACATTTTTAAGTCACATTTCTAATAAACCCACCATTTCCCCCCAGCTCCGCAAAGCAATAGAAGACGTGAATTCCGGAGCCCTAACTCTAGCCACCCGCCCCGAGCCGCCCCGGGCCCCGCCCGCTGTACGGGTGCCCGACACCCAGGCTGCACCTCCCAGCGACTCTGATACTGCCAAACTGACTATCACTGCTGACGACCAGTGACGATGGAATAAAGGAAATGTAGGAGAAAAAACATCAAGGAAAGATGAGTAAAACATCAAAGAAAATTTGAGTTTTTTGGTACCAGAAGAAGTCAGATAAGATTAGTAGAAAAATCTGTAGGTAGAAATTGTGGTAAGATGCAGAAAAGTAGCATATTATGTAGCCTGAAAATACTTTGAAGGTGTCATCAGCGAGAATAAAACTGTTTAATCGAAAATAATTTTGAAGAATAACATCCAAGATACAGTATATTATGTTGCTGTAAGAAGCAGTTCAAAGCATAAAGGGCTTAAGCCTATTTGAATGTGTTGACTGCAAAGATCGTCTTTAAAAGTATTTTCCGCTGCTAAAACAGTCAGTCATGTGATTTGAAACGAAACGTATTAGCTTAAAACTATATGTACTATCGAAAGGACTTCTGTAAATGAGTTTGAAGTCCTAAAAATGTTATTTAAAAACATCCTAGCTAAATAAATAAGACAGACAAAAAACTTTTGAACTAAAGTTTTTAATACTTTGTTGTAGTTAGAAAAGACAGATAATACTAACAAATGCCATAAGTAAGGCTAAAAGATTATTTAAGAACCCAAGATTGGGTATTCCTAAGAAATTCAAATGGGAAAATTCCCATTAAAGAGTTCTTTTAAGAACTTTGTAGGTAGTGTAGTGTTTAGTAGTAAATGTTTTACTGCGGATTGCAATATTCGATCCGTGATTAAAGATTGACATAATATATATGAAGCTAATGTTAAAATTCAATCTCCAATAGCAAAACAATAAATGGATCGGTTATTGTAACCCGTAGTCAGAGATTGAGATTTAAAGCCATGAATAAAAAAATAAAGAAAAAAAAGCTGTTCGTCTATAGTTCCTTGATATAGTGATTTTTGAAATAAAAAATATATTCGGTGGCTTATAAACATCTGTGATGGACTGAAAGTCGAAATTAATATATTAGAAATTGCTCGTCCAAAGATTAGAAAAAAATCGAATGGGAATTTTCCCAAAACTGAGTTCTTACTCGAAAAAGTCCTTTAAAAAAAGAATAAATAGAGAATTATTCTCACTATGCATAATCTAAGACTTGTCAAGCGAAGACATATCGATGTGATTATTTTACATTATTACGTAAAAAGCTAAATAATCAAAAAATCGTCACAATTACGTAAACTTTTTTGTCGTTATAAGTAGGTGTATTTTTGATAGATATTTTTGATGTATGTATATGGTGCTTCCGAAAAGAGATTAGTAGTGTACTCTTATGAAAGAAATTAGATATAAAAATATCCTCGCGTACCGTAAGAATGCGTACAACCGAGCAATTTTCAAAGTGAGCAATATTTATTATAGTATATAATTTAAAATGGTATTTTATTAGCGACTGCCAATTAACGTAATTTTTCGTAAAGTCGCGTTCGTCGATCGGTAAAATTGCTCGCGTGTACGCATTGTACGCATTGCTCGGCGGTACGCGTTTCAATAAAGCAATAATACTCTAAGTACATTGCTTCAAGTTTAGTGCCTTAGATTTTCGATATTTTTTTATGTACAGGCTGTTGTTTTTTTTTGTTTTCACATTTTGAAAAAATAATCTGTTGAAAGTTATAATTTTATACAATTTATTGAAATGTGGTTTCCTTGTTTTTATACCGAACATACAAAGTGTGTATTTCTGTTATAGTTTTCTGGCGAAAATCATGTGAACAATATTTAATTACAACATTATACCTGTGTTTAAACTATTAACTGTATTATAACCTGGCTAGCCTGTACATTAAACCAAATTTAGTGAACCCCAAGGCTTGTGATTGTTCATTCATTCCAAAAGTGTTGTTTCTTAGTATTAAGAGATAATTATAGATATATCTTTATTCCCTAGGAGTCTTATACATTTGTGTCCAGCCTAACAGATTATTAGAACACTGGGTTTTTATTTGATGATACATAAAAGAAACAAATATGATAAAAGTAAATACTAACCGGGCCGACTAAAACTTTTTGTGTGATAATCTAAAAAATACATCTTAGAAAATTACAGTATTTTTTGACATAGGAAATGTAAGAAAAATGAGGCTATAATAGAATGTGAAACATCAAATAAAAACTCAGTAAAAAAAGTGCCATTTGAAAAATGAAAATAGCAAAAAGTGCCATAGAATGATTGGCCGAATGCTATTAATATTCTTGAGTATTCACTATCATTGTATCAAATATGAGTTCAAACAAAAATATCTTATTTTTGATATAATACAAACTTATCGATTTAAATATAACGATAACCGAACACTTAACCAAGTCATGTTATGTTGAACTAACACGATAAAATATCGATTCAAATTAATCGATAAAAAAACTATTCAATTCGACAACTCAAATATTTATGTATCGATATTATTCGCACAACGATTTTTCTATTGATCTATGATAGTGAATATCCTTCCCTCACTCAATACCAATGTCTCGTATATTTGTAATGAAATAAATAATAATAAATGGTTGTAAACAAACATATCTAGTACGTCCGTCCTAAGGATTTAATAAAAAAAAAACTAAAATGATGTAAAAAAAAAGTATTTTTTGAAGAGACATTATTATAGAACTTTGCAACTGCTAATGATTGCTACGAACAATTTTTTAGAGGAATTATATTAATCCATTTTGAACCTTTCCTGTCATATAGGGCTCATTTTGTCAATTTTGTAACACATTGATTACATTGATAAACGAAAATATGATGAAAATAAACATATGACGTATTAATACATAGAACCATGAAATATCTCTACATATATTAGACGGTGGAATTTTGTAACTCAGTTCACACCGCGTCTAAAAAATGAAAAAACATGAGCATTATATTAATACCAGTACCAACTAATCAATGAATTGTAAGCCTATTACCCACATTTGCGTGGTGCAGTCAAGTTAAAAACATTACTATGATATTAATTTAAAAAGCAAAAGCTTAAAAAAAACAATCGGTAGCAGTTGCAAGTTAGTTAGTAGACTCCATAACATTTGGACATGCTTGTATCCTCAAATTCTGTGATTTTTATAATTATTATTATTTAATATAATATACAAGAAATCGAGAGTGTTGTCTGGTCACCCTCTTTATTTAATTTATGTTTATTTTCTGATCTGGTCAATGATTTTGGTAAAGGTAAAAAATATTATATCTGTGAAAATTATATTTGTATCTTTTCCAATTTTCACGTAAAAGACTGGTTAAACCTGTCTACTACAAAATTTTATTACAGTTATGAACTAATCTAGTAGTAACTCCTTATCTAAAAGAGTTGTTAAATAGTCCATAAAACCTTTTGTGCCTTATATTGATATTAAGTTTTCCACAATTTTTAAAGTAACTGATTGCTGTCTACTAATATTAAATGTTAGCAAAAATATGTAGCGGAGTCGACGCCTGATTCCATAATTTACATTGAAGATGATTTTTTTTACCAAAATCCTTAACCAGATCAGAATAAAGTTATAAAAGTATTTTACAATGTGAAGTGTAGCTTGCATATGTGTAGTATTAAGCAATAATTTATAGACCCCGCCCAACGGGCTTTAGTGTAAACATGCATTTCTTTTGTGATCTGTTGCTATGGTAACTATTAAACGTGTTTCGTGTCGTTAACTAAATATTTTGTTTTATTTTTTTATCAAAACCATAAAAAAAATGATCCTGAAACATGTATGTGGAGTCGGATAATGTTAGGTAACTATGGAATATAAAAGGCTGTAATTATTATTTCGTAACAAACTGGTGGCGCCATCTATATTTATTATGACTAACTACTAAGTCCATTCATCAATAATTAGTTCCGCATTTGACTACGTTCAAAACGAGCGATACCACCGACTACCCTCCCTTTTACGCACGCGTGGCGAGTGACGGACGTGCTCTCGCGCCATTGCAAAACCGCACAAGATTAAAGTATTGCCGAGAGAAAGTGCTCGTGCTTCTACCGTGCCGCGTCGCATCCTTACTGCGGTTGAATAGTGAAATGGGGCTCAATTCTGCTCATGTATTTTTCGATTTTATCACTACATAGTATAAAACAAAGTCGCTTTTTCTGTCTCTATGTCCCTTTGTAAGCTTAGGTAAATCTTCGAACTACGCAACCGATTTTCATACAGTTTTCAGATAGAGTGATTATCGTGGAAGGTTTATATGTATATTAACATCCATTAAATAGTAGGGAAATACTGTTACCCCGTGTGCGCAGGGGCGGGTCGCTAGTAGAAAATTACTTAAAAACTTCATAGTTATATTTTTTGCATCGGTGGATACACCTTTATTGCAAGGGTACCTATTCCTTACAATTTTGGTCTATCTGGTATGCAAGCTGTGGTGTGCATTTTGACTTAGCATTAGGCAAAGTATGGGTTTGAAATTATACAAAACATGTATAAAAAAACTTATTTAATTTCTTCATATTATTATCTCAATACCTACTATTATTTTTTAGTCTTAAACTATAATACTTAGACACCGCTGTGAAAAACTGGGACACGACAATATTTAAGTACGTTCTTTCAAAAATCTCTTTACAAAATGAGAGTGCGTAGTGTCTTAAAATAAAAAAAAATCTTATTAACCGACATTGAATTTTATAATTAAATCATGGTTATTGATTTAAACTGAAAATGCTTATGTAAGCTTATCTTTTTGAAGTACGATTTTCGATATAAAAAGGGTACCCACATTTTATGAAATTCAAGCAAGTCACACAAGCATTTTTGGCCTAACAATTGTCTAACTTAAACTATAGGAACATATCTTTATAGAAATATATCCGAAACTTAGTCTAAAGCCTAACTATATTACAAGAAAGTTTGATAATTTATCATACTAAACATTTACATTAGAAATAACGTAAATATCTCTCTTCATAATACGAACTTTAATATACTTTTTCAAAATAACTAAAATTCAAAATTGACATGAAAAAAAAACTGGTTAATATTTTTAACCAAGAAATGCAATAAAAATTCAAGTATATTAAAATTCAAATACACATAACAACATGACACTGTCATGTAAAATTATTAAAAATTATAAATAAAATAAATGCACTGGTTATCGTTAAATTAATCTTACAATCACAAAATTAATTACTAGAGTTGTCATCGAAGGAGAAAGTGATATGAGAGAAAAGAAAAAAAGTAAAGATATTCTCATAGGTTTTTATCTGTTAACATACCTACATAATAATATATTGTCTCAGAACGTTACATTTCTGCAGAAAATGGGAGATTTTCATTTTTAAAATGGTTTTAAAAGTTTTTCCACTTTTAAGTTGTACACAGATCCAAAGAAACTGTTATATTTTAATACTATTTTTTCCTCATTAATCACTACCTCCTTCAATCACCAAAAACAAACGATATCACATTTTGCTTATAAAGTACACATTACAAAAAAATGCTCAACTTATTCTATTCACTCACACAGACATACTAATAATTACTGTCATTTAAAAATTTTTAACACTCAAGTTCATGAAGTCCTTTTAACACAACCATAACGAGGAATTATTAAATCTATAATATAAAAATGAATCGCAAAATGTGTTGGTAAGCGCATAACTCAACAACGCCTGGACCAATTTGGCTAATTCTTTTTTTGTTGTGTTTGTTATTGTCAGGAGGTTCTTATGAAAAAAAATAGGGTAAAGTAGAGAAGTCAGTTGACGGGAGCGAAGCCGCGGGCAAAAGCTAGTACTTAATAAAATATGTGCAAACGACAGCACATCAACCTACTTCAATGTTTCAAAGTTCTACAATAGATTCTCAACCTTATCACAATAGTGGAAAGTTAATTTTCGATTGGTAAAATTTGACAAATTCAGGTAGGCTCACTTGCGTCTGTACATTAGCTTTCACAATAACTCTGCAATTTTAGGCTTCCCTTGCAATCCGACAGTATTTTGAAAATCATATTATATTTTGACGAGAAAACAATTTGTTTTTTATTACAATCTTTCTATCAACGCCTTTAACGGAAGGCTTTTCTCAAAATTTCTGTCAAAATATTATTGTCCATAAGTCAATTTCCCCGCATAACCTGGCGTGCTTTAGTACTATTTCTCACATACACCCACAAGACTCCACCACCATGTTGGGTAGAGTTTTCTGCGTGACCGTGTTCGTGGAGTCCATGTACAGAAGCTGTAGAGAGCTGAACGTGGTCGGCGCGCAGCACGGCTTGAATTCCGCCTTGCGCTCCGATAGGGAGTAGAAGTATTTCTGTGAACAAGATAGGCGTTTTATTAGTTAAGAAATATATAGGGTGTCACTCGAAATATGTATGAATCATATGGACAGGACCATTTGGCAACTTTAAACTTCAGAATTATAGAAAAAAAATAAGTATGACTAGTAATTTTCAATAATTACAGTTAAAATTTTAGGTACCTACTTAAAATAAGTTTATTGTTCAAGTGTTTCAATAGATTAGTCTCTAAAATAGCGGGCTTGAATTTCCACATTTTTAGAAACTTGGTTATCAAAAGTC